>NC_090267.1:159072959-159409209 GCF_040414725.1 Anabrus simplex | reverse complement strand
CTCTAGTAAGTCCTCTTGAATTCCAACTTATCTTCATATTAGGATCTTTCCTGCTTTCAAAAACACCGCACAAACTTATTTGAATCGTGCAGTCGAGTAAGGAACTAAGTCAGATTTTGCTACTTTTCAGGAGAGCAAAAAAACTGATTTTCTTCGACACGCTTCAATGAATAGTTTCCATTATTTTATATAATATTTAGATCAGTGATAGATATGTAATGGAGGTAACAGGAAAATGTTCAAGAAAAATTTATAAATTTTATGACCGTTTAAACTTTTTTGACTTAGTTCCTTTCTCCAATAATACCGAAAAAAATTTGGAGTTTGGGAATAAATCTCTCATACAAACTACACCAACCTTTGTTATATATTAAACATAGCTTGATGCAATACATAAGCACTGTTTGCAGTTTATCCAACAGAAAAAAACAGGGAAAACAAATACAAATGACCTTGAAGCGCCAAATAACTACAGTATTACAACCGAGACTACTAACCTAAGGGGAATTCATTGGCTGCAAAATAATGTCCAAATAAAATGCCAAAGCATCCTCATTCGCAACATATTTCAACAGTTTACGCAAGTCCTTTATTTTCTCAGCTTTTATTGGAACCCCACCCTCTGGATATGCTGCCATTGGTTGCAAGGAAAATGTGCAAAAGTTACCTTTCCCAAGATGAAACGTATGTTTCACAATGCTGTTTATGAAGGGAAGTGCTACAATAACTCCTGGTTTCTCTGCCCTATATCTGTATTCTTTAAACGAAGAAGGAGAAAATGCAATCTTTCCAGCACGAGGAGTATTCTTTGTCGATGTTTCAGCTGATACAGTCACTTTTTTAAAAAACTCAGGCCACCACTTGTCAAAATTAAATACTGCACTTGAGTCTACTAACTTAACTGTAACATTTGCTTTGCTGTTTACAATAATTGCCATATACTCTTCGATAGTATAAACTCTGTCTACTTTTTTAATGTTTTTCTTAAATAGCCCAAAGTCCCTGTCGCATGGTAGGAATGAATGACCCCGCTCGGGAAAGTAATGTCTAATCTCCTTAAATCGATTTGAAGCTGCCAGGCCTAGCATTAGTCTTATGGCCGTATGGTTCTTATTTTGGCCTGGAGAACCATCAGAGAAAACGTGTAACTGGTCAACATTTTCTGACACAAATTCGTCTATATAATCTTTCAGGAAAGAAGCAACTTCATTCGCACCCTTCTTTCCTTGGTCTTCATGATACATATACACAACACACTTGTCCGTTGCAAGATCATGAATACAAAACACATTCACCCACAACTGTCTCATGTAAAACACTTCTTGCACCGGTATGTGTGGCAGGGGCAGATTTTGCATAAAGTCAAAGGCAAGGCCTGTCACTTTGTCATTTGTTCTGCATAGTGTTGCAACTTCTTTCAAAGACCTGTAGAATTTCCTGCTTCTTCTTTTATGAACATCATATTCAGCCTGAGCTGCACGCTTTGCTGATTCACAAATATGTGGACTCCTAAGTTTAGCTGTGAACTCCTCACACTTGCTGCAGACATCGATCTGTGGTCGTCTGAATCGGTAGTTGTAATTCTCAACAAAATAAGTCCTGTAGAAGCTGTACTTGACTCCACACTCCGGGTATTTTGTGACAAACATGTTGTGCATTTCTTTAATAGTTAAGCGGGCATCTAAGTAATGCACTTCTTTCCCTCCGTAATGAGTCCGTTTCAGAGGGAATGATTGAATATGATCGGATATCAGTTTAGTGACATCTTCCGGTATATTTCTGGTATTTGGATTGGTTCCTCTCTTGTCCCTGGGAATTTCTCCATGAAGAAGAAGCATTGTGATACAGAATACTCTTTTCTGAGTGACGGCATGCATGCTCATAAAAGCTGAACGGCATACCTTCTTTCTATTGTTGCCATCCATAACAAAGTAAGTGAAACTTGCTGCTCGCTGCTTTGAATTTTCATTCCTTGGTCTTCTGGTCTTAATTTCATTCTTCTCGATGAGGCGCTGCAAGTGTAAATCTTGTGCATCCTTACTAGGAAGTTGAAGAAACTTGGAAAGAATGGACATGCGAGCCTCTTCGTTTATAATCTCAAAGCACTTCTTTCTGCATCTAGAAGAATAACATATTATTAATACTAAGTATAAATCTGTACCATACGTATTGTTATCTAAAACAAGAGTAGAAAGTTTGGTTGCATGTTAGAATATTATTTACTAAACAATCCCTAGTAATACTTCTCAAGCTCCTTACTTACCTGCAGTCAGAACCGGTTTCTTTGCCTTCCACAACTCTCCCACGTTTATTCACATATGCCAGTCCTCTGAGTCTTGCGTGTTTCAGAACACTATGTTTATGGCCCTCAGGCTGTGCCTTCCTTTTCGGAGTCATATTCTCAAACGTAATACATAGATCACTTTGTCATCCACCGAGATACAAACTGAAATACTGTACACTATAACCCACCATGTACCGTACGATTTCTGTTTCCCTCCAGTATGTTGTCCTTTGTGTTGTACCAACGCCGTAAATTGAAATATCCCCTGTTATACCTACATCGCATGCAACGTGCGGCAAAGAATGGAACTAAGTCATGAATAGCAAGTGGTGAAGAAACGCACTAAGTCATCGACTTAGTGCGTTTCTTCACAATGTGCCTGATGTCCATCCACTGTTTCTCCCACAAGGAGAAGGCTGACTTATTTCTTTCCTTTACCAAACGATAGGGCTTGGTTATGTGAGGTAAATGAGGCAATAAAATGAAAATGGCCGATTTTGACTTAGCTCCTTACTCGACTGCACGATTCATTTATTTACTAACGTCATTCCATGCCATCTCATAACATAACACATAGTCAAGCTGCTCGTCTTCAAGTCTTCCAAGCCCAAACTTTGCAACATTATTGTAATGCTACTCTTTTGTTGGAAATCACCCAGAATCACACAGATGACATTAATAAGAAACAGAGTAAGACCAAGCTGTATGGAAGTAAAAGAGCATACATGAGCACTTGTGCTGATTCTTGTTCCTCAAAAAATGAAATTAAAGTTCTGTTAATAATCTTTCTAGATTAGAAATGTTAGAAATTAGAATTAAAGTTCTGTTAATTATCTTCGTAGATTACAAATGTAATTTAAACACTGCATAATATAGTATTGAAAAGGTGGACCATTACAACATAAGTTTAATTATTATTGCAATCACCCAGAAGCAACTGAGTTGCTTTCCTTTGGATATTTTTTTTCCCCGTTCTCTAACCAGGTAATACTGGTGAGGGTCCCATACACTGGAACCATACTCTAACTGTGGACTTACCCCAGAGACTGAAATGCCCTCTCCTTTACATCCTTACCACAACCTCTAAATACTTTCATAACCATATGAAGAGATCTTTAATCTTTATTTACAATCCTCTTTATGTGATTACTCCAATTAAAATCTCTCCTCATATTAACACCTAGGTACTTAACAGTGATCCCCATTAGGAGCTTTCATCCCATCAATGCAGTAATTAAAACTGTGAGGACTTTTCCTCTTTGTGAAACTCAACTTGACTTTTCACCCCATTTACCATCAAATCATTGCCTCTGTCCATTTCACAACATTGTTGAGGTCTCTCAGCAGTTGCTCATAATCTTGTAACTTATTTATTACTCTATACAGTATAACATTTCTGATTCCAGTTCTTTACTCACATCATTTATATATATATATATATAAGAAAACATACAGGTCCAATAACACTGCCTTGAGGAATTCTCTTCTTGATGATTACAGGATCAGATAATGCTTCACTTACTCTAATTCTCTGAGTTATATTTTCTAGAAATATGGCCACACATTTAAGTCACTCTTTTGTCCAGTCCAGTTGCACTAATTTTTGTCAGTAGTCTCCCATGATATACACCCTATCAACAGCCTTAGATAGGTCAATCACGACAGAGTTCATTTGACCTTCTGCATCTAAAATATCTCCAACATCTTGCTGGAAACCTACAAGCCACTTTCCCTTATACTATAGCAACTCTCCATTCCAAGGTCAGTCTAGGAAAGTCTGGACACGATACCAAAATCCTTTACGGTGACGGCGATATTGAGTCTTAAGCATTGTTATGATGTTGGAAACCTACAAGCCACTTTCCTTTATATTACAGCAACTCTCCATTTCAAGGTCAGTCTAGGAAGGTCTGGACACGATACCAAAATCCTTTGCAGTGACGGCGATATTGAGTCTTAAGCATCGTTATGATGTTGGTGAGCCCAATGTGATATGAAATATATTTGCATTTTTAAGGAAAATGGGACACTATGCTACACCAAATTGTCTGAATAAGTCAAATGGTGGGATTAGAGTGTTTTGCTTCCCCGTGATAAGCAATGGTAAGAGCTCAGTGGATATGGTAAAAAAATTGCAGGCGCGATAAATGGCAACCTACATATAATTCCATCTTGTACGAGGTTAGTAAGTTATTACTAGAGCTCGGATTTTTAGGTGGTAATAGGTTAGAATGCAAAGTAATCTGGTTCATAGGAAATGTCATGCAACCCTTTCTTCCTTAATGTAGCAAGGGTAACATAAATTACAGGAGTTCTATAGACTGTACCCCTAATGTCTATGCAAATCTCAAACCATAACCATTGTATAGGGTAGACTATACTTGTTAATCGTTTCAGTAACTTTGCGTTCTAACCTATGAGTACCTAAAATTCCGGACTCTAGTTATTACATTAAAATTGTTCCTGAAGAACCAGATATTTATATGAACAAATTTTTTATTTATGCGTTCCATTATGTATTTTCTCCTGACATCATTTTGATGGAGCCTCTGTGGCTCCGACGGCTGCGCATCGGCCTCTCACCATGGTTCAAATCCTGGTCACTCCATGTGAGATTTGTGCTGGACAAAGTGGAGGCGGGACAGGTTTTCTCCGGGTACTCTGGTTTTCCCTGTCATCTTTCATTCCAGCAACACTCTCCATTCTCATTTCATAGCATCTAACAGTCATTAATACATCACTTTGGGAGTGGCGACCCCATCGTACTAATAGCCTATATATGCTTCATTCATTACATCCCTGACCCGGTCAATGACTGGAAAACATGTTGTAGGTTTTCATTTTCATCATTTTGATGAATCACAGTTTGAACAGAAGAGGGTAGATGGACTGAAACACTCAAGTAGAATTCCATCCCAAAAATGTTCCTAATCCACCTGTCTTAAAAATGTTTTAGGAAACCTCCCAAACAACGATAATTTTTTTAAAAAGAAGCAACAAAGGTAATAGAAACTGTGTAATAATATTATTGGTGTTCTCTTTTTCGAATTAACTACTCAAGGGAGGTCATTTAAGGAAAACTTAAAGTAAGGAGCCTGGCACAAGTAAGTGAAGGACTGCTAGGACTCAGCTAAGGGCCTAGTGGTCGCCAAACCGCGCTTCCAACTTAAGAGTCCCTGGAGCCCCTTTTAGTCACCTCTTACAATAGTCAAATGATACCGTGGGTGTTATTCTACCACCCCCACCCACAGGTGGTAAAGATTATGAAAGCTTAGACAAACTGGTTAGCAGTTATCTACCACAAGTGTTGTACCACTCCTACAAAAGTGACACATGTAATTAGAATGATAAGTGTAGCCTAATATTCACATAATGCCTAAGTTGTCTTCTTTTTCTTATGATGATGATGATGATGATAATTACCTTGAATTTTTTCTTGCCAAAAGTCAAGTGAAGATTGTAGCCTTACAAATTATGATAACCAGTAAACAAATGAGGTTGACATTAATGTAGGCTAATACAGATATCGGCTTTGTACTATTTTGTGGATATAAATATACTATGGGTGATAGTTTGGTCTGCCCTGTCAATATATTATCAAATTCCTAATTTTGTATAGTTATTTCAACTTGTCACACATATTTTAGGAGCCGTAACTCCCTTCATTAGCGATTTCTACCTGTGTGTGTGTGTTAAAACAAGGTTATATTTTTGACAATGTTTTATGTATAGCTGAATGTTGTTACATCTTAAGATACGGGGAATCTTGCTTTGTGAGGTAGAAATTGCTGGCGAAGGGAGTGGTGGCTCCCAAAACATGTCCAATTAGTTGAAATAACTGTACAAAATTAGGAATTAGATAATATATCAACAGGATGGACCAAACTTGATATTTATATGAACTTAGTCAATACGGACCAACTAAGGATTGAAAATGGTCAAATTTGTCGAATTTATTTTGTGGAGGTGGTAGAATAAATCCACATTAACCTCTGTCTGTTATGAGAGGCGACTGAAAGGGGCTTCGGGGACTCTTCACTTGGGAATGTGGATGGGTGATCACGGGGCCCTTAGATGAGTCCTAGCACTACTTCCACTTACTTATGCCAGGCTCCTCACTTTTCTATCCTATCCGACCTTGCTTGGTCAACTCTTGTTCTTTTCCGACCCCGACGGTATCAGAGCATTCGAAAAATAAAAATCTTTCATTTTCATGAACTTTGTGGTTTTTGTATTTCTTTGGCAGATACCTTCATTTATCCATTTTTTCCCTCTGATTAGTGTCAATAGCAGATGGTTGCCCAGTTGTGCTTCTTCTTAAAACAATAATCACCACCACCACCACCACCACCACTTTACTGTTTAGCTGGATGGGTTATCCTTGAACTAATTTGAGCAGATAAGAACATCACTTTAGATGTGATTAGCTCATGATAGGATAACAACAGTTAACAAACATAATTTAATGCACTCAACCCAAAGAGGCATTCAATGTTTGTCAACATGTTGAAGTAAATTTTTGGAAACACAGTACCGGTAACTATTTTCTTAATAAAGGGAATGAAGGTAATTTACTACAACTGTCTATAAGTACTTTAAGTTCAATATTTCACAGTGGCAGCTCATGCTGAATTATCCTGGTGGTTCTGCTCTGTTGTGCCCAGCCCATTGATGTAAGTGTAGTAGACAAATCAAAATTCATATTGCATACGGGAAATGAACTCGTGTGCATCTGTCTTCCAACCCCGTGGAAAAGTCTTACTCCATGACCTATCAGCTCGGAAGTTCCCGAAAATTTACAGAAATACAGGTAAACATACATCTCAATTTGTAAGACCCCAATTTTGAGAGACTTTGATGATATAAATACCTGTAACTGACTCGTACAAAAAAAAAAAAAAAAAAAAAAAAAAAAAAAAAAAAAAAAAAAAAAAAAAAAAAAGTTAAAAAGTTTTAAAAAAATAAAGCCTTTCTTCCACTTATCGAAAAAAAAAAAATGTTGATCTTGTATCGACACTCTCATGTTTACAGAGGTTCCGAGACCTGCATACAACTTTGGGAGCCGGCTTTCTTAATGGAGGGGGAACATCATCCGATAATACTAACAGTCCTGTTTTCATTTTCGTGACTACCTAACTAAAAAGAATTCACTACCATTATGGAGAAACATCTTCATGATTACTTGTAGAATGTTCAGAATGTTCATTCAGGTACTGATGTAATTAATTTTACGGCTTGTCTCAGTGGTGGTAGTGATTATTGTTTTAAAAGCAAACACAACTAGGCAACCATCCTCTACATAACACCAATCAGAGAGAAAAAATGGAAGGGACCCGACACTTCGAAAAATGAAGAATTCTCCCAAAGAGAGACAAGGGCCACGACGAGCGTGAAAATGTAAGACTCCCCTAGTGTACCATTATGCTATCACTAATGTGAAAATATAAAGGAGATCAGAACAGATACAATGGCCGGCGGCGACTTCAAACAGAGTAAATGAACGTAAAACGTCACCAAAACCCAGACTGACATCATAGTAGAAGGCATGGAATCACGAGGGCCTTGTAAAAAGACCTTGAAACGAAATCTGGATTTTTTTTTAACGACTTCTGAATCACTTTTTACCGAGAGAGACACGCAAGTAAGCTGAGAGGATAACATATCATATCAAATCGTCATGATAAATCAAGGAAACACATTTAAGAGAAGACTGACGACGAATTCTAACCAAATAGCATATAAACAGCGAGAAGTACGGGAAGAAAATCCAATATTTCAAGAAAAAAATCCACTATAAGAAGAGAAAGAGCTGAACCAACTACTTAATATTCACATTAGCCCAGAGAATTTAGAGTCAATAATCAGAAACTATATATATATCCGTCATAAATAGTTGGAGAAATAAGTATATTAGAAACTAAATGAACAGCATCAACATGTAGTATGTCATTCGAATTGTATTTTATGATTTCATGAACTAGCTCGACAACATGGAGTCTTTCTAAGACGTGGGAGTGGATTGCCCAAGATAACATAATTTGGCTCAAGATGACTCATTGTGACCAGAGATGACGTTCGGAGGACCAGCTACCAACCGCGAGGATTGCATGTAGCAGCTGAGAAGGAGAGACCATCTTAGATGGGCGAAGGTAGTGAGATAAGTTTCTTGTTTTCAAAATTCTATGTATCATTAGGTAGAGAATAATTACTATACCTCAACTGCAAGTGACATATAACCTGAGCGCCAAACATGACCTACAGAGCTAACCTATTTTATGTAAACTTACGAATGATGTTTGTGCTAGTCAATATGTATATTGGTGTAGGAAGCGACATCGTTATAAACAAATTGCAATCTCAGCCACAGTTTTGTTAATGCCATAAGAGAGAGTGTTACGTATAGATATAAGATCCCAAATCATATGGAAGGGCTATGTTGTTGTAATTCAAAGAGTTTTGGGAAGAATATATGCTGTATGAAATTTAGATGGATTCTGGGAGATAATAATATTGATAGACAGGACAATGGCTATATAATACAAAGAAGAGATAGATCCTATGTGAATTATGGGCAAGTGTAGAAGCAATAAAGTCGAGGGAAGTTTAATGTTATGAAGAATGAGAGGTTATTAAGAAGATTTGGGATGAGAAAAGCATTGACTACAAAGTGATAGAGTTGAATTGTATATATATGGAAATGTAAAAGGTACGAAGGTGCATCCGTCAGTAAATGCAAGGAAAGAAGAAGTAATTGTGATATTAAATGGCATATGAGAGTAGGATCATATTGGATAGTTATTGTATGGCAAAGTTTACGTCGAGAAAAGAGTATACAAATATGATCACAGCGTATTCCCATCTTAAATAAAAACTCATAGTAATGTACCCTAATAGTCTCCATACTTGAAACAGATACTGATATAATGGATTGTAATAGGATTAATCGACACATTCAGAACTACTCCTTCTCAAATCAACTCAAGATCGAGGTTATGAAGTAATTCAGTAAAATGGCACAATAGAATATATATAGAGGTCAGCTTATAGCATCACCAAGGAAGGAAGCACAATACATATTGGCACATATTTGAGTTCTAATGCTAATTTATGTTTCGTGTAAGATAGATTTGGCGTAATGAACTTTGCTAATGTGATATATGAATTTAACATATGAATGATAGGTGTAGAAATATTTTATTGACAATGATAACTTGATAACAGCAAATATTGGCTGTATACAAGAAACTTATTGAGCATTCCAAAACCCAAGAAATTAACAGAGGTCATAATAAGATTCCAGATAGTAAAATTTCAGATAATAAAGATGTCAAATAATAAAAATTCAGATAGAAATTTCAGATTAAAAACAATTTAGATCAGAAAAGGTTCAGATTGTTCAATCTAAGTAGGCGATACCTTAGGTAGGACGTTGTACTCAAGGCCCCACACCGTTGGCTGCACAGAAGCGAGTGACTGGGGAAGACACGTCCATACGCGTACCGCCATGTTGCGGGCGCTCCTCAGCTTGACGCGGAGATCGTATGGAATTAATGCTTTAACTTACATTTCACACACTTGAAAACATTCGCCTTATAAAATTAATGACAGCCTACACCGACTACCATGTACACACGCAATAAATATACGTAATATCAAGACTGTGGTAATATTACAATATACTTCTGTATAAAACTGAACAGTCTACACAAATCCTTTGGATAGCTTATAGGTGGCGCAGCTAAAAAAAAAAAACCTTTAGCAGACTGAATAAGAAGACTGAAAAATACACTACACCAAAAATACACTAGCGGTACCTCGAAAATGATCATATCGCTCACTTTCATATAAGGGTCATGTTTGTAACTGATGTGTTTGAACATTTGTACATATGGCAAGTAGGCCAGACTCAAAGGACGAGAATAACGTGGCAATCTGTCTCTTGAGAAACCTAAGATCAACAACTATTTAGCTTTATTGAAAATATGAAGACATGTTCAAAAAGCGGTCTACAACTTAAGTATGATTACATATCGTGAGATAAAAATTACCTGTCTCTCAACTGACTGGAGAACACACAAATTAAATATTTACAAACTCCTGTACCGATAACAATAATCTTCAATATCAACTAAAAAGGAAACCTGTGAAATAAAATCTTTCTATGAAAGGTACATAGCTTATGATTCCTCTCAGATAATTCATTACAGCAAATTTTACTCAATTACACTAGTTAACAAATTTAAACTTTTTTCTTGCATCTGGTTTGTAAATGGGTGGATTTACCTAATTTTGGGGTGCTGAATACACTGGCAAAATCAGTTTTCTCTATGACGTCACATTTCCTAGATATATAGCAGAATAAAAAACGGCAATAGCGAAAATTGACACAATTAAGTCAAACAAAAATACACATTCAGAACGTTTGAAAGCAATACTGTTTTGTATGTATATATGGGCATGATGCCAATAAAAGGTCCAAATTAGTTCGGAAGATATTTTCACCTTTAATCGTCTTTGGATTTTGAAAAATGTGACGACGAAGCTCTTCTTTTGTTTGCCGTTTCATCACTCTCCCTAACAAGACCCCAGCAGCAGTAGTCACCCATCATCGAAGGGTTCCAGTGGCCTTGGTAACGGTGTTCCATGGTAAGAATGTCTTGGTGAAAGCGTTCACCATGCTCATCGCTTACGGCTCCCAAATTTTCCGGGAAAAAATCAAGGTGAGAATGTAAAAAGTGAATTTTAAGCGACATTCTACACCCCATGTTCTTATAGTTGTCCAACAGATCATTCACAATGGTAACATAGTTTTTGTCTTTCCTGTTACCCAAAAAGCCCTTCTCAATTGCTTTAAAAGAAGACCAAGCAGCTAATTGGATATCTGTGAGTTTGGTATCAAGGGTTGGATCTTTCAGCAATTTTCTTATTTGTGGTCTAACAAATATATCCTCTTTCAGCTTTGCCTCACTTAATTTGGGAAACTTTTCTTTTAAGTGATTGAAGGCCTCACCTTCTTTATCCAGAGCTTTTACAAAGTTCTTGATAAGGCCCAACTTGATATGAAGGGGAGGCAAAATGATTTTATCGGGCTCAACCAATGGGGTATTGTTCACATTTACGTTTCCAGGAACATATGACTTCCTTAAAGGCCATTCCTTGACTGTATAGTGGTTCTTGGTGTCACGGCTGTCCCAAAGGCACAAAAAGCAGCAGTATTTCGTGAATCCAGCCTGAAAACCTGTAAGGAGTGCAACAACTTTTAAATCACAGCAAATCTCCCATTCATGATCCTTATATTTGATTTCCTCTAGCAGCAAAGCCATGGCTTCATAAGTTTCTTTCATGTCTACTGCGTAAGCCAAAGGTACCGATGGAAATGCATTGCCATTATGCAATAGTACTGGTTTCAAGCTGGATTCAATAAATAGTCGCCACTCCTGTGGATTATGTTGTACACCTAGCTGCATCATCAGACCATTGACATCTCTACATACACATTGAATTCTGCATATCGAAATATTGAGCGAAGGAAGCACCTCTTGATCTGAAACAGGAAATTTTTGTCCCTGGAGCTAGAAGGTTCCGTTGCTGCAGTCTCGACCCCAAGAGTTCAGCTTGCTGTTTCGAAAGTTTTAGATCGCGAACCAAATCGTTCAATTCCTCTTGATTAAAGATCTGAGGTGAAGTGTCATGATATTGAGGGCAGTACTCTTCTATATGTTCAGTACTTTCTGATTCACTTGACATGGTGTCTGGTTCCGTGGCTTTCAAGTTACAGACAGGAACAGACATCCCCTCGTCATGGGGCACAGGCAAATGCACTGAAGATACATTTGGATACTTTATTTTATGTCTAGTTTTGCTTGAATGTCCCGAAATATTTGTAAGACGGAAGTAACAGTCTGAATAATGGTCTTTAGGCTCACACCACACCATCGGAACAGCGAATGGTATGGCTCGGCGTTTTCCTTTCAACCACTCGGTTAAGGTTGTAGTACAGGTTATGCAGGCAAAATGAGGTGCAAAATTTTTATCTTGATCACCAACAGGACAATCAAAATACAATTTATATGCCTTCTTAACCAAATCAGTGATTGGTTTTCTCTGGGCTTTTGGAGTGAATTTCCCACACACATAACAAAAGTTGTCGGGGTGGTTTAGACAGCAACAAGATTTACTAGTTGCCATTTTTCTTAGTGTAAGTTTTAAACACTTTGCACTATCTTTCACAGGAAACAATCACAGAGGATCTCTTTCACACCACTGGATTACCACACCAACCATTTACTGACGATTTGTAGATCTTCTAGCTCTCCTCTGCAAATCAATAAGAAACAATTAGACATCAAAACAGAAGAACAGCAAAAAGCGAAATACTGAATACAAAAATAAAAAACCTTTCAAACTCAAAAATGGTACGTGCTAGAACATTTTGAAAGGTATATTCGGATTCTACACACCAAAATACATACTAGTTGATGTATCACATTCCAGATGCAAAATGGCTGTTGACTAGTGTTATCTGAACAGATTGTTTAAAAAGTACATGACTGCAGAAATCTTTCTAAAACAATCAGATACATGCGGTGTAGGGGTAGCGTGTCTACTTCTTACCCGGAGGCTCCGGGTTCAGTCCCAGGCCAGGTCAGAGATTTATACCTGGATCTGAGTGCTGGTTCGAGGTCCACTCAGCATACGTGATTACCATTGCGGAGCTATCTGACTGTGACATAACGGCCGAGAGGATTCGCCGTGCTGACCACATGACACCTCGTAATCTGCAGGCCTTCAAGCTGAGCAGCGGTCGCTTGGTAGGCCATGGCCTTTCAGGCCTGTTGTGCCATGGGGTTTGGTTTGGATATGAAATAACGTAATTGGATGAGAAGAAGTTAAATGATCATGTTTGTGTGATTTGGATTTAGGTAAATGCTGCCTGACATTCGTTACACTGGTGCTAGTCTTCTATTGTGTATTTCTTAAAATGAAATTAATGTCTAGGGTTAGTTTGAGTTTCTCTGCGTGGTTTAGGCTTAAGTTTTATTTTTTACAATTTGCTTTACGTCACACCGGCACAGATAGGTCTTATGGCGACGATGGGATAGGAAAGGCCTAGGAATGGGAAGGAAGATCCCGTGACCTTAATTAAAAGTACAGCCTGTTGTGAAAATGAGAAACCACGGAAAACCATCTTCAGGGCTGCCGACCGTGGGGTTCGAACCCACTATATCCCGGATGCAAGCTCACAGCTGCGCGGTTCTAACCGCATGGCCAACTCGCCTGGTTAGGCTTAAGTAAGAATGTTAGGGGTAAACTAGACGTCGATAACTAATACCATCGGGGTTGGAAAAGAACAAGAGTTCACCAAGGGAGGTCGGGCAGGATAGATGAAAGTGAGGAGCCTGGAACAAGTAAGTGGAGGCAATGCCAGGACTCAGCTAAGGGCCCTGTGGTCACCAACCCACGCTCCAAAGTTCAGAGCCCCTGGAGCCCCTATTAGTCGCCTCTTACGACAGGCAAGGGATACCGTGGGTGTTATTCTACCGCCCCCACCCACAGCAGGATGGCTTGTCTCACCTTGCCATGTGTATTACGAAGAGTGAAAGACCCCCTATTAAAACCTTTGTCAAAAGGTTTGTTTAAATCCTTTAAGTAATTCTCTGCCACAGTGTTATCTAACAGTAAGGTGCCAAACTGGAACAGTAACAAATTCTCAAGTCAGGTCTAAAGGCCTTTCTTTCCTTTTATATCCAGCAGGACGAGGTCATCCCAAAGAGGGTGATAGTCCAAGAGAGGAGAGTGTGTGATTTACAGCTGCAATTGGTGAGGAAGTGTCAATGATTCAAAGAACTGATCTCAGCAACACAGCTCCTCCAATACACACAAATAGGCCAGCCGTGCTGCAAGGCGTGCATTCATACAGAACTTTATGGGCGACTCTTAGCCACCTACTGGAGAAAGCTGTAGAAGTGCGCTCTCACTCATGCTTTCAACTTAATGTTCTGTCATTCACAGTTCCAAGCAAGGTTGCCAGATCACCAGTTTCTGAATGGATATCGATCTTTGGCTCAATAACAAGACACAATATAAAGGATGAGATCACTCATCGCCATATGTTATATCTTTCATTCTGGTGGTTCTGCAACTCTGCCGATAGTATTATAAACTTGTGCCTTACATTTCATGTAATAATATAACTGAGGTACCGTACAGATTTCCATGTTTCTCTCAATGAATTATGCATTTCACCAGATTACATAATAAATAGAGTAAGACCAAGTTGTATGGAAGTAAAAGATCATACATGAGCACTTCTGCTGATTCTTGATCCTCAAAAAATGAAATTAAAGTTCTGTTTATTATCTTCCTATTCAAATAGCTGTGATCGTATTCAAGTCAGTTAAGTGTTATAAAGTTATATATACATGAACCATTTATGTCCAATTAAACTCTAAATGAAAAATAGTTGTTTGTTTTTATTTCAATGTTTGGTACCTAAATGCTCTAAATTTAAATACACTTGCCTTGTGTTATGCTCACATAAAGAATCAACATGGTGGCTCCATAAATAACAATTATGTCTTGACCTCCCTAGACTGACCTTGCGCGATTCATTTGGTAGAACTCCTTTATGCAAACAGTAATCAAATAAGTACTTCAGCACAGAAATGAACTGAAAGGTAAATACTTGATGCTAAGACAAGTAATTATTCTTTTGCTACCTGTGCTCTAACAGAAATTAAAACTGCCCTTAATTGCTGAAATATGATATATACAAGGAAGGCACCTAGAACAGAAAAACTGAAACAATGGAAAGGATAAATAAGAGTGTTTGTATGATACTGAGAACAGACCAATGAATGTAAAATTAGAAGAGGAAGATAAAGTACATAAGGATGAAAAAGGCTACTCTATACTTGAGTTAGAAGTAGAGCTTGCCATTAGAGATGATTTGCCAGTGGAAATTTTAAAAGCTTTAGGAAATAAGGGTATAAAAATAATAACATCAATCAGTGAATACTTTGGTATTTGCAATGATGTGGCGATTTGGGGAAAGGGAGAAAAGAAAGTACAAAGGAGACTGGACATTTGGAATGAAAATCTGAAGGAGTGAATGCTTTGGTATTTGCAGATGATGTGGTCATTTGGAGAAAGGAAGAAAAATGAAGTACAAAGGAGACTAGACATTTGGAATGAAAATCTGAAGGAGTTTGGAATGGTAATTAGTAAAAAGAAAACTGCAGTCATGCACTGTGGAAAAGAGAAAAAGAGAAGCCAAGTTAACATAGACGGAGAACAGTTAGAGAATGTAGAACAGTTTAGATATCTGGGTAGCATTATTAATGGAAGTGATGAAATCAATCTTGAAATTAATAACAGTAAAAGTAAAACATTTTATCATCAAGTCAGAGAGCTTTTATGGGATGACAAAGTACCCAAGAGAACGAAATTAACATTATATAAACAGTATTTCATACCAATTGTAACATACGAACTAGAAACGCTGGTAACTAATAAGAGACAAGATAGTAAGATCCAAGCAGTAGAAATTATTTTTTTAAGAACATCAGAAAAAAGACAAGAAGAGATAGAATCCAAAATATTAAAATCAGAGAAGAACTAAATATAGAACCGTTAGTACAGAAGGTACAGAAAGCAAGACTGAGATGATTCAGACATGTAAAAAGAATGGGAAAGGAACGGGTAGCAAGAAGGGAATTCGAAAGAGAAGTTAAGGGAAATAGACCAGTTAGAAGACTAAGAAGGGAGATGGATCAGATTAGGAAGGACATCAGAGAAGCTGGATTGGATGTGGCGGAAGTAATGGAGCAGGAAATGTGGAAGGACAGAAAGGAGTGGAGGAGGCTTGTTAACCACACCCGGGCGACTGGAGTGGGACATAAGATGTACAATATTATAGGGAAGGATCCACCTTTCAATACTCCGTAGTAAAAAGTAGTTACAACCTGTTTAATGGGACCGGTTTCAACACATTTAGAGTGTCATCATCAGCCAATTAGCGAAGATCTTAAAATAACTAACATATTGAACACAGGCAAAATATTAACATTGTATCACATCGTGGCAATTCAGTTAATGTTCAAAACACAATAATCACAGTCAAGAGAGTAAACAGAACATCACTATCTTGCGCCGAAAACAAATATATTTGAAGTTCATAAGCAGATCAAGTATGCACTTATGTAAAGTCGTTGCTAGGCAGGTCTTGTAGGCATTTGTTTCTCCGGCCGAAGAGTAAAAGGTGACGTGAATGAAGTCTTAGGGAAACAGTGTAGGATTTAATTTCGTCAAAATCAAAGTGGATATATAGGTTTTAAAATAATTTAAAACGTTAAAAAAGAATAAAGCCAGATAAAAATATATTAAAAATGGGAAGAAATAATGAAAGAAATACGAGGTTCAACTCGAAACAACTTGCCGTAGTAATTGATAAAGAAATGATAAATAGAGAAAGGGGGTGGGGGACGTTTATTAGAGGGTGGTGATGGTGGTTATTGTTATTAGAGGAAATACAATTGGGCAACAATCCTTTATATAACACTAATTCGAGGAAAAAGAGGAAGAGAACCGACACTTCGAAAAATGAAGATATCGGTTAAAGGAAGACAAGGGCCACGAAGGGCGTGAAAATGAAAGACTCCCTAGCCCTCGCAAACCTAATAGCATCGGGGTCGGAAAAGAACAAGAGTTGACCAAGGGAGGTCGGACAGGATAGATGAAAGTGAGGAGCCTGGCACAAGTAAGTGGAAGCAATGCCAGGACTCAGCTAAGGGCCCCGTGGTCGCCAACCCACGCTCCAAAGTTCAGAGCCCCTGGGGGATGGAGGGTGGGAAGGAAAGAAAAATGGAAGGGATCCGATACTTCGAAAAATGAAGATATCACCCTCCATCCCCCAGGGGCTCTGAACTTCGGAGCGTGGGTTGGCGACCACGGGGCCCTTAGCTGAGTCCTGGCATTGCTTCCACTTACTTGTGCCAGGCTCCTCACTTTCATCTATCCTGTCCGACCTCCCTTGGTCAACTCTTGTTCCTTTCCGACCCCGACGCTATTAGGTTTGCGAGGGCTAGGGAGTCTTTCATTTTCACGCCCTCCGTGGCCCTTGTCTTCCTTTAACCGATATCTTCATTTTTCGAAGTGTCGGTTCTCTTCCTCTTTTTCCTCGAATTAGTGTTATATAAAGGATTGTTGCCCAATTGTATTTCCTCTAATAACAATAACCACCATCACCACCCTCTAATAAACGTCCCCCACCCCCTTTCTCTATTTATCATTTCTTTATCAACTTCAAATATTAGGTACTTTGAACACGTTAATGCAATAAAGCACAACAGATTTTCGGCAGTGGGACAACACATACATGACACAAAACATGCTTTCACTACAATAAACCAGGATATTGAAATTCTCAGCACTCTAAATAAAGGCCCTCTCCTAGACATCACCGAAAACTGTTTTATACACCTTGACCAGTTTTTCAATCCAAATCTTAATCTGAATGATATTTCTGAGAAACCCAATGCCCTTTTCGATTTTCTCATCTCCTTTTTAAATAACCTGAAGTCAACAAATAAGGAATCAATCTTTCACAATTTACACAATACCCTCTCATGCCACTTCCCCCTTCCGCAACACCCCCCTTGATCCTCCTTAGTTCCCCCCTCCCCACCCAAGGGGCTCTGAACTTCGGAGCGTGGGTTGGCGACCACGGGGCCCTTAGCTGAGTCCTGGCATTGCTTCCATTTACTTGTGCCAGGCGCCTCACTTTCATCTATCCTGTCCGACCTCCCTTGGTCAACTCTTGTTCCTTTCCGACCCCGGCGCTTTTAGGTTTCCGAGGGCTAGGGAGTCTTTTATTTTCACGCCCTTCGTGGCCCTTGTCTTCCTTTGGCTGATATCTTCATTTTTCGAAGTATCGGATCCCTTCCATTTTTCTTTTCTTCCCACCCTCCATCCCCCAGGGGCTCTGATCTTCGGAGCGTGGGTTGGCGACCACGGGGCCCTTAGCTGAGTCCTGGCATTGCTTCCACTTACTTGTGCCAGGCTCCTCACTTTCATCTATCCTGTCCGACCTCCCTTGGTCAACTCTTGTTCTTTTCCGACCCCGATGCTATTAGGTTTGCGAGGGCTAGGGAGTCTTTCATTTTCACGCCCTTCGTGGCCCTTGTCTTCCTTTAACCGATATCTTCATTTTTCGAAGTGTCGGTTCTCTTCCTCTTTTTCCTCGAATTAGTGTTATATAAAGGATTGTTGCCCAATTGTATTTCCTCTAATAACAATAACCACCATCACCACCCTCTAATAAACGTCCCCCACCCCCTTTCTCTATTTATCATTTCTTTATCAATTACTACGGCAAGTTGTTTCGAGTTGAACCTCGTATTTCTTTCATTATTTCTTCCCATTTTTAATATATTTTTATCTGGCTTTATTCTTTTTTAACGTTTTAAATTATTTTAAAACCTATATATCCACTTTGATTTTGACGAAATTAAATCCTACACTGTTTCCCTAAGACTTCATTCACGTCACCTTTTACTCTTCGGCCGGAGAAACAAATGCCTACAAGACCTGCCTAGCAACGACTTTACATAAGTGCATACTTGATCTGCTTATGAACTTCAAATATATTTGTTTTCGGCACAAGATAGTGATGTTCTGTTTACTCTCTTGACTGTGATTATTGTGTTTTGAACATTAACTGAATTGCCACGATGTGATACAATGTTAATATTTTGCCTGTGTTCAATATGTTAGTTATTTTAAGATCTTCGCTAATTGGCTGATGATGACACTCTAAATGTGTTGAAACCGGTCCCATTAAACAGGTTGTAACTACTTTTTACTACGGAGTATTGAAAGGTGGATCCTTCCCTATAATATTGTACATCTTATTTTCTCTATTCAATACGGAACTATCATGAAGTTTTTAACTTTAAATGGAGTGGGACATTGATGATGATGATGAGTAACAGGATATACGAGACAGGGCAGTGGCCTGATGACTTTCTCACTACAATTATGATCTCTATTGCAAAGAAGAGTACCGCAGTTACATTTGAAGATCACAGGACTACAAGTCTCATTTCCCATACAGCAAAATTGGAGACTATTAGATGAATTCATTATGGAAGAGAATTATGAATTTAGGAAAGGTGAACTGACATGAGATGCTATTAGGTTATTAAGAACCAGTGGAGAAAGATATATTGAAAAAGGAGGACTGGTGTTTGTGGTTTTTATTGATCTTGAAAAAGCCTTTGACAGAGTACAATGAGAGAAATTAATGGACATACTGAATTTTTAAAAAATGAGCGGATTGGAAAGAAAGAAGACTGATAGAGAATCTTTACATAAATACAACAGTTTGGGTAAGGGAAAGACAGAATTTGTTGGAAGAAAGCAAAATTGGTAAAGGGTAACAAGGGGTACAAACACTTGATTAATATATAACTTGAGGAAATAATTCAAAGTTATCAAGGTAAGCAAGGTGATGTGGAAGGAAAGATAACCGAATGTATCAGATTTGCTGATGACATGGGGGTCCTAGCAGAAACTGAGAAAATGATATCATGCTGGAAAAAATTAAGATTGTGTGAAAACTTTGGTATGAAAATTAAAAGAAAGAAGTGGCTTGTGAAGTAAATGTCTCATTCTGCTTCGCAGTTGAGATTAAGGTCAGGAATAAAATTTCTTCACCCCCAAACTGTGATTAGTGACAGGCAGAATCGAATATAATGCATTCGAGAACTTCTGAGACATATATATGATGGTGCCAGAAGATTGAGTGCATCACTGAAAATTGCAACAACTGTGAAAAGTTCACCTTACATAATATGTCAAAATGAGTAAAAGTGCAGAGAAACTACATTTTGTAGGCTCTGTCCCGCTTACTGAGAATTAACATTTTCATCCCATGTGCTCCCCTCCAAAGTCAAATGAACAAGACCTGCATGTTTCAGAACATGACAAACCTTTGAGTTAAATATCTCCAAATCGTTTTCTACATGCCTACCCAGTTCAATTCTACTCTGTTAGGAGGAGGATATCACTCACACATCCCTATTTATTCCCTGTATGTTCACATATTTCACGCAATAAACCATTACAAAAACCAACAAAAGTCTCCGTTTCATTTGGGCAACCATTGTACCATCATAGTATAAGTTAGGATTAACTATGACATTGGTGGGAACAAGAGGAAAAGTTTAAGAATGCTAGCACATAAAGAGAAGCTTCAAAGGAATGAAGACAAGAAAATTTAATAAAATTGATATGCCCGTTACTGTGCACAAGAAACAAAACCAGGGTTACCCAGTAAGTTGCGAAGTCATTAGAGTGAAGGCATTGGTGGTGGGACGGAAGTCAAAAGTTCTCGTATCAGCATTGCATAATAAAACTGAGGAAAGCTGATAATATCTTGTATTTTTTTAAATCTTTCATTCTTATATTTACTTCACACTAACTGAATTTTCTTAGTTATAGGAGAATTTGGCTATACTGTAATTACATCATTATTTAATTCAGGGTTGTCTTATATTTGGACCAATATAGTAGATTAAATATCTAGTCTTTGATGTATTAAAAGGGAAGAATGAATGAACATAATTACATGCATTTCTGTCAGGCAATGGATGTGATTATGCATCCTAAATCATAGGAGTTGCGGAGAAGAGTATTATCATATATACTGACCTGCAAAAACGGTGAAAAACTGTATTTTTTATGTGAAATCTTGATTTATTCCACTTAAATATATTGGTTTATCCAATATTCATTTAAATTTTGCAAAAGCTAGGTGTTTGGCTACAGAAAAGTACTACAACATGTTTTACAACAATTTTCCTTACATTCTACAATTCTTGAATATATATATTTTTAAAGTTATCTTTAAAGTTGGTTTTTGTCAATTATTATTAAATTTATGACCACACAAAACAAAGTTAATGTTTGTATCACACTACACGAGGACATTGGTAATTAGAAACAGGTGTTTCTACTCCTAGCATCTATGACGGCCTGTAAATGATCAGGCATATTGTTTACAAGTTGTTGGATCACCTCTGCCGGGCTGCGATCCCACTCCTACAACAATAATACTCTCAACTGTGCCAAGATGCTGGTGTCACGTTGTCTGATGTCCTTTCCAACTATATCCCACACATGTTCAATGGGGGTTTAGATCAGGACTACGTACCGCCCAGTCCAGGGTTCAAATCCCAACTTCTTGCGGACTGCCATACCACAGCAGTTCCGGCAAGAAATACACTGGAAAATGTCCAACATGTGAGAATGAGTGAGCGAATAGTAAGGAGGAAGTTACTGGAAGCTTATCTTTCATCCAGGAGACCTCTACGTGGAACCCTACTCGAACGACAACACCTCTTCGTTTCGTGAGGTACTGCACTGACATTATTCCATAAAGAAAGGCTAAGTACTGCAAGAGGAACTGTGGATGTGGCCAGCCATTAAAGAGTATTAGGGAGAAGTTGGAAAGTTTGAGGGAGATAATTAGGATTCTCTTAGAGGACAGGAAGGAAAGTAGGCCTCCCTCAAACAATGTATAGGATACATTAGGTTTATTTATTTATTTATTTATTTGTATCAGAAGCATACATTGTACATAACATAATGGTACATAATGACACACATATCAAATGGTGTCTGCCCAGAATTCTGCCAAATCACAGGCATTAGGTGTCGCCGCCATGAAGTCCTCCATTGTGCAACTTAAAGGACACTTAGTACAGTTCATGAAATGGGCTGTGGTTTTTTGTTCTTCACCACACTGACATATCCTGGATGTGCCAAGAAAGCCCGACTTTACCATACTAATTCTTGATCTACCAAACCCAAAGCGAAGCCTGTTCAACGATTTCCAAGTAGACTAATGTTCCTCATGTCCTAGAGGGAGATGTTCAATTGCTAGCATCCAACCAGCAAGTTGAGGATTTCTAGTTCTCCATAATTTCAACCTTGTGGATTGAGCAGATTCGTTTAGATCTTCGGTTGTATTCAGGAAACTCCTCCTAGACCTCAATCTTCGGAGGGCAGGTTGATATCTGTACAATGGGTGTGCACATGAGGAAAGTGCTTCAGTTCTCTCATTCATGGATGAAACTTCTCTTCTATTATCTGGTGGGGCAATTCCAGCCAAACGGGAGATTCTGTCTCGTGGTGTTGGTCTCAAACAGCCACTGATAAGTCGACATGTTTCATTCAGAGAAATGTTAACTTGTTCAGCATGACTGGATCTGTACCAAACAGGGCAAGCGTACTCTGCAGCGGAGTAACACAGAGCCAGGGCTGTATTTCTCATCGTCTTTGGATGTGTACTCCAATTGGTTCCAGACAACTTGCAAAGGATGTTGTTTCTAGCTGCCACTTTCTGCTTTATGTTCATGCAGTGCTGTTTGTAGGTAAGAGCACGATCCAATGTTGCACCTAGATACTTAGGTGTTGGGCAGTGACCTAGTTTATCTTCCCATACTACCTGCAATTTCCTTTACGCCTGCCTGTTCCTTAAATGGAAGGCACATACCTGAGTTTTAGATGGGTTAGGCTTCAATTGGTTTCATCTGTAGTAGTAGGATAGTTCAGAAAGAGCCTCTGCGAACTTTTCTTCTACAACCTCAAAGCAGTTTGCTTGAGTAGCAATAGCTCGATCATTCGCATATATGAAGCTTCTGGTGCCAACTGGAAGAGATTGGTCATTCGTATAGATATTGAAGAGCATAGGGGCGAGAACACTGCCTTGTGGCAAACCATTCTTTTGTTTCCTCCATCGACTATTCTTATCTTTTACAGTAGGTGTAAAAGAGGGAAGGGAAGGAAAGAGGGGGGGGGGGGGTGGTCATAGAAGACAGATGGACTAATGTTTCAAGGGGAAGGAGACTGCAGGCTAGGGGTTCTATTCAGGATCAGATTTCAGGACAGGTGTCTGTGAGAAACCGGTACGAGTCACTGCAGGTAGAACAACAGAGCGAAAATGGGGAACGGGGAACTGTTATTGAGAAGTGTAGAAGTAGGAGGAAAGGGAAATGTAGAACAGAGGATAGGAAAAGACAGGTGAGAAAGGGTCACGGGAGAGAGAAAAGAGATAAGAAAGTAGCTTCTGCAGCAGTGAGGAAACATATACCTGACCAGGAGAGGAGGGATCAAATGAGGTGCGTAGGGTTCAGGCTCTGTTCATGGGGGATTCCAATGTTAGACAAGTGGTGAAAGTGTGTGGAGGAAAGAGGAGCAGGGTAGAGTGTTATCCAGGAACTAGGTTAAGGCATATGTTGAGGAAAGTAGAAGTGAAGGAGGAGGGAAAGGAGAAGGTGGTAGCGTTTCACGTTGGTACCAACAACGTAAGGGAAGCAGGTATAAGTACCAACATAGTTGGGGATGTGTGGGATCTGGTAAATGCAGCACGGGTGAAGTTTAAGGAAGCAGAGATTGTCATCAGTGAAATACTGTGTAGGAGGGATACTGACTGGAAGGTGATTGGGGATTTAAATGAGTGGAGTGGATATATGGGAAACTGGGAGTGAGATTTCTGGATCCTAATGGGTGGGTAGGAGATAGGGATCTGCACTCAGATGGCCTTCACTTAAACTGCAGTGGTACATATAAGTTAGGAAATTTGTTTAGAAGGGTTATAGGAAGATACATTCAGGGAAACAGGGAGGTCTGGGGAGCGGTTATAAGGGTACAGGGATCTGGAATTCAAGTAAGGATGACATAAAAATGTTAGTGCCAAACTGTAGAAGTATTGTAAAGAAAGGAGTACAATTAAGTAATTGAATAGATATATACTTACCAGATATTGTAAAAGGAGTTGAATCATGGCTGAGAAATGTATAATGGATGCAGAAAAATTCTCATGGAACTGGAATGTGTATCGTAGAGATAGGATAGGAATGGTAGGAGGGGGAGTATTCATTCTGGTGAAAGAAGAATTTTGTAAGCTACAAAAAAGTTTAAGATGACAAACATGAAATTCTAGGTGTAAGGCTCATCTCTAAAGATAATAAGCAACTTGATGTCTTTGGAGTATACAGACCGGGAAAGGGTAGCGCTGACGCTGATTCAGAATTACTTGATAAGATAATGGCTATGTGGGAAACGATATGGGAACATGATTGTAGCGGGTGATCTCAATTTACCAAATGTCAACTGGGAAGGTAATGCGAACGACAGGAAGCATGGCCAACAAATGGCCAATAAGTTAATATGGGAGGGGCAGCTGATTCAGAGAGTGATGAAACCAACTAGAGGGAAGATTATTCTGGATGTGGTGCTAGTACAGGGTGTGGCAGAAATGCCTGATGAATTTCAGACGTACATAACTCAACAAGCCATTCATAATTTTGTTGCGCAGTTTAAAAGAGCAGGGTTTGATATTTATGTCACATACAGTAGATTGGAGCAAACCAAAGGTCATATTGGCCACAGCTTTCAAAGAGGTGTTACTGTCGTGGTGCGCGGTCTTGTCCTTGGCCTTGGAGAACATGTGCATCGTGAAATTACAAAGTATTTATCTTCTTAAGAACATCTTAATAAGTACCTTGTTTTACCTAAAATCTAAGCGAATTTAAAAATTCAAATAAATTAAAATCAATGTGGATGGTTGAATGGAGTGGTGAAATGGGAGGGCAAATGGATTTACTTATTTTAGCCTATTTTAAAACTATACCTATTCATTTGAACAGATGTTATAAAAAATGTTTTTGTTTCCAGCACTTTTTTCACTATGGTATGTGATATTCTGCTTGTGTATAGTCACATATACAGAGCATTTAATATACCTCTCTCCCACGTAGAACGAGAAAAAGAACTGCTCTTTATCCGTAAACAAGCCCAATATAACGGTTCTGGACTTAATACGGTAAATAAAATAATCAGAAAATTCAAAAAAACGTTTCATACTAATTTAACACCTGAAATAAAGGAGAAAGATAAATATGCCAGGTTCACTTTCAACAATCCTAATATATATGCAGTAACAAATTTGTTCAGAAAACATAACTATAAGATTGCGTATTCAACCAGTAATAATACTAAGCAAAATTTTTTTAACTACAACAGTGTTAATTCCCTAGGTAAAGACAAACATTTCGATTCAGGGGTTTACAAATTAAAATGTCATCAATGCAAAAAATCTTCTGTCGGGCAAAGTGGATGCAGTTTTATGGTAAGATACTTAGAGCACGTCAACGACGAGAAGCATAAAAAATTTTCCTCGATGGGCCAACATACGAGTGCAACCGGTCATCAGTTCGCCACTATAGAGCAAGATTTGACAATATTACGTAAAACAAATAAAGGTGGTCTTCTAAATACACTAGAAAATATATATATTTATTTAGATCAACAAAGTAATCAGGATAATAACCTGAATGATATAATTGATGATAGGAACCTTTTATACAAAGATATTATCACTTCTGGAAGCATTAGGCATTAAAAACAATACAGACAAGAAAAGAAAGAAAATGAACAAACTTCCGTCCTCCCGCATACCTCTTCCCCCTACCCCTTCTTCTAAAGCCGAAACCGTGACCGTAAGCAACATGCCTCCTCTCCTCTCCACTCCACAGCCTTGCCTCCCCTGAAGGTGGATCAAGCTTTGGAACACACACATCTTCATTTCACAAGATGGAAGGCTGTATCAGCTGTTGCTCTTCCAAGGACACAGTAGTTTTTGTCAACAACAACAACGTATGAAACCACTCCTTTATATACTAGGTTTCCTTGTGCAGAGTTAAAACAACTTTTAAAAGCAATCCCCCATTTTATTTCAATTCAGATTTCAGGGAAGCTCTTTTAATAATATGACAGCAATCAGCTTCAGGGATCCTGAATTAATTGAATTCAAGGGACACTTTTATAAAAATTAAAACAAACAACATTCGTTTTTGGCCATCTCAACTCTATTCACGTAAATATTCAGTTCACCATGGAAATCGAAGTAAACGGAAAACTACCGTTCCTGCATGTCCTAGTAAAACGCAACATCACTGGGACTCTGAGTCACGCAGTATACAGGAAACCCACACACTCACAGAACAGGTACCTGCACGCCTCGTCTCATCACCACCCATCACAAAAGCAGGCTGTCCTAACATCACTGGTTAACAGGGCCATAGCGATATCAGACGCAGAGCACCTTGAGGAAGAGTAAGAACACCTCACGAGAACCCTCAGGGAAAATGGCTACTCGCTCAATAACATCCGACGAATCTTTAGAAAATCAGAAGAGAACAAAGAAAAGGCTGCCGTAGGAGAAAACAATGGGAAAGAAAAACTGACCCGCCCGAAAACAGCAATACTGCCATTCATTAAAAACACTACGGACAGGATCGGCAAGATACTGGACAAATACGACATAAAAACCATCTATAAACCACACTGGAAGCTAGCCCGTTATCTACCACCAGTAAAAGACACAATAGAATTACAGGCTCCTGGAGTATATCACACTGAATGTAGCTGTGGAGCGTGTTATGTTGGTGAAGCAAAACGTCTGATCTCCACCCGCCTAAAAGAACATATCCGTCACACCAAGAACCAAAACACCGATATTTCAGCAGTAGCCAAGCATTCCTACGAAACAAGGCATGGAATATCATTTGACAAGACCAAGATCCTAGAGGTTATCTCTTGGAAACTGGAAAGGAAAATCCACGAGGCTATCGAAATCAAGAAATGTCTGAACAATATTAATTTAGAAGAAGGATATAAAATCAGTAATTCTTGGATGCCTATCATTCATAATTTAAACCATACAGACCACAACAAAAACACGCAGGCCGAAACTCCAATTACATAACAGCGCGGGCAAGCCTCACTACCTGGCTGTGTCACATACCTTCCAGAATTCTCACGAGACAGCCAGGGGGCTTAAGTCACCCAGAAAGGCTAGGATATAAAAGACCAGGACCACTCTTGTAGTGTGACTGCTGCCTGGAAGACTGACTACCTCAGATCGAATAGGGGTATTTCAGTCGCTTTGACAAAGAATACTGCAATGAATTTGAAACGTCAGCAAACTGTACGTGATGTACAGACAACAACAACAACAACATGGTTCAACCTGGAAAATAAACTAAATAAACATCAGCTTATTTTGTTTGGCCATAAATTTAGTAACAATTTTTTTTTAATCTGAAAATGTTTAAGAACTGCAAAATTTTAGGAAAATTATGAGTTAACTAGCATTACCTGCGGCCTTGCTCGCATGGATTTTGTGATTTGATAAAAGTAATCTTTATCTGATACTGCAATAAGACATTATCTAAAAATCCCTAAAATATAAAAACTCACCAAAAAAATTGAGTTTCATTTACCCCAGAACTTTTTTATAAACCACGTTTGTGGAATTGCCTTTTGGGGGTTAATATGTCCATGCTACTGGCAGAGCTAACTCTGGAACATGTGAAACAGTCCCCTCTCAACTTTAAAATAAAAATGTACGTGTTTCTTTATTTTTAAAGGAGATTCCTAATACCTATTTCCATGTCGCTATGATCTTCAGTTTTTGAGATATAAGTATCCCCATAAAAAGAATTCAACCCCTTTATTACCCCCCGCCCCCCCCACTCCCCAAGTGGATTTTCTGAAACAAAAAAAAAAAAAAAAACATGTTTCTTCATTTTTAAAGGAAATTCCAAAAAAACAATTTTCACGTCTGTAACATGTTGAGATATACTCATTTTAAAATCTCACCTGTTTCTTGAATCCTTTTCACCCCACTTAAATGGATTTTTCAAAATAAAAAACAAAAAAACATGTTTCTTCACTTTTAAAGGAGATTCCAAATACAAATTTTCACGCCTGTAACATCTTCAGTTTTTGAGATATACGTATCCTCATTAAAGAATTCAACCAATTTTTCAGTCCTTTTCACAGCTCCCCTAAAGTGGTTTTTACAAAAACAGAAAGATAAATGTTTGTTTATTTTTAATACTCATTTTTAAAAATTCACAGTTTTCACTTCTTTTAGTCCCCTTAATTGGATTTTTCTAAAACAAAAAAATGTGTGATTCTTAACTTTTAATGGAGATTCCAAATACCAATTTTTACATCTGTAGCACATTAAGTTTTTGAGATATACTTATTTTAAAAATTCATCCCCTTTTTCAATTATTTTCACCCCCCTTAAGTGGTTTTTCCAAAAACAAAAAATATGTGTTTCTTTATTTTTAAAGGAGATTCCATGTACCAATTTTAATGCCTGTAAAATCTTCACTTTATGCGATACAAGTACCCTCATAAAAAGGATTCAACCCATTTTTCACTTATTTTTACACCTTTAAACGGATTTTCAGAAAACAAAAAATACAAAAATACGTGTTTATTTTGAAAGCTATTTATGTTCCGTGCTTGCCTTACCTGTCATCAACCAAGTACAAAATACCTATCAATCGGTGGATTGTCAGAGGCCTGCTATTCGGAGCAAGAGCCACCCTCCAAAGTCAGACATCGATGAACCTTCCTAAAAAATTTGAAAGTTCCATTCTGCAAGTTAGCAAAATAGTAGTACAGATACTGAGGGTCACTCTGCAAATCATTCATTTCCATCTATACCTGAGAACGTGACGAACATTCCTCCCCCACTAACCCTGGAAAATAGAAGATAACAGCATTAACGATTAAATTTTCATTTTTTGATATTTTTAGGACGGATGATTTATTTCTTTAATAAATCTATCTGCTCTCTCACATAATTAACGCACTTTTCTGACGAAAAATACAGGCAAAAACTTCGGATGTGTACATTATTCGAGGAATTTAGATATTTTAAAAAATAATTACAATTCATTTATATTTAAAAGATATATATCAAATATAATATACGTGCAATTGGTTCAACTCATTTGTGGTTAATCATCATTTGGCGTAAAATTCTGGCGTGAGATTTTTTCTGGAAAGTTAAATAGATTACATCAGGTAAGTTGGACATGTGGGTTTGAGTACCGACACTGGAAAATATTCTTCCTGTTGCGAGCTGACAGTACAACCTGAAGTGAAATAAACATCTATATATATAAAATAAGAGTTTTGTCTATACATTGCTCAGAATTTGAAAAGAATGGTATTTCTGTATCAGCCATGTCCACAGTAACAAGGAAATGCAATTTTTACTTTTCTGTAATTTCTGTCTGTCTGTCTATCTGTCTGTCTATCTATCTATCTATCTATCTGTATGTATGTACACACATCACTACAAAACAGCTGAAGAGAATTTAATAAAAATCGGTATGCAAAGTCGGGGAATAAGTCACTACAATCTAGGCCATACATAATTTTATTCACGCTGATTGAAATGGTAGTTTAGGGGAAGGCCTAAAATTTAATTTTCAAATATTTATGTAATTAATGGTTCTATCTTAATGAAAATTAGTATGCAAAGTTGGGGAATAAGTTGCTACAATCTATGCTATAAATAATTTTGTTCACGCTGAGTGAAATGGTAGTTTAGAGGCAGGCCAAAAATTTAATTCTTAAGTATTCACGTTATTAGTGGTCAAATCTCATTGAAAATTTGTATGCAAAATCGGAGAATGAGCCACTAAAATCTAGGCTATACATAATTTTATTCACGCTCAGTGAAATGGTAGTTTGGGGAAGGCCTAAAATTTAATTCTCAAATATTTATATTATTAGTGGTCGTATCGATAAATACTACATAACGAAAGTATATACAATTAAATATCCGACTAATTATGTCTTATACATTTTTACCGTACCGGCTATGATAACACAGATATTCACGAATTAGTATTTTTGTTGCTAAGTCCATATCAACTCCGAGCCACGAGAAAATGGGGAAACAGAATTTAATGAAAATCGGTATATAGAGACGGGGAATAAGAAGCTACATTCTAAGCTATAAACAATTTTATTCAAACTGGATTAAAATGTAGTTTAGGGGAAGGCGCCTAAAATTTGATTTTTATATACCTATGTTGTTGGTCCTATCGAAAAGTACTAGATAACAAAAATTACAGATAATACAGTTTCCAATCATGTATATTTTATTCAGTTTTACCGTACCAACTATGATAGGAGTGGTATTTCAAAGTATGAAGAAAACTAAATGTGAAGGCCTACAATATCGAAAGCGCATAACATTGGTGAACAATAACATTACATTGACCACTGTTTGTGGCGGTGTTCTTTGTCTCTTATGCTGCCTCTCAACTCCGATAGATGGGATTACTGCTGCGTACCGAGTATAATAGCCTGACTGATTACTGGCGGAAAATAGCTGGGGAGTTAGAAAACTTTCTTCTTTAGCATGCCATTCCTCTGGTTCATACATTTTCTGATACAGCTGGTACGTAACACACCGGTTCATAATAGTATTCCAGCTGTTCGATCCCCACTCTGACGCGCTGTTTTGAATGAGCAGTGTGCATACTTATGGCAGAGGCTCACTTTAATAGTAGTAGTAGTGGTAGTAGTATGGCTTGGTCTAGAACAACAATTTAGGCCTATTTCAAATTATAGCACCACAATTCACTAAATGACTCAAAATTCAACCCTGAAAAGAGCCGTTTTTAAGCTTCTTCCTCTTGACTTTTATTAAATTCTACATTCATTTTATTCGAAATTAGCAGTGAAGAGTGGGTTTCTTCTCTGGCTTGGAGGAGAAATTTGCCTGCAAGTCAGATAGATTTTTCCGCCGCCAGTGCATTAAATTAATATTTACCGACTCATCGTGTAGTCCTAGGAAACAGATTAGTAAAAGGGCATGGTTTTTGCCCTGGGAGTCTCCACTATTCGACCTCTTTCCCGCCGAAAAGAAGACGAAGTGTGTTCACGGATCACGGCTGTCTGCGGCTTGGTCATCCCCCAGCTCTGAAACTTTGGACTGTAATATCAGGAGCTTAGACCTGTTCGTTAAAAGTGAGAAAATGTGTGGTTTGTGATTTGATCGCGTATTTTATATGAAAGCATTGCTTTTAACTGCGCCATTCCTACTGATATCATTGTAATGTTTGTTCATTTCAGTTGGGAAAACCAGTAAGACACTCTTTCTGAGGATGTAAAAAGGCAGGTGGAGAGAGTGTCTAACCATTAAAATGAAAGCTTCCCAACCTGATTGTGACTGATGGTATGCAAGCAGTGTGCATTACAGTGAAAATTCCCTAACTCAGTCTTCATATGAGAAAATGTGTTTGGTGATATCGCTGTCGCGTTTCTAGGGTAACGTTAAGAGCTTTGCAATTTAATACATTCTTGCTCATAACGTGTACACTACCTAACCTAGAATTATGTTTAAAGCAGTCTTCTCGGTACAGACCATGAAGGCCCTGGGAGGGGTGGAAGATAAAGGTTTCCACTATCCGTAACCTTGGTACTTCATGGGGTAGAGTGGTTAGCTCTACGTCCGGCTGCCTTTTCCCCCAGGAATTAACCTGGTACTCATTTTTTGTGTAGGCTGAGTGAATCTCAGGGCCATATGCACCTCTGGAAGTGGAAATCTCATTTCTTAAATTCTACGACTTCCTGATGGGGATTCGAACCCACGTCCTTCCGGGTGAACCGAGCACGCCTTTACCGCCTCGGCCAGGCAGCCCCCTTGAATTGTGTATGCAATGTAGAATTCCGTAGCGAAGCACGGGTACATCAGCTAGAGTACTAATAAAAGTACAATTCATGTAAGTACATAATAATGACTTGCTGGCAAAAAAAAAAAAACTGTCCAACACGAGAAGGGCTGGGCATATTTCCCCAAATCTTTTGTATCCAATCTTGTACGAGTGACGTGCCCATCCACCCCTTTTCTTGGATATGAACATGGATTCCTCGCGGAAATTTTACTTTAGGCATTGTTTTTCGCGAGCCTCTGTGACTTGGCGGTAGCGCGCTGGCATCTCATCGCTGGGTTCCATGGTTCAAATCCTGGTCAGTCCCATGTGATATTTGTGCTGGACAAAGCGGAGGCGGGACAGGTTTTTCCCTGTCATATTTCATTCCAGCAACACACCCCAATATCATTTCATTTCATCTTTCATTCATTAATCATTGTCCCAGAGGAGTGCGACAGGCTTCGGCAGCCGGCACAATTTCTATCCTCACTGCTAGATGGGGGCTTCAATCATTCCATTCCTGACCCGGTCGATTGACTGGAAACAGGCTGTGGATTTTCTTTTTTTCTTCATTGCCGTCACCTCTTACAGCAAGCACTGGATAGCATTGTTCTTTTCTCGCTTCCAGTAGCGCGTACGATAACACACTGTCCCTTTCTTATCGACTGTTCGACGTTGTGGCATAAGGAAACTGATTGGTGTCTGACCTGTGGTTCCTATTTGGGAGAGCAAATATTCCTTCACTTTATGCTTCTCAATCACAAAACAATGAAAATAAATCACTTTTTGGTGGAAAAAAAAAACACAACTCTAAATTGGAGTCATTCGACATTTTGTGGCATAATTGTGTTCTTTATTGAAGAGAAAATCCATTTCTCTTCTCTGATTCCATGTGCAGCAGCTATTTCTCGTCCTTTAAAATACAGAATTTCATGAGAAATGGCTTATCCAACGTAGCATAACAAAATCACATATGTAAGCAGATCCTCCTCTACTTTTGGAAACTTGCTGCTTTTTGGTTTGCGATCTGCTTTGCGAGACTTGTTGGTCGCTTGAAGTGCATCGCAGTAGCGCACATTGCATTCAGACATTGAATACTTGCGGCCCACTGCCCCATTCCTGTATGTTTCGGCGTAACTGATCACAGCGAGTTTATATGATGTAGTATTAGTCGAATACTTCCTCAATGTGGACTTACAAACAATTTTGAGATCACAGAAAATGCATGTCCCGTACCCGAAACACTCATAAAATAAGTTTGTACCAGACTGGAATAGAGTGTCACTAGTCACTACTGCGCAGACTTTCTCAATGAACTAGTACAGTGGTATTTCCTACTAACTGATAACAGCACGTTGCCAGTATTTGGAATGCCCAGTTTTGCAATAGGAAGGCTGCTACTCGAGTAGTTTACATCTTTATTTCAAAATGCATCTGGAGCTGCATGATGGATGTTCGAGGAAGTGGGTGCGACAAATACGTGAACATTTCTTTTTCTCCACTTTGGACCCAAAAATATACGGGTGCGTAAATTATTCAAGGGCGATAATTATGTGGGAAAATGCGGTACTTATTTTAAAAATTCATACCTCTTTTCACCCCCTTAGTGACGGAATATCCCAAAATCCTCCCTTAGTGAGCACCTACACTCTAATAAAAATGTATTCCCACAGTTTCATTTCTTTATGTCCAGTAGTTTTGGCTCGGCGATGATGAATCAGTCAGTCAGGACATGTTATTTTATATATGCAGATGAGTGTTGTAAATTATGTTTTAGTATTTTCTATAGCCAAACATCTAGCTTTTGTAAAATATAAATGAATACTGCAAACCTGATAAATTTTAGGGGAATGAATTATGATTTTATGTTAGAAATTAAAGTGTTCCACTTTAGTGTTGGCTACTGAATGCATGATTCGAAGCAGTGTATCGATTCATTCAGTGTACGAGTGAATCGATTCACAGGAACAACGAGCTCACGGCACACGATTCAGCTTACTCCCAGCAGACAGTGCTGAGTGGCGCACTCACTGGACGTTGACGGGGAGCCGAGCTTCCGCTGCAGCGAGGCAGTGAATCATGGCACATCGAAAGAATCATGAACGAGCGCAGCTCAGTGAGACACAAGATACACATGGCTCCTTATCGGCTCACTGGACACTGGCGGAGAGCCGAGCTTCCACTGCAGCGAGACATACAGTGAGCCATGGCACACCGAATCGTGAAATGAGCACGACTCAGTGAGACACAAAATACACACGGCTCCTTATCGGCTCACTGGACACTGGCGGAGAGCCGAGCTTCCGCTGCAGCAAGACATACAGTGAGCCATAGTACACTGAAATAATCGTATGCTATAATGGACTCTCGAGCTCAGCTCATTTGAAAATAATACCCATTTTCATTCACTGTCCTCTTCTTACAGGGAGGTTTAAATAATAGATGGATTTATTTGCAGTGTTACAAAGGTAGTCAAAAAACACAATTTTGAAGTAGCTAGTAAGTAGGTAGGCTATTAGGTTATACTATTTATTAGTTTAATTAATATTAGTATTATAACTCAGTTGACATTTGACAATTAAACTCGACTCTAGCCTGCCCTATGACTATGAGTCATGTTCATGACCACTCAAAAGTACCTGTTTTATGTTGAGAAGAACGGCTCAGTATTCCCTCAGTTCATATGTCACATCGTTGCACAAGACTTCAATCATATGTGGACGGACGCAATAACTTAACCAACAGTATGTTGAATCAGAAAACCAGCGGGCTACTGTATATCTCGGGTAGCCTATACAAAATATGACGATTTTAAAAAATCATCAGCTGATAGAAAAATTCATATTTTTAAAAATGACTTAGCGAGTTGTCGTGCGGTTAGTATCTCGTAGCTATGTGCTTGAATTCGGGGGATGGTGGGTTCGAATCCATTAATGGCAGCCGTTAAGATGGTTTTCCGTACTTTCCCCATTTTCACACCAGGAAATGCTGGGACTGTACCTTAATTAAGGCCATGGCTGCTACCTTCCTAATCCCAGACCTTTCCCATCCTGCGTTGCTGGAAACCTTCGATGTATTAGAGTGACTAGCATTTTTTTCTAAAAAAGGAGTTCATAGTATGATGACCAGATGGCAGCTGCGAGCACTGAATGCTGTTGCTGCTGTCTTACCAGCACATACTACACAGATGCAGTAGGAGCGATGACTAGTGTGCCGTGAATCGGATCACTGTATCGATTCAGTAACGTGAACGGAATCAAATGAATCGAATGTCCCATCACTATTCCAATTTTTTTGCCAGTCGATGTATTTTAAAAATATAATCAACCTTCCATTGTTTATAATTATATTTTTTCTACTTTCTGGCCTTTTTCCCAATTCATTAGAGTCAGCAACTGATTTTGATTTGGCCCAGTATTATGGTTGGATGCCCTACCTGATGTGCGTTTCTGTGGTGGTTGATAGAGTGATGGTGGTGTATGTAAATGAAGAAATGTATTTTAAGACAATAACAAACATCCACTCCTCAAGCCAAATGAATTAACCATACACAGTTAAAATCCCCAGCCCAGTCAGGAATCGAACCCAGGGCCCTCTGAACCGAAGGCCAGTTTGCTGACCATTCAGCCAAAGAGCCAGACTTTTATAATTATATACCATCTAATGAAATTAAAAGCAAACAAACAAACAAACAAACAAACAAACAAACCTGATTTTATTCTTGCATTGTAACAACTCTGTTTCACAGTTTGCCAGTTTTGAGCGCAATAACGTTAATTCAGACTTGAGGGTCTTTTCCTGTTGCCGAACAATTTCACTTTCCTCTTCTACACTGGTCAGCATTCGTAACTAGACAAAACAGAATGTTGTATTCAGTATCTGAATAAAGATGAACAAGAATACAATATCAGCAATAAATGATATCCTTAAGGTTAAGGGATGGAGGGTAGGGGAGAATGAGTAAAATAATTACATTCAGCTTACTTAAATTTTACTTGAATATATACAGTATGTTAAAAGCCACATTCGAGTTTCATTCAATGTACTCCAATGTCAAAAAGCGAAGCCACAACAGCTCAGAAACCTCCAACTACGAGTCTGCCTACCATAAAGCAACAAGAAGAAGTGAATGATCCAGTATTTTGACAGATTTCTATCATCTGTGCCATTTCCAGATTTGAAGCAACTAATCATCATAATCTCTCTCCAACCCAAAGGTTGGTGGACAAAACAGAAGTAGTGTATTGACTGTTTTCTTTCAACCAATAGTTTGGTTTCATGATAGGGTTTTCCTTGTCTGATGCTATCGAGGAATGCTGTACTAGATCTTCCTTTGGGTATTCTGTATTTAACATATCCTTCTAATAACGTGGTGCACCAATTGGAATGTCTTTTTAGGCTGCTAATAAGAAGTTCAGTTTTTCCTTTCTCAATGGTATCAACGAGGCTGAACCTATCTTGTATTAGAAGAAGTATATAGCCTATGGTATTCAGATGGCAGTAGATTTTCCTTTAAATGGTTACTTCAATTGTGCTAAACTGGTAGCAATTTCCTTTTGACATCCTCCATCTTGAAATCTCTCTATTAAATATAAATATAAATAATAATGACTAATGGAATTTGGGAGCCATAAATATACAAATAAATAATTCTTAAACTTTGCCGGCTGTTGAAACTCATCTTCAGGGTCGTTGCCTTGTGACAAGAAGATCTGAATCACTTGATACCTAAAAAATTAATATTGGAAAAGGAGTCCATCTGGTAATTTCCCCCACCCATAGAAATTAAACAGAATATATATTAATCTCATACAATATACTTAGTCAATTAAACCTGTATTTACCTAGAAATCCGAGCAGAGCTCGTCGTGATACACCCTTGAACATATATAACAAAATAAAGAGAATATTGATATAAATAATAAATGTCTTAATTTATGAAATAACTCTCTCTCAATAACTGGTACTCAGTTTATTCCGCAACGCAAAATATTCACACGCAGTCATGACTCATTTTTCAAGAATGGACTCCACTTTGCTGATGGCGTTGGTATAGTTTGAAAAGGCCCAACACGTTACCTTACGTAGACTCTCCGTAGAATTATATATGGCTAACATTCATAACCATAGAATGTTGTTACACTCCAGCATCTTTCTCCCTGGTTCCTTCAACAGCAGATCTCGAACTCCCAACATGGCATGGGACATCTTCCCACAACTCGTACAAAACACCTCTCCGATTACCACCAGTATCACATCTGCACACTGCAAGCTGCAACTTCCAACTCTCGACGCGTGCTTGCACCACACTAGCCCAAGCCAACACAACAGCATCTTAAAATAGCCCAGTTCCTGGAATTTTCCACCTCAGCTCCGTCAACACGTAAACCCCCGCTCGGAGACTCGTCACGTACACAACCGGGAGATAAACTGAGTGATCGAAACACACTAGTCCCAAATAAAATATAGAGAGTATCCATAATAACGAGAGTTCCAAAAAGAGTTACTAAGCCGCGACGGCTAAATACACACATAAATGAAATATACACATGAATAAATAATAATAATAATAATAATAATAATAATAATAATAATAATAATAATAATAATGACAATAATAATAATAATAATATCTGACCGGGGTTTATCAGGTTACAATCTGATGTTATGAGACTGTGTAGATAAGTAAACGATTTTACTTGCTGCAACTTCTGACCAGATGTCAAGCCTTTTGATTATCATTGCAAGTGCATTTCTAACTTCGGTTTCCTTTTCATGAATTTTCATATTACAGAATTGCTTCTACTTCTTGTTGATAAGTTCTGAGGCCTCTTGGAGGCTATGTTGCCCTTCTGCAACAAGGGCTATCGTGGTAAATTGTACTCCGTTTACATTGAAGCAACTATGATCACTTGTTATTTTGGTAATATTGTGTAATGTATGCAATTTTTATATTATAATTAATAAAATACCATACTGAATAATGATATTTTTCCCAAGAAGAGCTCTAAAAGGGTATGCACAGTGACCACTCATTTTTGCAAATCCTTATAAACTGCCAGGTAGATGCAATGTAAATGTTTTTTAATGTTACATGGTATGTGAACATTTTACAGTTGCAACATATTGCAAAATTAAGTCATTTTACCATTTGTCTTATGTAATTTACATTTTTTTGCCCTAATATCAATGTATTTCACAATTCCTTTTGCAATTTTGGACAAATTTTGCAAAGAAAACTGCAGTATATCACAGAACATCATCCAATAATCATTCATATAGGTTATCAACATACTGAAATTGATTCTTATGCTAACTAGCAATTTTTCATGCATATTACTTGAACCATTTAGTGCCAGGAGCCTATACTTCATGTTCAGACTTGATCTGAATTTTTTAAACAGTCATTTATTTTCAAAAAAATTCCCAGGAAGTAATTATTATTCAATTTCACCGACTGTGCAGTGTGCATATTACCTTTCCCATTGTGAAATACACAGCGTTCTGCCCCAATGTGCTCATCAATGTTTTATTTTTGCATATACAAATATATTTGGGTGTAACTTGAAGTATAATATACAGTGGAGTCCTGTTAGTACGTTAACATGTTTTCCCTTATAGGACATCAAATTTACAAGTTCCGGTCCCAAATGCACTAAATATACAATATATATACACACAAAAGGTTGCTTTAGAACATTTACCCACTCCTGCTTACTACATTTAAATTTTGACATCCCACATTTAATATTTTGACCAATTCTTGTGCATTTGTCAGTTCAGATGGACCTGTAGCCAATAACATGCACGCTACTGATGAGCAGTCTGAGACGAGGTCCCAAGATTTCTCGAGACTAGCGCAGGCACTACTTCTCGTGAGAAATTTCGAGAGATCTCAAGAGCGTTGTCCCCGCATTGTGTGGCGAGCAGCGTGTCATAGGCCTACAGGTAGATAGAGCTGAATGTTGTTTGTGCCGAGTATGCGAATAGCCAACCACGGGCCTTCTCCATTCCGTAAATAAGTGTCAACAAGCGACTAGGGCATTCATTTCTTTCACTTCTATCAAGGTCTATTTTGACGCAGTATAACATAATTATACAGGATACGCATTCTGGTTCATGGGTGTATATCGTTATCAGACCCCACATTCAATATCATATGACCACTGCTTTTGTTTACCGATATTTTGGTGACGAAGGAAATAGGAAATAAGTCCTTACAGTATTATAAAGTATGCACATCATAATTAGATACTTCGGTATATGACTGTGCAATGTGTAATTGTGTCTAATTCTATGCGACAACTTTAAGACGATGCCCGAAACCCAACGTAAGTCATGGCTTTCGGTTATTTTGAAGAAATCATATAGCACAGGCCGCTGTGTTGTTTGTTCAAAAGAAGTAAAATATGTCGGCAGAAATACTTCTGGGATGATCTGGCACTTAGAAACACATAATACCGATGAAGGGGAATCGTTACAGAACACTTCCGGCCCGGTCTGCATCACAAAAAGCTACCCTGTCGACAACAAATGTGAGGTATCTGGTAGGTGAACATACTATTTACAGTTATTAACAAATTGTAAGGGTTATTTAGCTAAGATGATGATCATCATCATCATCATCATCATCATCATAATTTCCCTTTATCCAGCTGTAGCCGGGTAGGGGCAAATATGGTTCCTCTTCACTTTCTTCGGTCTTTCCACCACTCCTCCTCCAACACTGTGTCTCAGTCCAGGTTTCTTTCTATAATACTGCGTTGGATTGTGGCCTTCCATCTCAATCGTGGTCGTCCATGGCCTCTCCTTCCTTGCATTTGCATTTCCATCACCTTTTTTGGCATTCTTTCATCACTCATTCGCTTTATGTGCCCAAACCATCTTAGTCAGCTCTTCTATAATCTATCATTCATTTTTTCCACTCCAATTTCTTCCCAGATTTTCTCATTCCTTATTTTGTCTCTTCTACTCTTCTGTATCATACTCCTCAAGAACATTTTGGCTACCTGCATTCGACTCTCATCCTTCTTCGTCATTCTCCAAGTTTCTGCTCCGTAAGTTGTTATGGGTAAGTAATACATCTTGTACATAGTTTCCTTTGCTTCCATTGGCACATCTTTGTCCCATAACATGCTTCTTACACTATGATAAAGACCGCTTCCAGCTTGAATCCTCTTACTAATCTCACCATCCAGTTGAACATTCTCCATTCGCTCCCCAGGTATTTGAATGTCTTCACTACTTCCAGGGGCTTGTCTGCAAGTCTTTCCCTTCTTTCTCCCCTCTAGTGGTAACAAGAGCTGTTTTACGCTTTTCTACACTTATTTTCAATCCACATTCTTCGATCTTCCCATTCACCACATCCAACTGTTCTTGAACCTTCATGTCCTCTTCTCCCTAAATCACAATATTATCTGCAAATAACATGATGTTCATTTCTCTTCCTCAATATGTTGCTTTTGCTGTTCTCATGATGTCATCCATTACTATTGTAAACAAGATTGGCGATAGAACACTTCCCTGTCTCAGCCCACTAGTGATTTTGAACCAACTTGTTCTACCAACTTGTGTTTGCACGCATCTACAACATTCTTTGTACATTGCCATGATCATTTTTATTAATCCCTGTCCAATTCCTTTTTGCACCAGACTGTCCCAAACTTTAGTCCTGGGAACACTGTCATATGCCTTTTCAATGTCAATGAATGTCATCACCATATCATTCCCATACTCCCATTGTTTTTCCATTAGTTGTCCCATAATGAAAATGGGCTCTATTGTTGACCTTCCACTTCTGAAACCAAACTGATTTTCCTATATCTGATTTTGTCCGGCCCCACGGTCTAGGGGGCAACGCGTCCACCTGTCACCCGAGACTAGGGCATCCGCTGGATATTTAGCATTTAGTATTAGTATGCTTTGTATTTTAACTTGTTATAGACCATTTTAATTATGAGGGTCAATTCTGTGTGTTTTAACTTTACTATGTCTGCCTGGCCGAGGCAGTAAAGGCGTGCTCGGTTCGCCCGGAAGGACGTGGGTTCGAATCCCCGTCAGGAAGTCGTAAAATTTAAGAAACAAGATTTCCACTTTCGGAGGTGCACTTGGCCCTGAGGTTCACTCAGCCTACACCAAAAATGAGTACCAGGTTAATTCCTGGGAGCAAAGGCGGCCAGGCATAGAGCTAACCACTCTACCCCATCACGTGCCAAGGTTAACAATGGTGGAAGCCTTTACCTTCCACTCCTCCAAGGGCCTTCATGGCTTGTACGGAGGTGACTTTGCTTTTATGTATCTTTGCATAATGACCCTACTTAGCTGATGATGACATCCATGGATGTTGAAACCGGTACCATATATAAATGAGGTTGTAATCTTAACCAACAACATATCTTGTATTGAAAAGGTGGATCTTGTACAATTTAATTCATTGTTTTGTAATCTCAATTCAATATGGACCAAACATGAAATTTTTGACTTTAAATTTTAAAATAAACTGGAGCATGCTGTCACACATGTTCGGTTTTCTCCACTAGCATTCGGAAACTTGAGTCCAGAGAATGGCTGCTGTTTGTTAACCTTCACATTGCTTCATACTGAATGCTATTTGAGCGATTGGCATCCAGTTGCCTTTATACTCCACCATAGTTGGGACTCTAACTACTTGCAATCGCTGACAAATGCTGTTTAAAACATTGTCTCATTAAATTCTATTGCAGTAGTCTTCACTTCTGATGTCATACAGACATTGATACTGCTCATAAAGTTCTATAAGTTTTAAAACTTGATTTCTATTCAACTCAGATAGTATGAATCTTCCTCTAACTGCAAACAACTGTGAAACTTTTTAACAGGTTTGAACCACGTTCGAGCACCGTCCATTCAGATCATGTCACTTCAGCTAAGGTTAAGCAAATGGTTTAGCCTGGCACGATAACAAGATCTCATTATCACTTTAACAGTGTGTGTGGTTGCGATAGTGTCATCAAAGATTACTTACTTCTACAGTCGAGAGCTCATTATCAGTTTCGCAGTGTGTGTTACGATAGTGTTGTCAAAGATTACTTCTATTCATTCAGTGACAATATCTTGCCTTATGGTGTCAGCGTATTAACTTGGCATTGTGTGTGTTTGCAATGGAGATAAAAAAGTGTGGCAAACAGCGAACAGTTAAAACTGAAAATCCTTCAAGAAGTCTATCATAATCAAAATATAAAGTGTGTGGATTTACCATGAAAGTTAAACTTCCTTCATCAACCTTAAATATGATTGTTAGTAAACGTAAACTGATTGAAGCTGCTTTTGAAGAAGGGAAAAGTTTTAAAAAGAAAATATAATCACTAGGGTCAGTTTCCAGAATTAGAATTTCTGGAGTAGTTTGCGTAAGAGCAAGCTTTAAACGTGCCATTAGACGGTACTATGGTTTGAGCTAAGGCAACACATTTAGCATACGACTTGATGAGTTTAAAGCCTCCAATGGCTACATTGAAAGAGTCAAGAACTGACACTGCTTAGTTTACAGATGCATGGGGGGCAAAGCTGTTGCCTGAATAATGACTCTCCACTGAGCGAAACTTTACAGAAACATGGAAAACATTAAGGCTTCCTGATGATATTTTAAATACAGATGAAGCACAGGTATTTCTTCATCTTCTGCCAGATAAAACTCTGGATTTTAAGAGCGCAAAGTGTCACGGTACCAACTAAATAAGGAAAGGCTTTCAGTTCTCTTGTGCTGTAATGAAAATTAAACCGAGAAATTGGTATCACTTGTTACTGGAAAAACACAGAATCTATGATGCTTGTGTGATCTTTGGCATGCTAGTACACTTCTAATATGAAAGCCAAATGTTTCTAATTTAAGAAATATCACGATTACTTTCTTCCCAGCAAACTGCACAAGTAAGCTACAAGAATAATACAGTACATGAAGCAAAAGTATCATAAGAGGCTGGTGCAGAGAGATTGACTATACTGGAATCAATGATGAGAAAAATCATTGTCTTTAATGCCAAACATTTCATTCAGGCTGCCTGAGATTATATGTAGCAAAACATCATTCGGAACAGCTTCAATGCTTCTAGCTTTTGTCATGTTCTTGGTGTTAACATCACGCTAGATGAGTTTTCTGAAAATGAAGAATGGTGCCAGATAGCAAACATACGTCAATGTTGTTGATTATCTTCCAGTGGATAAAACTATGTCAACAAATGAAATATTTGAAGAACAGAAGGCAGAAGAAGCACCAGTGTAAGATGAAAGTGATGAGCTAGATCCTGTGTCAATTCCTATGGTGTCATAAGTGATGGAGGCAATTGATATAGTGAGGCAACATGTGATGACATAATGACTTTATTAAACAAGACAGACAGTATAATTTTAAATTAAAAACCAACAAAGCAATCAGCCATACATAAGTACCAGTGTAAATATTTGTGTTTGACTGTGAGGTACATATATTATTAGCAGGGCTTGAAAGTTGAAGACTTACAAATTGCCTAAAAAAGACCTGTAAAAAGACTTAAAGATATAAAAAAAGGACCTAAAAACTGGCCGAAAGGATGTAAAAACATTGTCCAATTTACTAAATATTATTAATTATATACTTAATGATGGAATATAATTTTTCAAAAATACAAAATTTTGGTGGTAGGCAACATACAGTGCAAAAATATGTGAAATACTACTTCTTTCAGACATATATTTTTTTAGATTTATTTTTTAGATTAATATACAGTAGAAGTCCGCTAAGGCGAGTACGGCATATAACGAGAACCCCGCAATAACGACAATTTTTGTCTGCCCCTTCAAAATTCCTATATTAAACCGTGTATTACCCTTCAATTACAGCAAGAGTCCTATCACTGACGCATCCGTTATTACGAGCGATTAAGTGCGCACTATTTTTTCCATTACCGATATTTATGCACCCCAGCGATTATGTTGCATGCGATCGATCACCTTTGGTATCGTTTCCTTGCTATGTCCATTAGCGAGTTCTCTCGTCGACATTCAAAGATGATGGAGTCGATTAGTAATACCCGTCGACTGCTGTTCCATAAAGAAAATTCAAAATGAAAGAGTCTTTCGTAATAGATGCGTAAATAGTGTGTCCGATAACAGTTCTTAACTCGTTCAAAATAAAGGCTGATAAACGATCGCTTATTGGTAATTTTAATGCTAAATACTGCAATGAAGTAAGGATGGGATACACCTCAAGATATGGCAGAGGGCATCATCGATTTCCGAGATTAGTTTGTATTTTCTCGTGGCTGTTAAATTACAGAAAGGATAGTATCATGTAAATTTATAGCCACTGGCACCTGAAGTATGTTTACATCATACGTATAGTATAGTTAGGTTAGGATAGGTGACGCTGTTTGAATAAGAAAACTGAAACGTTTGCCACAAACTGCGATCGATCATCTTCGGTACAGTATAGTTTTCTCGCTATGTGCATTGCGAGCTCTTTCATCGACATTCGAAGACGATGTTGGAGTCTATTAGTAATACCCATCGACTACTGCTCTGTAAAGAAAATTCGAAAAGAAAGGGGATAACACATTTTCATAACAAATGCGTATATAACGTATTTTCTTGCATCTAGTTAAATTTCATAAAGGTTATTCCCATGTAAAATTTTAGCAAGGAGGTTATCATTTCTCTACATTCGGAGTTTGAAATATGTTTTCATGATACATATACGGTTAGGTTAGGTGATGCCGTGTGAAGAAGAATACTGAAATGTTTCCCAGAGAAGCCTCTGGAGTGATACCGTATTTTTCCGAATCCAAGACGACGTTTTATTCCTAGAATCTCATGTGAAAAAGCAAGGATCGTATTGCATTTGCGACCAAACAGTAATCAACACCACTGGCAACTACCGCAGTAACCACACTGCTTCTTTTCACCCCCACGCACGAGCGCACACAAAACTCGTTGACAATAAACGACCTCCTCCTTATTATACATCGCTAGCCGCAGCAACCAGTTGTACAGTGCCTATGTGTACCGTCACTGGATTTCAGGAAATAGTGAAGAGAGAATGACGTTCTGTTAGCCTCTACAAAAACGTTTCTCAACTCTGCAGAATGGCATCAAAACATGCGAGCCTTCGAATTCTTAGAAAGGCCGCAGCTACTCAGCAGCAGAGTTATAATGTGTCTTCTGTATCTGACCCTTAGTAAAATTATGTTTTATAGACAGCAGGAATATGTTCATGATGGATCATTGTATTGTAAAGATACGTGGAACAGGTATTGTTGGCAAATTTTCAATGGGTTCTCGTCAATATTATGATGCCAATTTTAAGTTCATGGTTATTAAACACTCGGAAATGTAGAATAATTGTGCAGCTGCAAGAAAATACGTCATAGGCCTAACTAAAGCCAACATTCGGCATTAGCGTGAAGACAAAGATAGCTTAAAAATGTGTACTGTACAAAAAAATGCATTCAGTGGCCCGCAACAAGGACACTTCAAAGAAGTCGAATATGAAATTGTGAGGTATGTGCACGAAAAACGCAAAGGCAGAATTGCCATACCGCGGCGCAATAGACTCGTTCGTTGACATTCAACATCCGCGATTAGGCCAATACATCTCTAGCCGCTGAAGTGGGTTGAACTCAGCAAGCAAGACATGCATGTAGCTGCGGCCAGTTATACCTGATGCTGAGTGAAAGTAACAGGTTTATAGTAAGAAAGAATATTTTCCTGGTGGATCGTCGAATTGTAGAGGCGCGTGGAATAGGTATTGCCGGCAAATTTTCAACGGGTTCTCTTCAATATTATGATGTCAATTTTAAGTAAGTGGTTATTAAACCTGCGGAAATAAAGAATAATTTTGTAGCCACAAAAAATACAGCATAATTAAAGCCAATGTACGGCGTCTAAAAATAGTCTAAAATGCGTACTATAAAGGAAAGGCATTCCATATGATTTTACAAAGCAATTTTTAAGCCTGATTTCAATTTTTTGAAGGAGAATGTGGAGGTCGTCTTGGATTTGGAGAAATACGGTACTACAACTTTTTCGGAATGAAATTAAACACACAATTTCACGTAGTATCAGATTTTGAAAAATAACAATCAAGTAAGCCGTAGTGTGGAAATTATCCACGAAAACACAAGTTTCGAACAAACTGATTGCCGTTTCATGCCATTTTTAATGTGTATGGGGGTTTGCCCAACTTTTACGAAAAATCTGATATAACGACAACCCGCTGCAGAGAGTAAATTTTCCGCTGTTATGAATTCTTGCTATAACGGACTTCTACTGTAATTTAAAAAAGGAATTCCTTGTTAAAATAAGAAGTACTTGAAGAATTTAGAATTAAAGATTTTTGCCAACTATAGAGCGTTCCAACCTTAAAACACAGTACAGCGGTAATGGGATAATTCCGTCTCTTTCCTTCTCCCATGTTTTGCGGGTAGCGCTGACCTACTCTAATGAAGCAGGTTTGTCAAATATCCATATCGTGTTATGTACAGAATTTCAAGGCGCATTTGATGGCGTTAACAAAAAAAATGTAAAAAAATTAATTTGGTGTGAAAATGGTAATAGAATGGAAAGTTACGCCAAATGCAAAATCTTCATTGCATAGAACTTATCATGTCATAACTCCTATTTTATATTAATTATTTTACTAATTTTTTCACTGCTGGTAAAGAAACATTTTAGCTCAATGTAGATAAGTTTATTTTTAAATTTAAATGATAACAAAATACAATATATGCGTTTATTTTTAGTCATGTTCAGGGATTTTTATGTGCAGGTATGAAAAAGTCAGTCGCTGGCCAGCGTCTTTCCTATTGAATTTGCATTGGGGGGGGGGGGGTCAAAGCGAGGCAAATGGACTTCAGATATGGAAGTTATTTTTAAAACAATCCCAAAGTTCTTATCTTGCTTAGTTCTTAATTTGTGACAGGAAGAATACCTCCGAGGACAATAAAGATTAATTATAAATGTATAGTTCTTGAGGACAAGTGGATTGTATTTGTGTGTTTGTGTAGTCTGTGTAGTTGTGAGTTTGTGCTCATGCGGAGGGTTCTTAGTTTGAAGAAAAAGTGCAGAAGGATATACAATGAATTGTCAAATTAAAAAAACGTTCCGTAGGTAAACTGGGGGCAACAGAACGCAATATTATAATGAGTGTCCTGGATTATTTTTTAAAGACTATGAATGTGAGTAGCGCAGTCAGTGAAACAGCTAAAGCTACAGGTTGTTCCGAAAGAACAATCTATGCTATAAGGAAGGAACACACACATGGACCTTTGCAAACTCCCGCCAAAAAGGTAAAAAGAAAAAAAAAAAAAAAAAGGAAAAAAGAGAAGGACGGCAGAAAAATTAAATATGATAAAATTGTGCAAAGTGGAGTGCGTCGGGTGGTTCACTCTCTTTTATTTGCTAACAAACCACCGACACTGAGCGTGATTTTGAGTCGGGTAAATGGAGAAGATTCTTTGCCACGATTTTCCAAAACTAAGTTGTATCGCTTCTTACATGATATAGGCTTCCGTTATTTAAGACGGGGTAATAAAGCAGCTTTCATTGAAACCGATTAAATTATTAATTGGAGACGCAGATATCTCAGGGAGATAAAACGTTTGAAGGCGCAAAATGAAGCTATAATTTACACAGATGAATCGTGGGTAAATATTAGGCAGATTGTGACAAAAGAATGGAAGGATATGACAGTGAAAAGGGCACTGAAGGGGTGAGTTCGGGATTTAGGCCACCAAAAAGCCGAGGACCACGATTTGCCTTAGTCCACGCGGGTAATGAACATGGTTTTGTTCCAAATGCTGAACTAACATTTTTATGCCATAAAAACACAGAGGACGCCTACGAGGAAATGACTAGTGAAATTTATGAGAAGTGATTTTCGGAACAACTCTTGCCGAATACTCTCGAAGGTGCCGTGATCGTGCTGGATAATGCCGCTTATCATTCCCATAAGTTGGAACCTTTGCCGGTGGCTTCTTGGCGAAATGACATCGTACAGTGGTTACGTAAAAAACAAATATCTTCTGAGGACGAGATGCTCAAGCGAGAATTGTTGCACATCGCTTCTCAGCATAGGGCCCTGTATGATAAGCAGAGAATAGATGAAATGGCAAAAGCGGCAAGTCGGCAGATTCTACGTCTCCTGCCTTATCACTGCGAGTTAAACCCTATTGAGATGGTGTGGACCCAGGTAAAAAACTACATCCGGTATCATAACGTCATTCACGAAAAATGATTAGAAAATTTAATAACCGCTGCATATAAGAACATTACGGTGAACAAATGGGCAAATTACGTGAACGAAGTAAAGAAAAATGAAAGAGATTTGTGGAAAGCAGACGTATTACAGGACGATGTCGACGATGAACAGTTTTTAATAAGACTTTCTTCATCGTCCAGATCATCCTCAAGTTTATCTCCCGAACCCGGTTCATCCAAAGCAGGAACATCAGGCCTTGCAGAAATGATAGAAGGTGTATGTCCAATGTCTGAGAGCAACGGCAGTGATTAAGGTATGTTGTATTTATTTTACCATCCTACAAATATCAATTTATGAATGAACTTAAAATTACAAACGAAAAATTTGGAACTGTGACTCCCTGTTTGAGTCACATTCGAGCGTGATCTTCACAAGTCGATTTCGCAACAGCGCGCTCCATCTGCGCTGTACTGCTATTTAAGGTTGAAACGCTCTATAGAATGAATTCAGCAAACCTGCAATGGACATCCTGAAGAAAGAAATTGAAATCAGTATAAATAGAATCATATTTGGCTTATCACACTAGGGTTACAGAAATTCGAATTCGGAAACCTTACCACAGCTGGGATTCTAGTATATCACAAGTCATCTCCAGGTTTTTAGGTGTAAGGATAATCGGTTTTCAGATAGCACGTCGCAAAACATAGCGAAACTTCTCTCCAGATCAACGGATCTTAAGAATGCATATTTGAAGCAAGCGAGATCTCGTAGTGAAAATTCCTCTTCAAAAAACACTAACATCAAAATTTTCTCCTTTCAATATTTCACTTATCTTACACACAATTTGATACCTCAGTTTTTTTTTTTTTTTTCCTAAGCACCAGTTTCACTTTCTTATTGACAGCTTTTCCAGTTTCAACCTCACATTGTTACAATAGTGAATAGTGAATGAATGGTTTCATTACGTTTTTCAAAATAGTTTAAGGATGTCACTAATTGAGAAAAATGACTGTTAAAGTACGCCTAACTGCTCTTCAACTGAGGTTTAGCCATTAGATCTCGCAACATAGCTAAAGAAGCAGCATCTTCCCTACCCAAGCTGTTAATCACAGATATAATAACGTCAAAATGATTGCAGTAATACATGCAAGCACTTAGCCAAGTACCCCACCGTGGCAGAACTGGTTCCGGTGGTAGAGAGAGACATTCTCACAAAAATGGCACACTGTAGATGGGGATTGTAAGAAAACTTTCCTAACACTGGACCCTCGTTTGTCAACATCTGGAAAACTTTTTCACCCTTCTTCATTCACTTAATGTAAAGCATACGCGAGTCAGGTTACATAAACTAGCTTTGGATACCTTTCCTGCATTTACCATTTGGTGCTGCATCAGTGAGAAAAAAGCAGAACAATGTCATGCTATATTCCCTGTGGCCAAAACAGAAAGAGGCTTTTATTAAACAGCTGGCAAATAGTTTGATGATTCGTTTTCTCCATGATGTCCATTGCAAGGAGAAATATTTTCCCAGATTTGTCTTTCTCTAACGTACCAACTATCACATTTGCGATGGAGCGACCCACTTCATCACTTGTTTCGGCAATACATACAAAAATTGACCTATCCGAAATGTAGCTGCGAATTTTTCAAATCATATCTTCACAGCAGTGGTGCATGTACTCCTTTCGGAGGGTAGACTCGTCAGGAATGTTCCAATTGTACAGTATACTGTTCCAAAAACTTTTTGGAAGATTCATTGCTTATCTTTACTAACAGGATACGCTATTTTCTCTAAGGCACCACAAAGGTCTTTGTAAAATGGAGATGAAGAATATTCACCATCACTTTCTCCTAACAGAAGCTGCGATTTCCTGTTCTACGCAGCTTGGAAAGGTGCTCTCACGTGTTTCTTACGCCTAACATGCTGTTGGACATGGAACCACTTTTCTGCACTAAATTTCACCTCGCAATTTCAAGACATAAGTTCTCACCAAAAAAGAAGTTTACTAGGATTCACTTTAGGCATGTTAATGGTCTGGCTTTCTTCCACAAACTTAAGTCAAACATGAAGTCTGAAAACAATCTCCCTGCCCTCACCCTCTGTGCTTATCATTGTCATGACGCACCACTTCCTTATCCGAGATGTGATCTTTACAGGCGTCTGCTGTCTGGTCGGACCTGCTTCAGCCATCCAGGAATGTTTTTCTCTCTTTTTAAATATGATTGAAATATATGCATTTACTACAGAAAAGAAGCAGACCCAGCCAACAGCTGAAAACTGCAGATGATGAAGATGACTACAGAAAAGATGTTTAAGAGGTGATGAACTGATGATGATTTGAACTGTGAATGAGAAAAGGTGAAGTTGGAAAGAAAAAAGAAAAAAAAAAAAGCTGTCAAGACTACAAAAGAACTAATAAACAAAAAAAAAAAAGCCAAAAAACAGAAAAGGCCAAATAAAACCCACCATTTTCTGGTCTACAATGACCCAAAAGATATTATTTTGGGCCTCCTTTTTGGACACTCCAAGAAAAAAAAGAAAGAAAGAAGGAAATTTTTCTTCAACATCCGAGCCATAATTATTAGATCAAAGTCCATATACTGCAAATTTCATGTTTTTGTTACCACGTTTCAGCATCTATGATGTCCAAATCCTTGGGCCCCTTCAAAAATGTACTAACGAGATTCCACTGCATTCAATATTTGATATTATCAAACGACGTTCAGAATATTGTGTTAAAATGTTCTGAATGTTTTCAATAAGCTTCTTGCATAAATGTTTTGACTGGAACAATTTCCTTTGCTTATTTAATCCAAAATATTTAGGCAGTTTGTTGTTATATTTCTATGTGCTCTATCTACCGAGGTCCATCTCTAGTGAGGTACAGTGTGCAGACTGTATTGTCTCTCTTGGTATGGGCTAGATTAAATTTGGTATTTTGATTTCTCTGCCTCAGCCTCATCCTTTGCTTTGATGATATGAATGACTGAGGTATGAGAGGTGCGAAGTATGGTTCATAGAATCTGTTTATGTATGAATTTCAGTGGGCTTGGCAGAGTGATAAATAACAGCACCTTCTAGTCTGGCGAGGAAAGGAACGGGAAACTACCACATACCTCATTTTCCTAGAATGCGTCTTCAGTGACATCTAAAATACAGTACTTGTAACAACTGATCATGTGTCTGCTGAGGTTCCAAGCAGCTTCAGGCTGAGGACTCGTGCACACACACATGCTCTATGTTAAAGGGTTAATTTTTGACCAGTGTTAGTGTAGCAAAGTGAATTTTCTAGAATTCTTAAACATACCGATTACCATTATTAGTATTGTTACAGTGGAGCGCCACTAGACCAGTCGAAAAATTTGGATAATCCAAGCCCAAAAATTTATAGAGGAAAATTTTCACAGAAATTTCAGACTAAAATGGCCGTGTATTACACATTAGAACATCAAATGTACTGTAAAAATGATATACAATATATAATTATGGTTACAGATCAGCAGATTTAATATTCAATAAGTTTCACAGTGAAAACAATACAACCTCTTACATCATCCATTATTACACAAAAATTCAGTTGCTTTTTGCTGATGCAAAGATGAAAATCTTGAGGACGATGCAATTCTCCACCATCGCTTCATAAACATCATGTCCGCAGCTGTAGCAATGGGATCAAAGGATGGTTGGCTAGTTGTACTTCCTCCAATAATCACCACTACCACTATAGCATTGGAGTGTTGCTCTACGTACTACAGGCATGTCTCCAATGCTTTCGCTGCATCCAAATGTGTAATTCCCAGTAGCGGGGCTGCAACTGCTTCATCTGCTACATCCTAGACTTCATATTTGGGTCTAATTTTATTGATTATAAATTAACTCCAACAATCCAAATTTTGCCAATCCAAACAAGCTTCTGTCCCAATTAGTTTGGACTGGTGAGGTTATGGTGTATTGCCATTAAGCCTACGTAAGCTTATGATATTTACTCTATGATTCATTATAAAATTATCTCAACTTATTTAATGACTTTCCATCTTACTAATAAAAAGTCCTTATACGGTTGTTTAACACTTGTATAGTTATACAGTGAATAAACCCTGTATAAGCGTTGTATATTTTTCTTACTAATATACGTGGTATGCACATTGTATTACTATACAGCACATATACACTCGTTGCAAGGTGTAGGAATCTCTTCCTGCAGTTCACTGATGTATTTCGCACGTTCACCCGCCTTTATGATTGCTTCTGCTGGTTATCTACGAGCAAAACTTTCCGGAAAGTCACGCAGTAGCACAGCATATCGAAAAAGCAGTGGCAACACAAAGTGAGACAGCTGGAAATGATATTAACATTTCTTCAGCTTGCTTGTGTAATGAACGCCAAAAAGGAAATGGAAAAGCTTAAGAAAAGATCAAAAGCTCCTAAATGGGATAGTACGGAAAACGTAAGCAATTGTAATTGAATCGGCGAGTTGAAAAGGGTACACATTCCAAAATCCTTACTTTTCAGGAGAAAGGAAAAACTGTTTTGTAGCTTAAAAGAAAGGTTTGATCAAAAAAGTTTCTATTAGGCATTTATACATCATATTTCTGCGTATTCAACTACAAAGTATGGAAATCGTATTACGTGCCCTTTATTTTTTTAAACTCAATTTTGAGAAAGATCTTTGTAGAGGCAGATAATGTATACTAAACTCGCAATTTCAAAAGTCTATTAAACAGTAACACATTATTACACAAAAATACGCCCAACCATCATTTCTTGTATAGTTATTCATTGTCATTCCGTCTCTTTAAAGTGTTTTACTTTACGAAGATCCAGCCTCTATATCCTCTGAATGGTGTATGTCTTCTATGTTTAAAATATCGTGATGATCATCATCGTTTTCGTCCATTCTTTCAATGTGTGTTCAATGGATAAGCCAAATATTTCACCACGATTATATTACTGTAGACAAATACCATGAAAATAAACTCCTCACTCGTTTCTTTTTCAGCTACTTGCTGCTATACAACGCTTATACAAGGGTCCTGATCTGTATAAGCAATTCAATGAATAACTATAACAGATGTATACACAGGAGGCTTATACACGGTTTATTAGTAACGAATTTCACATACAGTAAATGGTGTATAAACCTTGTATAGAAGTTATACACCGTTTATTAGTAAGACGGATTATATACTGCCTCTTTATATACTATCTTTTCTTTCTACCTTCTAAGAATTTCTCCATCAATAATGAAGCACTTTATTTTCTGGGATCACTAGGTGTGCAAGATCATGGGAAATACATAACAATCAGCCATAGTTCTTTACATCAAAAATGAAAAGAGAACAACAATGTTCTAACCTGATCTTCACTAATCCTAGCAGCCTTATCCATACGTGCAGCTTCCTGAGACAGGAACTCCATCTGATGCTGTTGCTCCCTTGACTTCCCCTCCCAAAATACTATCTCTGCATCAAACTGTAAAAAAGAGAAATTTACAAGGTATTTAAGAAGTCAGGCATGTCCTATACTGTGAGTTTATGCATATCTGAAGGTGGATAAAGAAATGTTTAGGGTAACAAAAACATAATGAAAGACAAGTTTTCTAAGAGTGCAGAATGGCACCAAACACCAGGAGCTGATTCAATAACCATTAATCCGTGAGATGTCACAAACATAATTTTCATCCGAGCTCTAAATAATTACAAATGTGTAATGTCATAAGATTATGTTTATGGGCTGTCCTTCTCAATACCTTTTTCTGAAACTGTTGGCTAGTGGTGGGGGAACTTTTAGCCTGGCAACATTCACGTCGTCAGTGTGAGCATGCTTATCGTGAATGCCTAGAGCATTCGTCCATGCGCGACCCCGTACGTTTCTCAGCGAGCAGGAGTTTTCATCCATGTGTGACCTCGTATGTTTCAGTACTGTAATGCTTTCTGACATTCTGAACTGACATGGAAGAAGAAAATGAAAGAATTCAGAAATTTTTGGACAGTGTAGAATGTGAGGAGCAGAAAGAACTGCTAAATACAAATAGGGAAGATTCATTTCAAAAGACAGTTATTCGCTGAAGAGACAGAAGAGGCGCCAGATGATGGAGTAAATTATGGTGATGGCGATGTGATGGAAGATAGTGATTACGACTCCCATTCCAAAATTTCTGTTGATGAATTACAGGAACTAGACAACGAAGTAAATGCAATAAACCAACCCGTGTATACTGGAAGAGATGGGCCAACACACTGGAATGTTCGCACACACCGCCTAAAAATGTTAGGACTCTTGCCAACAATATAATACGATTCCATTTATCTCAAATGCACAGAAATGCCATTGAAGCATGCACTCCACTAGATGTGAGGAAGCTATTTTTCATTGAAGATATGGCGAGTGACATAATCAAATTTACAAACATATGTATAGAAAAAAATTAAAGCAGTTACTTGTGGGAGACATTGTCAGGAATTCTGAAAGCTTTCCACCTGAATTTGGAAGATTTTTGTGTATCAGATGGCTCTGGTGTGGAATTCTTTCAAAATTGTTGGCTCTCAAGCATTTCAAGTTCTTACTGTGAGCTCTTAGATATGGTGATAAAAATAGTAGTGAGGAACGGAAATCGCTTGATAAACTTGCGCCAATCCGAGAAGTGTTCAAGAAATTTGTATTACCGGGTGAGTTGGCCGTGCGGTTAGGAGCGCGCAGCTGAGAGCTTGCATTCGGGAGATAGTGGGTTCGAACCCCACTGTCGGCAGCCCTGAAGATGGTTTTTCCGTGGTTTCCCATTTTCACACCAGGCAAATACTGGGGCTGTTCCTTAATTAAGGTCACGGCAGCTTCCTTCCCTTTCCTAGGCCTTTCCTGTCCCATCAACGCCATAAGACCTATCTGTGTCAGTGTGACGTAAAACAAATAGAAAAAATTAAATTTATGGAAAATGCCAGTGTAATTATAAAGCTGAAACCATTTTGCAGAAAATGTGGTTTCAGACAGTAAGCCAGAAAAACATGGGGTAAAGATATTCGCACTGGTCTGTGCAAGAACCTACTACACTCTAACCATGGAGATCTATGCCAGTAAGCAACCAGCAGGATCCTACTCTGCAGTTCTTCAAAAAGTGTGGTAGAGAGGCTGGTGCAACCAATATCAGACAGTGGTCACAATATGACTGTAGACAATTGGTACTATTCGAATCCTTTGGTAATGGACACGTTCAATGATTGGCACTCTAAGAACGAACAAAAGAGAGGTACCACCTTTGTTCATACAATCTTAAAATCGGCCAGTAACAAGTTCCATCTTTGGATTTAAACCTGAATATACAATAGTCTCCAACATTCCAAGAAAGAACAAAGTAGTTTTGCTACTATCATCTACGCATACCAGTGACGACACAGACCCCGACTCTGGAGATTGAGCAAAACCTGATAATATAATATTTTACAATGGAACATAAGGTGGTGTACATACAGTGGATGAACTTAAGGCTACCTACACCGTTGCAAAGACAAGCAACCGATGGTCACTGACCATTTTCTATGGCCTGTTGAATGTGGGTGGAATTAACAGTTTTCATCATTCTGAAGAATAATGTGAACAACACAGGAATACTCAGGAAACGATTTTTTAAATCCCTAGCACAGGAATTGTGTGTAAAAAGTACATGCAACTACAACTGATGCACAGAAATCTGCCAAGAATATTACAAGCAAGAATCCAGGAGATTATTGGTGGAATATGAGAGCAAGAACATCCTCGTCCAGTTGCTCAAAGTGACACATAAAGATGTTTAAATTATGACTGGAAGAAGAACAGACCCTCAAAAACCAGGTGCGCTACTTGTGTTATTTTATCTGCAGAGAGCACACTGTGCCTATGTGTCCCGGCTGTGCAGAAAGTGAGCAGGCGACCAAACTCTATGACAGTGGTAGTTAGTGAAAGCATAAACAACTGTTTCTTATGACATTCATTGTTTTAAGTAATGATATCTTATCCTGCAGTTGTTACATTATGCAATTATTGTGTTTTCCTGGTGTTTTAATTCTGTCTGTTAGGTTATCAGACCAGAGGCTGGTTGGATCCTCAAATAGCACCACCAAAGGCTATGCAGTTATAGGGAAACCGCAAAAACCAATGGCAGCACCAAAATGAGGCGTACTAGGCAAGATGAGGAGTGGGGTAGTATGCCATTGCTTTCCTCACTGGACCAGAAGGTGCTACTGCAGCACGACTGATCCTATGATCAACACCTTTCGTAACACTCAGACACTAGCTGTGCTCCAAATGTCATTACTCAGCACCACCCATACCCCAGCAGCTTCCATATTGTCACAGCAATGGATGAGACTGGGACTTCGGTGGAAGCTACACTTTGCTCTGGCCTGTGTCAAGAGATGGATAGAAAAATACTGCATCGATCAAGAAATGGCAACAGATGGGTGTTTTAATTACATATTACTATTTCTGTAAAATATGCATAACATTATAAAAATTCTGTTGTTGTTAGAATAAATTTTAACAATTCTATGTTAAATTTTGAAAAAAGGTACGAAAATATGGGTTTAACGCAGATGTATGACGCCTATGACCATTTATTTTTGTTATTGTAATATTCTAGCTATAAAGAAATATCAATTTTGACACAAATATATCATAAATGGAGCTCTATTTGTCTTTATCATGATCACGGAGGAAAACTTTGTGAGTGACCTCTGACACTTGAACATTCTACAAGCCCTCTCATCGTTTAATATCACTGATATCAAATATCAATTCTGTCATTGTCTCATTCCATTTTTCTGGTTATACTTGAGGTTCCTTTTTACTATGAGAAAATTTATGCTAATGAATCGGGAAAATGGTAAATGTAGGCATATTAACTTAAATAAGCTGATCCTTACTATAGATGCATTCTGCTTATTAATTTCTTTGTAGTAATGCATATGCTATCCTTCCATTATTATATCATTTACAAGTAATTAATTCAATAACAAGAAAATGTATGATACTTTTCCTGGGAGTATACATTATACTCTGAAATTATAGTTTGGTGAAGTTTCTGTACTAATTATCACTTTTTCATCCAATAGGACTCAAACTGGCTAACCACTGTATCAGATCATACAGACTTCAAGCCGTAACAATCATGGCCACCAGGTGGGCCAAACGCATAAGAACAAATTGTTAACTCTATCTGTCCTTTCTTTGATTCACAATGAAGTTCTAAACACACAGTCAAAACCGGTTATAAGGACTCCCGAGGGGCCACCATTTAACAGTCGTTATAGGCGAAAGTTGCAAAAAAACGGTCTTTTGTTGTTGTTAAAAATGCCATATCTGTAAGTTTTAGGCTGCATATTTACATGGGTAATTAACAGAATAAAGTTAAAACTTCAAAAAACATAAGTGAAATAAGTAGTACTGTATTTGTAAAGTGAGACTGATAGGAATATTTCTTCTCATGTTTACACAGTACATACAGCAATAGACAAAATAATAGTGAGGAAAGAAGTAGCATAAATAAAAGTTTAACAATAATGTTGCACACTGTCTTGGCTAATAAATGAGATGTTCTCTCTGTTCTTCCAAATTGTAGAAATTGTTGAGCGTGATACATCCAATTTCTTCATGATTCTGACGGTTGTTTCCCCATTTCCCTTTCGTTTGTGACATCTTCACACATATACCTGCCTTGATTATTTAACAGACAGACTGTTTTGAAAACTACAATCTACTGAAAACAAGACTTTGAAAATAAGCTTTCCATTGTTGTCAGCAATCTCCAAATGTATGTATGTATGTATGTATGTATGTATGTATGTATGTATGTATGTATGTATGTATGTATGTATGTCCATCCCTTGTCCCATTCTCTATGGGGTCGGGTATGAAGTGAGATGAATGTTCTTAGAAAGTTTTTACAACCAAATGCCTTTCCTGATGTCAACCTCATCAGAGGAGTTAATGAGATGAAATGAATGACGCGATATAAGATAGCTGGAAAAGAGAGGGTGAAACACTGTGCCTGCACAGGGTCTACTCTTGTCGAATAGCACCAAGGGATCTGCTGAAGGCTTTACATTCCCATCCAACAGACAGATCACCAACGGCGTCATATGCCCTCACTCCATATGAGCACTGCGGAGAGGTTTGGAACTGAATCCAAGCTTTTGGCATGCAATCTAGTGATCAGAAATTGTATACCACCACCTCCACTACCCTGCCAGCTAACACTCTGATGGTGAAATTTTTTCAACCATTAGGACTCAAACTGGCTAACCACTGCATCAGACCATACAGACTTCATGCCGTAACAATCATGGCCACCAGGTGGGCCAAACGCATAACAACAAATTCAACACTGGACGTTACAGTCCATAAGTTTCTCTGAAAATGTGATAAAAATATGTTTTTATATGATATGTCATAATAAGCATGCCGTACTAAGAAATTTTTAAAACACAATATTTATATAGGATTTAGATGGGACCATTAAATTTTGAATTTTGCCATTATATCCAGTATGCCGTTAAAAGCAATGTCACAATAAATGGTTTCGACTGTAATTCTGAAACTATCACTGTTGTTTGTTTAATCATATGGCATCACATTACAGCAGTTACAAAGTCAACAAAAATAAATTTTATAAATCAACATTTAGATTTTGTAGCCAGTCAATAACATCAGGAGTAAGATCAGAAACATCATTAGGGCTTCCAGGACAGGAATAAAGAGGGCAGCATTAGATAAGATGCTCAACTGTCTGATCTTCCTCACCACATCCGTATGCTGAAGAGTCCCTTCAGCTCCACTTATGAAGGTAATTTAATTGCATATAATTTACAAAGTTTATTCCACCTACTCAATAAATAAATAAATAAATAAATAAATAAATAAATAAATAAATAAATAAATAAATAAATAAATAAATAAATAAATAAATAAATAAATAAATAAATAAATAAATAAATAAATTAGCCGTATGAATCCCCTAAGGGCTATGGCCGCCTGCAATGCAGGGACAGTGCCCAGTTTAGCTCATCAGGTGAGCAGGTGCTGAAGAGCATTATTATATTGGTTAATCTGTAGTTTGTTTCATGATAACGTATTACCGCATATTGAACACTTGTGTAGTCTCACCCCCGAGTGAATGTAATGGTGTTTTTCTGGAACAACAATTCGCAAAAACGCACTGTTGCATTAATGACACGTGTACACTTTTATCCCAGGGAGGGTTCAGGTTGCTTCTAGGTGAAAGCGTAAACTTGCACTCTTCGTTCTTGCATAGCTTCTTCTCCGAATGTTGTAGACGTTTCTTGTAATTTCTTGACATCCTCCGTTGAAATTCTCTTGACATACATTGCAAGTGCTTATCCTCCTTCCACTAAGTGTTACGTGATGAGTTATCATATTACTACTTCATGCAAACGTCTGTCTGTTTAACATTCGTCTTGCTATTCTCCTGAGTGCACAGAAGATGACCATCACGGTATCCTCTTCGTCGAAGCGTACAATTGTATGTTGTATTCTTCTCCTCTGTCCTGAGAGTGTACTTCAACATATTTTTCACTTGCACGGCTTCTTTCCGCAGTGTACGCGAGGATGATAATTTTATATTCACCACTTCATAAAAACCTCTTTTTATCAATTTCACTGTATTATGCCGTAGTGATCAGAGAGGTGACCTTCAGGTCTCTTTGTGGAAGCACACTGTTGCATATTTCACTGCTGCACAATATCTATAATATGTGTCTTGATCGACCTATGTTATCACAGGGCTTGAGCAAAGGTGTATCCCGTAAGGTCAGTGATCTCTGCACACAATTTTTCCCAGCTCTTTCCACTCTTGCCTTATCTTTGCTGTTCTTGTCCATTGTTTTCCTCCCCATCTCGCAAACAAGTCTGCCCATCTAGTTCTTCGCCTTCCCACGTTCCGTCTTCCTTGTCTGGGATCCAACATTGTCATTTTGTAGGTCCATCGATGTTGCTCCAGTCTCGCTACGTGTCCTCCCCATTTCCACTTTAGCTGATCAGCTGTCATCAGAACGCCTTTCATGCCGGTTCTCCTTCGTATATCTTCGTTCCGTATTCTGTCTACTGTACAATAATTGCAATGTCTATAAATACATTACAATATGTTATCAATCAGCCTAACTAAGATACACTTATGGATTTGCTGATGTCCTGAAACAAAATTACATTGTAGAAATGAAAATGAAAAGAGTGAACTGTGTATGTGATGCGATAATGTACATATAAAATGGTGGAGTGATGAAATGTTGATAGATAAAATAATGTACTAATCAATGACAAATAACATTTTCAGGTTATACATCAATTACACTTAGACTGTAAGAATAGTATCACACATTTTTTTACAATGATGATTAAAATATGCCCTTGTTTAGTGAATACTCTAAAATTGCACATTAAAAGTATAAAATGTCGGTTGAATACAAAGTCCAGATACTTCTATTAAGTTCTATATTTCAAGTGCATCTTCAGGTAGAGAATTGAATGTTGAACATTGGTGCAGAGGGTGTCTGTCTTGCTTAAAGTCCAATATTTCTGATACAGAAATTAAATGCAGATAAAACCATTCAACATTCTTATAATATAATGGATTCTTGCTGTGATATGAGGAAAATTTCCAATCCAAGTTGGAACCAATAGAACCGATTGACCGTGCTTGGTTCTCAATCTGTTGAGATGGTACCACAGTTTCCATGAAGGGTCTCTATCATTCACCTTCCTCACTGGATCTACGGCATGCATGGCTGTCCCGAAAGTCACTTTTGTCCATTCAGCCTTCCAGGATTGGTTAATATCAAAGCAGTCTGTCATGAGTATGCCAAGATTCCTGGTGAAGATGCTCTCAGCGGTACTTTCTTCCTCTTTAGGTGTGGTAGTGGAATGTTGCTGAACACAGGTAGCCAGTGACATGGGGTTGGCTTTACAATGCCAATGATGCAGCATGTTGTGTATCATTCAAACTGGCATCTAACTTTTGCAAATGTGCACAGCCATAGAAATTACTTCTATTGCCCTGCACATATCCCCTGGCTTATGTTAAGTGAGCAACAACAAAAATAGTGATACAGAATTTAGTGAACATTACCAATTATATTTTGGGATTAAATAAAATATTTGTTTTAGTAAATTTCAAACTTAGCAAAGGAGAATTTTTCTTTTCCTTGCTGGTTGTTTAACATCACACTAACACAGGAAGGTTTTCAGCAGTGGTGGGACAGGAAAGGGCTACGACTGACAGATAGTCAATTGTCTTAATTAGGGTTCACTTTCAGCATTTGTTTAGAATGAAAATGGAACAACTACTTTCAGGGCTGTCATTTTGTGTGATTAAAACCCACCACCATCCACAACCAAGCCTAGTTACACAATCCTAGCATGTAGCCAACTTGCTCAGTAGCAAAAGAGGAGTGATAGTGAGCAACAATTAACAAATTTTGTCTAAGACTGCTCCCTCTTCCACATTTTCTTCCTCAACTTTAACCAGAGTGTATTTAACTAGGGACTGATGAGATACACCTTTTCTGTCATTATCTCATTCCTTTAGAATTGCTTCTGAACAGTTCCTGTAATTGTAATGCAAAATTTCTGAAAGATGTCTACTGGTGACAGTTAAAATTTGATGTATACCAATGTGGTGGGAACATCTGAAATATGCACAATTAACCAGTTCCTACAACTTGCTCAGTGCATCAGTGACAGAGCACTGCCCCTCTCCCGATCCCAAGCAGAGGTAGTCGGATTTTTGAAGGGCGGAATAAAATCCGCTCGACACTCCATGTTTTATGTTATAATTCTCATATTTAGGTCTGTATTGAAATGTACAATGAAGTCAAATAAATATTAAAGTTTATTTAATCCACCTGTTCAATACATAAAAAAGATAATGAATTAAATAAAATTATAGGGACATGTTTCGCCCTTTAATTATGGGCATCTTCAGCCTTAATCTCAAACTGAAAGTTGATTAATCAGATACCTGATTGTAACTAACTTACATATGAATGTGAAGGAAAAGTTGGAAAAGTGTGAAATGGTTGACAGTAGTTATGAAATTCTTAATATCAGGCCTTAATAAAGTCTAAAATACAAATATTCATAAAATTATACACTTCCTTGAATGCAGTTAAGAAATTCTTGAAATGAGGCCTTAATGAAGTTTAAAATACAAATAGTCGTGAGTTTATACACTAGAGGAAACTTCTGGATCTTAAACAGATTGAATGTCACTATAATAATTAACTTGCATATGAATGTGAAGGAAAAGTTGGAAAAGTGCAAAATGGTTGACAGAAGTTATGAAATTCTTAATATCAGGCCTTAATAAAGTCTAAAATACAAATATTCGTAAAATTATACACTTTCTTGAATGTAGTTACGAAATTCTTGAAATGAGGCCTTCATGAAGTTTAAAATACAAGTAGTCGTGAGTTTACACACTAGAGGAAACTTTTGGATCTTAAACAGATTGAATGTCGCTATAATAATCACATCAAGTGGGGTTTATAATAAATGTGAAGTGATAAAACTGTAGTTTTCTAGAAGCATGAGAGAAGAAGAGTGCTTGAAGGTAAGAATCTATTCTTTACGTCAACCAATTTCAACGTTAATAAAGAGGTAAGTGGTTTTACACACTTCGATTTCTCTTTAAACTCTCCTTCCATTCAAATTCATTCTTTAACACATAAATCTCCTATTGTTACAGACTTCAATCCAAACTTCCCTTACGACTCTACACAAGAGACTACAGCCGTTACTTCCTGCTAACATTTAACACAGCAACTTACCTTTTGCCCTGCACATATTGAACAGGTGGATTAAATAAACTTTAATATTTATTTGACTTCACTCCATGTTGTATCATGTTCAGCACATAAAGGATCTCTGCTGACACATTTGGTGTTCACCTGAAAATATGAATTGAAACTCAACCATAGATCACCCAACAGATATACAATACGGCAGAATAAAGTGGAACAATGGAATTAACACAAGCTGTCTAAATGGCGTGAAGTTAAAATGCCTGGACACAGTAGCCAGGCTATACAATTATTATTATTACTACCTTATTTTTTTTATTTTGTATCGAGTTGAGACTGTATACCTGCTTGGCAACAACCAATTTCACTTTAGTATCTAGGTCTTGTTCTTACTCCGTCTTTGACTTCATGCTAGTATGTTCTGAGCCCATCAACAAGCACGTTTCTTGCTCTCTTCGGACAGAAGCCCCCTCAGTCTTCTGGAGTTTGATGTGATCTTAAAACCTTGGTAGCTGTTCACCAATCATCTGTCATGAATTTTTTCTGCTTAGGATACCCCTTTGCCTCAGATCCTTTCCACATTCCTAGAACCACCTTGTCTTCCCCTGTGGGTGGGGGCAGTAGAATAACACCCACGGTATCTCCTGCCTGTCGTAGGAGGCGACTAACAGGGGCCCCAGGGGCTCCGAACTTTGGAGCGTGGGAAGGTGACCACGGGGCCCTTAGCTGAGTCCTGGCATTGGTTCCACTTACTTGTGCCAGGCTCCTCACTTTCATTTATCCTATCCGACCTCTCTTGGTCAACTCTTGTTCCTTTCTCACCCCAACGGTATTATGTATGGAGGCCTAGGGAGTCTTTCATTTTCACGCCCTTCGTGGCCCTCGTCTTCCTTTGGCCGATACCTTCATTTTTTGAAGTGTCGGACCCCTTCCATTTTTTCTCTCTGATTAGTGTTATATCGAGGATGGTTGCCCAGTTGTACCTCCTCTTAAAACAATAATCACCACCACCAACCACCTTGGCCTTGTTGTCTTAGGTTTAATGAAACTGTATATTCTTTCTGTTAACTGGTTATCAGTCATCCTGAAGATGTGTCTGTAGCATAGCAGTCATCTCTTTTTAATCGATGCTGAGATTTGTTCTATCTTGCCGTACAAATCATCATTTGACCTCAGTCAAACTTGCCCATCAGTTACCTAGAATCTTGCTTAATATCCTACGCTCTCTTTTTCCACCTAGTTGGTTTGCCATTGTCTACCCATGGTCACGGTTTCTGAAGCATATAATTCCTTAGAATTGACAACTGAGTTGTAGAATCTGAACTTGGGCCCTATACTCAATGACTTTTTGTTGTAAATGATGGAGCAAGTTGGCTGTGAAGTTAGAGTCGCACAGCTGTGAGCTTGCATTTGGGAGATAGTGGGTTCGAACCCCACTGTCAGCAGTCCTGAAGATGGTTTTACGTGATTTCCTATTTTTGCACCACACAAATGCTGGGGCTGTACCTTAATTAAGGCCAAGGCCGCTTCCTTCTCACTCCCAGGCCTTTCCTATCCCACCATCGTCACAGAACTGGTGCAATGTAAAGCAAATTGGAATTGTTGTTGTTGTAGATGACTTTTGCCAGTTGATATGCTCAGTTTAACTTCCTAATACTGAAGTTAATTGCTTCCTCTTCTAATTGGTTCCGTTTGATCACTTCACCAAGATATCTGAAATTTTTGACTAGTCGAATTTTCCCATTATTATTATTATTATTATTATTATTATTATTATTATTATTATTATTGACGTCTTGGCAGTGACAAGATCAGTAAGTCTGTTGTGCATGAAATGATCGAGGATTTCGTTGGTAATCACCCGTATATTGACATGGAAAGTGAGTATAAGTAATATTTAATATCCGTGCTTTCAACATTTAATAGGATAAACTACGGTAGTGGGTGAAAAGTTCAAGACATTGACATTGTGTGTTAGTGAAAATGCGTTTAAAGGTTACCTAGTTTCGTCATAGAAAATAACAGAGAATAGATATATCTCTGCGACCTGAGTCACGGCCAGCTGGACTCCCTACTCACGGCACGATGTCGGGAGCTGGAATCCAGTGCGACTCTGTGGATTTGAATCCAGCATCTATGGAACATGGCCACAATATCATGGACGTGGAGCGCACGCATGATACATGCAATAGAAGCATTGAGCAGAATGCGGAAACGAATCTGAGGCTTGATATCACTCAACAAATTATGGAGGATATGCTAAAAGAGGAAGAACAACTGGAAATCGCCAGGGGCCTGTTCAAAAGTATTCTTGCAATTCAGCAGAAAAATATGAAGATTGAAATTCAGCAAGGTTTAAGGAAATTGGAGGACGCCCTAGATGCGGGATCTACGCACAGAAAAGCCTGGAAAGCAACTAGAGCATTAATGCAAAAGGATTTGACCGATCAAGAGAAAGTAGAACAGAGCACCGCAAACAGAAACGTAGAACAGGATAACTGGGAAATAGTTTTATCCAAGAAGAAGAAGAAGAAGAAGAGGGAACAGAGGCAGAAGAAGGCAGATGAAGATGAAGGTACTCAACCTGAACCAGTACCGGTATCTGAAACTGTTAAAAAGAACGAGCAACGGAAACGTTCAACTATAAGAAGCCGCCCAGAAGCCGTACTTATTAAACCGATGAATGGCAAGACTTTTGCAGATGTTGTGAAGGATATCCGCAGCAAGGTGAACCCAGAAGACAGTGGCGCCAGTGTTAGATCGATCAGGAAAACTATGTCTGGAGCAGTTCTTCTTGAATTTAATAAGGCCACGGAAAAGGAGAATAGAGACAATTTTAATAAATCACTTAAAGGCGCTCTTGGACATGATGGCGAAGTAAAGGTTTTGACGCCTAGAACTACATTGGAAATTCGGGATATGGACAGTGCCACCACTATTTCCGACGTAGAGGAGGCTGTAAGACGTGAATTAGAAAATCTTAATCAAGAATTGAAGGTCTCCATCACAAATCCGAACAGCAGGGGACAAAAACTTGCCATCGTGGAGATAGAAGATAGCGAGGCACGAAAGCTGTTAGACATAGGCAAAATTAAACTAGGCTGGCTATACTGCAGAGTAAGACGGTGGGCCGTAGTTCCTCGGTGCTTTAGATGTCTGTCATATGGGCATCAAGCACGAAACTGTAAAGGATTGGACAGAAGTAAGCTCTGCTTTAAGTGCGGAGAAGCTGGTCACAAGGCAGTAGGATGCAAAACGAATCCACGATGCATAATTTGCACAGATATGGGCGTTGAAGAGCCAAAACGACATCATGCTCTTGGCTCAGGCAAGTGTATTGTGTTTCGTGAAGCACTAGAAAAGGCCAAAAAGCAGTGGTGAATGGTACAGATCCTTCAAGCCAATATACACAGGAGTCTAACTGCCAATGATCTATTGACGCAGATAATCTATGAGATAGGAGCAGACATCTTGATTCTCAGCGAACAATATCAAGACAGAGAACAACCAGGCTGGTTTTCATACAATCTAGGGACAGCTGCGATATGGGTACCAGACCTTGGAAAATACTCAGTTACAAATCAAGGATGCGGAGATGGGTTCATCTGGGTCCAAGTTGAGAAGGTAATTTTTGTCAGCTGTTATTTTACCCCGAACGAGGCTATTTCTGACTTCCAGACAAAACTAGATGGGCTTGAAGATACTCTGCAAGGGATGAACACTAACCTAGTTGTTGCTGGTGATTTTAATGCTCAAGCAGTTGAATGGAACATGCCTCAAACAGATTCTAGAGGGCGGCGTACAATGGAGATGGTCGCGAGATTGGGATTAATGGTTATCAACGTTGGTAATGTGACAACCTTTCGGCGACCAGGGTATCAGGGAACCATACCAGATGTAACCTTTGCTTCTGAAGACATTGCGTCTAGGATAACTGAATGGCGAGTAATTGAAGAATATACTGGAAGCGATCATCAGTATATCACTTTTCGTGTACTTCAAGAGACTCCGAATCTAAGGATTACCACGCCCAAGTCAGAAAGATGGAACACAGCCACTATGGAAAGAGAAAAATTTCATGAAGTAATACAGAATGGAATGGATTGTATGACGGATACATGTCACGGAGGCAAGAGAAGCATTATTGCTAATAAATGCGTGGAACACACCATGAGACTCCTTCAGCAAGCATGCGACGCATCAATGACCAGAATCAAACAACGGAGAGGCAAGCGTCCAGCATATTGGTGGAATGAAGAAATTGCTGAGTTGAGGAAACAATGCCTGCGACTCAGACGAAGGACACAAAGAGCACGACATAACGACGCAGCTCTCTCAGTAGAGTATAAGACTATGAAGAAAAGACTGCGAAATACAATTAAAAAGAGTAAAGCCGACAAGTGGTGGGAAATGTCCAAGGAAGTGGATGAAAATCCATGGGGATTAGGGTATAAAATTGTCATGAAGAAATTCGGGATGCTACCAAGCCCTATCATGGATCCACGCACCATGGAAGAAATAGTACACACACTATTCCCTGATCATGCAGAGAGGATTGATGATGAGGCCGAGAAAGAACTAGACAATGTACCACCTTTTACAATTGAAGAATTGATAACAGCAATTAATTCCCTTAGAAATAAGAAAGCCCCTGGTCCAGATGGTATTCCACCAGAAGTACTAAAGGTGGCAGCCGAATTATGTCCTCAACTGCTGTTGAGAATGTATAATCATTGTTTGAAAGCGGGAATTTTTAGCTTTCGTTGGAAGATAGCTAGATTGGTTCTGATCAGTAAAGGGAAAACTGGGGGTTACAGACCTCTATGTATGCTGGACACTGCCGGGAAAGGTTTAGAGAAGCTTCTACAACCGAGAATACTAGCAGCAGTCCGATTAGCTGGCGACCTATCCGACCAACAACATGGATTTCGCAGAGGTCACTCAACGCTAGATGCTGTGAAGGAAGTGGTGAAGACAGCAGAACGAGCTCAAACGGGTAATCATTATTCTAGGAAACTCTCGCTTCTTGTGACTCTAGATGTTAAAAATGCCTTCAACTCGGCAAGATGGAGTGATATTTTGGAAGCTCTAGAAGAAACTTTCAAGCTACCAGAATATCTCATGTATATACTGCGAGACTATTTGAAAGACCGTACATTGTTATACGACACGGAAGACGGTCAGAGAAGAAAACGGCTCACAGCTGGTGCAGCGCAAGGCTCAATTCTCGGACCACACCTTTGGAACATCATGTATGATGATTTGTTACGGCTGGAGATGCCAGAAGATGTAAAACTTGTGGGTTATGCTGATGATGTAGCTGCTGTGATAGTAACCCGTAACCTAGAGCTGGCTCAATTTAAATTGAATCAGGTGATGCGACGTGTCAAAGAATGGATGATAAATCACAAGTTAGAACTCGCAGAACACAAAACGGAAATTGTCCTCCTGACGAGGAAAAGGATTAATACTGTTGTACCGATGCAGATCGGACAGATAGCCATCGAAACAACTAGGAACACAAAATATCTTGGTGTAACGCTTGATACTAAGCTTACATATTGGGACCACATCCAACGGGTAACAGATAAGGCAGCGAAAACCATGACTGCACTGAGCAGACTCATGGGAAATATCAAGGGACCGATATCTAGTAAAAGGCGGCTTCTCATGTCAATTGTTCAATCGATACTGCTATACGGTTCGGAAATTTGGGCTGAATCGTTAAAAATTGTGAAATATCGGAGAAGAATTGCGGCTGTACAACGGAGAGCAGCTTTACGAATTGCTTGCGCATATCGCACAGTATCAGAACCCGCGATTCTAGTAGTAGCAGCAGTAGCTCCCATTGACTTGTTGGCCTTCGAAAGACAAGAAATTTGGCTCACACAAGAAGAGCTAGGAAGGAAAAGGGCAAAAGCTTTGGCTCATAGTCGCAGAATGCAACGATGGCAAACAAGATGGGAAGATGATTCTAGAGGGAAATGGACGAAAAGACTGATACCTTCTCTGGGCGTATGGGTTGCCCGAAATCATGGTGAAGTGAACTACTATCTCACACAGTTCCTGACAGGTCATGGATACTTCCGAAAATTTCTTCATAGGCTAGGGCTAGCAACTAGTCCGGTGTGCATATACTGCGGCGATATCGATGACGTATCACATACTTTCTTTGTGTGTGTTCATTGGCTGCCACAAAGAAGATGCTTAGAAGTTATGCACGGAGAATTGACGCCAGAAGGGATCGTGTCAGTAATGCTACGAAGTCGAGAATCTTGGGACCAGGTGGCAGTCTACGTAGAAAATATTCTGCGTCAGAAGAAGAAGGACCTGGACGAATACGACAGATAGTAAAGCAGAAGAAGGACGATGAAGCACAAGATGCATTAAGCACGACATCCGCCCTGAAGTAATGCGAGAGCGGTTCCGGGGCGGAGATAAACGTCGTGGGAAAAGGGAGTGTGGTTTTTAGTGGGTAAGAATCTCCACACACTTGTTGAGTGCGGACCCTCACAAGCGTCTTATGAAAGATTTTCCACACTCCCTCGCAAAAAAAAAAAAAAAAAAAAAAAATATTATTATTATTATTATTATTATTATTATTATTATTATTATTATTATTATTATTATTATTATTATTATATGTACATAGATGAAAGAAACAAGAGTGAAATAAGTAGATACTGAATCCAAGAAGAGGTTGTGAGAAGATTTTGGTACTAACCTAGAAAGGCTAGGTCAAACAGCAGGGAAACCTTTCTGGACAGTAATAAAGCATATCAGAAAGGGAGAAAAAATGAAATGGATAATGTTTTGGGTAAATCAGATGAACTCATAATAGATCCCAGAGAACCACTGGACAGGTTGAAGGAATATTTTGAAAATCTTCCCAATGTAAAAGGAAATCTTCCTGGTGACATTGCAAACAACCAAGCTCATGGGGAGGAGGACGACAATGATGTTGGTGAAATTACACTTGAGGAAATGTAAAGGTCGTAAAATAAATTCCACTGACATAAAGCACCAGGAGTAGATGAAATTAGACACGAAATGGTGAAATACAATGGAAAGGCAGGGATGAATGGCTTGATACAGTAATAAGATTAACATGGAGTATCAGTAAGGTACCTTCTGATTGGACAAAAGCACTGATTGCACCTATCTAGAAGAAAGTGAACAGGAAAGATTGCAACAACTATCGAAGTATCTTGCTGATCAGAATACCAGGCAAGGTGTTCACTGGGATTTTGGAAAAAAAAAAAAAAAGGTTGCAATCAGTGGTTGACAGTAAGCTGGATGAAAACAAGTGTGGTTTCAGACCACAGAGGGGCTGTCAGGATCAGATTTTCAGTATGAACCAGGTAACTGAAAAATGCTATGAGTGGAATAGACATTTATATTTGTTTCGTAGATCTGTAGAAGGCATATGACTGATTACCCAGGGAAAAGATGTTCATCGTACTGGGGGAGTATGAGATTAAGGGTAGATTATTAAAATCAATCAAACGCTGCAGTGAGAATTGATGGTAGAAGGAGTTCTTGGTTCAAGGTACTTACAGGGGTTAGACAGGGCTGTAATCTTTCACCTTTGTTCACAATTTAGATGGATCATCTGCTGACAGGTATTAAGTGGCAGGGTGGAATTCAGTTGGGTGAAAATGTAGTAAGCAGTTTGGGCTATGCTGATGACTTGATCTTCATGGCGAAGTGTGCCGACAGCCTGCAGTTTACATGGATCATCTGCTGACAGGTATTAAGTGGCAGGGTGGGATTCAGTTAGGTGAAAGTGTAGTAACTTTTAAAATGTATAACTTCAAAATAGGTGCAATGAGTATGGTATGAAAATTAGCCTTTTGAAGACAAAATTGACGTCAGTAGGTAAGAAATCCAAGAGGAGTGAACGTCAGATTGGGTATACAAAGCTGGAACAGGTAGATAATTTCAAGTATTTATGATGTGTGTTCTCCCAGGATGTTAGTATAATAAGTAAACTGAATCAAGGTGCAGTAAGGCTAATACTGCAGTGAGCTCGCAGTTGCGATCAACAGTATTCTGTAAAAAGGAAGTCAGCTCCCGGACGAAAGTATCATCTTTGCATTGGTCTGTTTTCAGGACCAATTTTTGTTTTATAGGAGTGAAAGCTGGGTGGACTTAGGATATCTTATTCATAAGTTAAAAGTAACAGGCATGAAAGTAGTGAGAATGATTGATGGTACAAACAGGTGGAAACAACGGCAGGAGGGTACTCAGAATGAGGATATAAAGGATGTTAGGAATGAACGTAATGGATGAAGCTGGATGTACAAACTGGCTTCGGTGCTAGGGTTATGTGAGGCAAATGGAGGGTTATAGGTCACCTAGGAGAATAATGGACGGAAGGTAAGAGAAGTAGGAGACCAAAACGATAATGGTTAGATTTAGTTTCTTAGTATTTAACCTGCTAATGCCGTGCGGTACAGTATAGTACCAGTGGGCCTTACTTCAGATTTTCTCATACTGATCATTACTCGCGACGTAAATCTGGCAACTCCGCTTTAGAATGTCAAGGTGATACTCCCTACAATGCCTGAAATCAACAGAGGGTTTTATTTGAGTGGTTTTTTTGTGGCAACAACTGCTTGGAATCTGAGACTGCCCGTCTACAGTAAGTTGCTTTATTTCATTTATAAATTTTGACAACACACAATTTTGTATTGCGTGGTTTATTGTCTTGAAATATCAGTCCATGATTTGAAATAACAAGCAATTGGTCAGCATTTCTGTGTTAGCTGTTATGATACTAAATATTCTGTTGGTACCGCATGGTACCGCAGGCGCTTACCATACCTCTCCGTTCCTCATGTTGTTCTTTCTTTTTACTTGTAATTTTATTGATGGTATTCACACTGAACCCATTCATAATAGCTATCTTCTGTATGTATTGTAATTCTTCATGAATCTCAAAATAAGATTAGCGAAAATTTCAATAGACATAGCATTTTTAAAAGAATGTCTAGCAGGCAAAGTAATCCCAAATTCTTAAAACCATCCCAAAGAAAAAATATACCATGAATCTCAAAATAAAATTAGCGAAAATTTCAATAGACATAGCATTTTTAAAAGAATGTCTAGCAAGCAAAGTAATCCCAAATTCTTAAAACCATCCCAAAGAAAAAATATACATCACAGTTTCACCTTTCAATTCAAAACAAAGTCAACCACTTATGGTTAAGAAAAGAGATTAATTTTCTTTACAGAGAGAAATCCTTTTTAAATGACGATATGATATCATCAAATCTTAAACAATTAATCAAGAAACAGAATCTTCTCTCAGACAATGTTGCGTTCTATCTTTCACCGGAAAATGTTGTGTCAAACATGATTTTTGAGTTTAAATGGTTATCCTTTACGGCTGCAGTTAGTACCAATAATCCGAGTAGAGCTTCAAGTTCGTTCATAGTGACATCTTGAAGACTGGCATCAGCCGATTTCTTATTATTAACCCGCTGGCGCGCAATTTCTTCATTGGTATGAATCAAAACTTCAAGTAAATCAAGCATGAAAAATTTCTTGAATGCGTCCACTGGTTCCGTGACACCACTTGCATTTGGTGTGGGACCTGACCTGGCCTGACGTGAACAACATTTTTTTGCATAATTTTTCCATCTAAATGTACGCACTCACTGGTTTTCCACTTAAAACCATTCTTTCTGGTGATTTCTTCTTTATCTTATAATTTAATTATGTAAGGTCTTCCTGTATTATCTCCAGTTGGGCACTCTTCTTCCACTCCAGTATCAATGTTTCTTTCGGCTGATAGCTCACCACTACTTTCATGTGTAGGTCTTGTGTTATTTTCCCTATTTGTGCAAATAATTTGACTGTCAGTAGAAAATACATTTTGACTGTTTTCTTGATCACTTTCATTTTCATCTCACTTTATCCCTCTCCTCGTTTTAACTTCATTCTCACTGCTGACCAATGATTCCTCCCCCTCTTCTTCATCACTGTCCGTTTCCACAGTTCCCATCATACTCTCCGGAAGCTTTCTTGGCCTCCCTCTTCGTTTCGGCTTATTTTCCAATTCACGAAGACGTACTAATATACTCTCTTCCTCTCGCTCTGAATCAGAACGATCAGGTATGTATTCTGGGTCTTTATCGCTGTCATATCCATCACTGTGACCAAAATCCGCTTCGAGTAAATCATTTTCTCCTTCGTCATCAGATTTTGAATTTAACCAGTCAAGGTCATCTAGGGAAATTAGAGAGTGATCAATTCATGAAAATTCTAGAGTTCATCACAAAAAATAACTATGTTCAATAACACTATTTATAGTCAAGAGGGTTTACCAATGGAAGCTCCTGTCTCGGGTATATTCCATCCATCCATTATCAAAAGGCTAAGCCTTGTCGCTAGAGCCAGATCCCACGGTCTTCAGTAGTCCTTTTCATCGTGACATAGGAAGCAAAACCCAGCTGAGTGATTATGTTCCTAAGGTACGAGAGACAGGGTCTTCCTCTCGACTTCTTCCCCAGGACCTTTCCTTCGAACACATTCTGAAGAAAGGTGTTATGTCATAGGACATGTCCAAGAAATTTACCTTTCCTTTGCTCTATTGAATAAATTAAGGTCCGTTTCTCATTAACTTCATTCAAGACTTGGATATTAGTCTTTTTTTTTTTCTGTCCAACTCGTCCCTGTCAGTCTTCTCTAGAACCAGATTTCAGCAGCTTCTATGTTGATTGTGCTTGTTTTCCCAAAGTCCAGGTCTCACAACCGTAAGTTAGCACATTCCAAACAAAGTTTTTAACAAATTTCTTCCTGGTTTCAATTCCTATGTGCTTATTTAACAATAGATTTTTCCTGTTTTGAAACACTTGCTTTGCCATAGCAATTCTTCTTTTGACTTCCGTCAGGCACTGATTATCATTGGTAATAACACTACCCAGATAACAAAATTCTTTAATCAGGTATATTAGCCAATATTTATTTAAACCATCTAGAGCACTGCAAAATAATAGGACATATTCCTGGTTTGGAATTTTGGACACGATTCGTGGATGATACCTTTGTAATAATAGATAAGCGTTATAACAATAGTAACAATATCTTACAGTTTTTAAATTCATTAGATGAAAGAATAAAATTCACACTTGAAAACGCAAAGGACAATACTCTGAATTTCTTAGATGTAACCATTAAGAGGGAACCTGGCAAGTTCTCTTATAAAGTATACAGAAAGGATACGTTTACTCCTGTGACCATTAAAAATAATTCTTTACATCCTAGGAGTCAAAAGAGGGCTACCTATTTCAGTATGGTTTATCGAGCTTTCAATTTACCTTCATCTCATACAGAAAGAGAAAAAGAATTTTGATACATACAGAAGATAGCTATTATGAATCGGTTCGGTGTGAATACCATCAATAAAATTTAAAGTAAAAGTAAAAAGAAAGAAAGATTAACACCAGAGAATCCCAAGAGTTCAAAATACTGTACGCAAATTTCACCTTTACTAACACAGGGATTTTTCAAATCACATATTTATTTAAGAAACACGACTGTCAAGTCTCATTTTTGACTAAAAACAATAATGGTAATATGTTTTATAACCATAATAGTGTTAATCACAATAAAGAGGATTTCTTAGATTCAGGAATCTATAAACTTAAGTGCGATCAATGCTTCATCACAAAAATATTTATATAAGTTTGGACCAGAGTACTAACACAAACAAAAATTTAAATGACGTACAAGAGAACAAAAATTTGTTATATGAACAAATACCATTGCTTCTATCCTCATGAAGAATTAATAATTGGAAGTTACCTCCTCTAACTCAAACTTCCCGCCCTCCCACTCCTATTACAGGCCGAGCTATTTCCCCTTCCCCCACTAATAGCACTGTTCTCCCTCCCCCTTCTCTTCCTACCACTAGCTATGTTCCACCGGGCGAAAGAAAACACAACTACTACACATGCAGTAATGTGGCGAGAAGCAAGTCAGAGCGAGGCTCATTCTAAACCAGCTATAGGGAGTGTCATTTACGGTAAGCTTTTACGTCATTCATTCATGATGGAATCTCTTTTCTTAGTTATCTAAGGGTTTTATAAACCCATTAATTTTTATATCTCTTTATTTCCAGACCATGTCATTTTCAAAAAGGATTATTCTTAGGATAACCCACGAATATGGTGGTCATGCAGTGCTGGTCTTTGCCATATGACAGGCATTCTCATAAGACTTCAGATTTCTAAATTTGAAAGAATATTCTACAAGTCAATGCTTTTAATTGTTCTGATATGGATTTAGTACCAATCCGTTTCCGAGGATAGAATTTCGATCTCCCCGGTCAACACACTGAAGATACCAGATTCCAACAATGCTTGCAACGTTTTTCAAATAAGGTCGTTCACATTTAACTTGGCTGAAAGATTGTTTGCAAGAAGTTTTAATCTACCTCTTTAAAATATGTATAGCCTATTTGTTCTCCTATGTTTTCTCAATAGTTTAAAAAGGAACTTAAGTTTCAACCGACAGCAACAATGGACATCGATTCCGTACAAGATGTTATTGCAGGCTTGTCAGATTCAAGTTAATTTTTTTTAACACTGAAAACAAAAGTTTTTGCAAGAAGTGAGGTCAATTTGTGTAAATAATATATATATATATATATATGTATATTATATCTTTTGCATTTCCCAAATAATCCTTAAAAAGACATTGGGTTCTTCCATTCTTTTCAGTTTCTGATTTGAGTTTTGTAATCTACCACGTGATTTTATGGCTGACAAGGTCTCAAATAGAAATGAAACATGTCCTTAAATATTTTAATATGTTTTTAATTAAATAGTTCACTTGTAAAGTGATGTGTAATGATTGGGTGGACCAAAACCTAACATTGTTTCTTAGTTTTAACTGTATCAATAGGGATCCACACGATGAAGTTCATAAATTGTACAAACATGATGTTGACCGAAATATTTTTGTGTTTTATTTTGATGATGAAATTGTGAATTTCTTATGCTTTGAAGCCATCAAGTATGCACTTTTTAAAAATGTAGAAGATCCTAAAGAAACGCCAAAGAAATGAAAATATTCGTCATCATTTTACTTCTAAGTGGCTATGTGCAAATGCCACCATCAGAATTAGGAAGGAGCACAATACATACATACAACACTACATACATATCTGGGTATTATTTTGAAGAGAAATAAATACGGTTGTTCATACTTCTTCACTTTGAGATCCAATGCCCTACATCACTATATCGCTCCGACAAACTAACGCCGGCGCTGCATGGCCGCAGGATGCGAGTACTGCGGCCGCGCAGAATGCATCAAGTGTGGAGTGGGCGCCTGTGTAAACTAATTTTTGCCACTCCAAAATAATGAAAAAAGGCAATATGTAACTAAAAACTGAAGTCTATAGTAGTATCACTCCATCTGAGCTAATGTTATTTTTCGGAATTCCCAAAGGTATGTCACAAATGAACCTATAAACACCGTTTGTTCCTTTGTTTATTATTAAGTAATTTGTAAGTGATATTCTGTAAAAATATTAAGTATTAAATGTCATGGTATTCTAATGATATAACAATTTTTATGTTTCACCCAAAAGGTATGTCAAACGCCATGTGGTACCGTATGGTACCAGGCCCTCATTTAGAAACCAATCATCCAAGTTTTAGAAAAATGACTTTTAAATGTTCTCTAGTATGTGAATACTGGGAATAATAAATAAAAATTAAAAAACTGAAACTTGAAAACTCCAGCGTTCCCGGGATAAAGGTAAGAGTTATAGAACTAAGCAAGGCCACAGAACTAGTTACACCGAGCTCGATAGCTGCAGTCGCTTAAGTGCGGCCAGTATCCAGTATTCGGGAGATAGTAGGTTCGAACCCCACTGTCGGCAGCTCTGAAAATGGTTTTCCGTGGTTTCCCATTTTCACACCAGGCAAATGCTGGGGCTATACCTTAATTAAGGCCACGGCTGCTTCCTTCCCACTCCTAGCCCTTTCCTGTCCCATCGTCGCCGTAAGACCTAGTAAGAACTAGTTACAAACAGAGGATTGAGGCAGCGGTTAGTAAATTCACAGAGGCTTGCAGACTGAAAGCTAAAAGGCATAGCAGTCTATAAATAAGATGTATGTACATTGTACACACCTGCATAGAAATAGTGTCTTGACATAAACAATCTACAATGCCCGACTCCATGACTGGAAAGGAGGGGAAGAGAGTGAACAGGTAGTGCTGTAGGCACAGTGTGTGTATTGCTGTACATCCACCACTGTGCCCATTTCAATTACAAGAAAGTCTTGTAGTGGACGGTCTACCTGCAGCAATGTGTTCAGCAAGGAGGTGAGGGGACACCATGCTTTGTTTATATCGGCACACCATTTCTGTGCACGTGTGTGTGTATGTATGTATGTATGTATGTATGTATGTACACTGCCAGAAAAAAAATCTGCAATATCCTCAAGGACAAGTTAATTTTATTCACAAGCAATGTGCAGGTATTTCATCATTGCAGGAGTAAATGATTACTAGGGAGCGCATTTTTATGTGCTAAAAATGTGAAAAATATTTATATTTAATGTGCTGAAAAACTTTTAAATATGTGATAACAAATTAAAATTATTTTCCTTTAAATATCACATAACTACTCATGCTAAAGAAGTAAATAAGTATAACATTTTGTATTAGAATATGGTGCTACCGAACATGCTCCTTAAGGCAAATTGGTGTCTGTGTATGGAAACATGCAGTATGGTATATTAATTTTTGATATGCCAGAGTAGATATTATGAATGGTTATTTTATTTCTTAAGGTAATGTTTTGTTTAAATATGGCAAAAGCAACCTAACATCTTTGAAGAAATGGTACAAGTTCGTACTCACCCACCACACGCTGGAATATTAGTTGCTAGAAGTTGTCTCAGAATTGCAGTGAACAACAAAGGTCATCTCCAAATTGTCCATCACAAATGCATGCCGATTATTTCTAAAGAACGCCTTATACTGCGAAAATGATCGCTCTACATCACAGGAAGTCAGATGTGCATAGTTAAAGAGAGGAATGTCACCAACACTAACGCCATCAATTTTGCCAACATGAGCACCCTCTAATACATTAGAAATTTGGCACGTTGTTTGAAATCCTCTGCTTTTCCTGAACAAATTTTGATATTTGACCTTTAACAGTCCCTGTACCTGAAAAGCCGGGAGTGAATCTAATTTATTTTCAACAGCACGCACTTCCTTTCCTGTTTCAGACAACAGGTTAGTGGATTGGCAGATGTAAACGCCAAATCATTCTTCAAAGAGCTGTCTTTCAGTATCTCTTGAATGATTTAAATTGATGATGCGTCGTTTTTATCTAGTGCATTCACAACGGATGCAAAACTGTCTGCGTAGTATACCACAACGCTAAGCCAGGTACCCCACCGTGTAACAATAGGCAGAGGAGGAAGCGCAAGATCCGGGTTTTTCTCTTTAAACAGATAAATTCTTGAGGGTGCTTTTACAAAGACTTTTTTGCCATTAGACACTAATTTATCCACTTGAGGATACTGAGCCCACACAGTTTCACATAACCTGTGTAGAGCATGAACAATGCAAGTTACGTGTATTGTTTTCGGAAAGCTCACAGCAAGGCCCTTGGCTGCCTTTTTCATGTAAGCTGTACTATCAGTAAGGAAAAGCAATACATGGTCGTGTTTTATACCTTTTGGCCAAGTAAGTGCATGGCTTCATTGAATAACCTAGCTACAGTGACATGGTTTGCAGCAAGCATTTCTTTACACACTAGCAAATAAGAATGTTCACAAGCAGTTTTGTCATTCTTCAGCACACCAACTACGTACAACACTTCCTACCTCTTCTGCCACTTGAATCAGTGGTTTCATCAATGCTCACCCACAGTTTTTCGCTATCACATACTGCCCGAATTCTCTGTAAAGTTTCTTCGTAACATTTTGGGAGATAGTTTTTCCTTAATGTGGATTTGTCTGGAGGCTCAAAATTAAGGTACTTTGTTAGGAAATTTCTCAGTCCCGGATTATTTATTTTGACAAGAGGAATGTTGGCGCAAAAATAAGCTCTGCACACATCTAAATAATACTGGGAATATTTAGATGGGCCTGCATTTGAAGTAGCTGGTAGAGCTAATAGTAATTGTCGCGAATAAACACGCGAAGCAGCCACAGTATGCTTATTTCCAGACAAATGCTGGGTTATTTGAGAACGTTGATCTGCACTTACTGTTTTACTACACGGTTGGCAAAATAATACTTTTCCATTGGTAGTGAAAATGCTTTTAGATTCCACTACATCTTGTTGAAGATGTGACCTTGTACTCGACTTCTCTTTTGGCATTATTTTGCAGGTTATGACACACGCATTTACGATGAATCACTGTTTCAATAAAAAGAATAGGAGCAGACACTGAAGGAAATATTTCTTAGAAATCCATACAAAATCACACGACCACGGGAATGATATACGGACCCGAACAGCTAACCTTACTCTTAGGAGTGATGAAATCCCACTACCTAATGGTGGGGCAATATTCTTCCCAGTCTCCCATTTCGTAACGGTATTACGTCACCTTATCCCTCCGTGATTGCCTTTCGCTGATAATCTATAAACAAAACCCGAGCCAGCTGACTAATAAAAGCAAGGAAACATCTTGTGCAGCAAATCAAATCGCTGTCTAAATGTAACGACGCAGCCAGTGACCAGCAAGTTTTTGAACTTCTGGAGGAAAGTCTATAAATAGCCGAATCATTCAGATACCTGATGTTAAATACACTGTTTAAAACAATACTGTAATTGTAAAATGAAAATATGAGCATTATTTTATAACACAGAAGCATTTTAAATTTTATTGATTAACAAAATTGCCGATTTATGTGCTTATTATATATTTTCTTAAAATATGCATTTACATTTTTAGAATGTGAAAATGTGTGTTTTTATGTGAAATAAGATTAAGCTTATACACTTGGGGATGCACAATAGGAACTTTGTAACTTGCATTAAAACTTACGCAAAACAAATATGTAATTACATAAAAATCCGCTCCCTAATGATTACAAACTCAGACCAAATTAAACACACGTCACAGTAAAGGGTGCCCAAACAGTCGCATCAATACACAGTGCAACCCCCTCTGGCGGCAATGCAGGTGTGTATTCGTGCATGCAAACTATTATAAAAGTGCCAAATGGAATCCTGCGATAGACTGTCCCAAGCATCTTGCACCTTTTGGTGCAATTCAGCAATGGCTCTTGCAGGTTCTGGAGAATGCATTAAGTTTCAGCTTCATCATGTCCCATACATCTCCAACTGGCGAGAGATCTGGTGATCTTGTTAGGCACGGCAGTTGTACACCACGTAGAGCATGTTGCGTCGCAGCAGCTGTATGGGGATGTAAATTGTTCTGCTGAAAAATCACATCACCTTCTTGTTGAAGAAATGGCGGTAGCGTAGGGACAACAACCTGTGCAACGTAGCAGGCACTGGTTATGTTACCCTGCAGAAACACCAACGGTGAACACGAGTTGCAACTGATGGCCTCCTCACACCATGAAGCCTGGGTTGGGACCTGGGTGTTATGGGCGAATACACTCTGGAATACGCCGCTCACCAGGTCTGCACTGTACATGTGTACATCCATCATTTGCATATAGACAGAACCTACTCTCGTCACTGAAGACAATAGAGCGACATTTTCTTCTCCAGTCAACTGTTTCACAACACCGGAGCAGCCGTGCTTGGTGGTGTTGTAGTGTCAGTGATAGCCTGGTCAGAGGCACACATGATCGTAATCCTGCTGCAAGCAGTTGGTTCTCAATGCTCCTTGGTGACACAGCAGGTGCAACATGTGACTGGATTATGTTCTGGATGATGTTCGGTCGGCCACTGCTGCTAGCACAATGCGCTGACCTTAATATGCGTCTGTATTACGCGGTTGTCCGGAGTCTGGTCTACGGGTGTGGGAATGTTTCACAGACCACTGGTGAAAACAGTGACACACTACCGATACACTGTGCCCAACATGTGCAGCAATCCGTTGATGTGTCCATCCAGCTTCCTGCAGGCCCACACTGCGACCCCGTTCAAATGGCTGCACTTGTGGAACAAGAGCACATACTTGTCAGAGGGGCATGGTTGTACCCTAGAATGAATGCTGCAAACTCTGTTCACCTGTACCTTCAGCACAGTAACTGCCTGTAGCGTTAAAACAGACTGCGCACTAACAGGCCTCCTGAGTGCCATCTGATCGCCGACGTCCGTGACCCCTCAGTATGCACATATTATACCGTGGTGCCACTGAATACAGTCCTTGAGGATGTTGCATGGTTTTTCTTTTTTTCTGGAAGTGTATATATGTATAGTACGCAAACTTTTTCTTGAGCCCTAGTTCCCATTCAGCACTATGGAGTTCAGGGCTCAAGAAAAGATTCGCAAACTATATGTATGCATATATTATTATTTTCATTATTATTACAGAAAAAGTGAGCAAGAGGATATAAAGGCAATACAACAGGCAATAGAAACTTAGTATAAGAAGAGGAGGAAACCAGGAGTGAATTTAGGACGTTTTTCAATAAATTCTTGAATAGAGCGACATGTGCTACATCAGACAGTGAGGAGCCTATATAGTACTAATGAGCCAAGCAGAAGCATAAAACCACCAATTACATGGCTGGAGATAGAAAAGTATGAGGAAAGGTACAGCAGTTGGAGTGGATGATCTGAATGTGGATATGTTGCAATCAGCAGTAACTCCAGCAGTCCAGTGGTTAAATAGACTCCTCATTACAGTATGGCAGGAAAACATTATCCCAGGAGACTGGAAAAAGGGCAGAATCGTACCAATTTTCAAGGTGGGGGGTAAACGGAAATGCACTAACTACCATGGCATTATGTTGCTCTTTCCTGACCTAAAACTTCAGTTTTTGTTTTTTAAAGAGATTAGATTAAGAGGAATTATAAAACCTTTACTAGAAGAGAAACAATATGGTTTTGTGCCCAGAACAACAACTACAGGCCTTATATTTGCTGGCAGGATGTCAATGGAGAAGCACTAGAAAGGGACACCACTATTTATATTAGTTCTAAGACATCAAAAAGGTTTATGATAGCATACCAAAGGGTGCATCTGGGAATACCTACAAGAGCTGAAGGATCGCAACAGCCTTATTGCAAAAATGAAGGTGCTGTATGGAAAAGCCAGTGCCTGAAAGAGCTGAAGGACTGCAACAGCCTTATTGCAAAAGAGGGTGCTGTATGGAAAAGGCAAAAATTGTATGTAAGTGGGTTATCCAAATGATTTGACACAAAGAGAGGAGTATAGCAAGGTAGGTAACCCCACCTATTTATCATCATGATGGATGCCATGATAGAGGCACAAAAAAGGAAGGGGCAGCAGGACTTGCATGGTTCCATCTTTGCAGATGACATTATCTTGGGTGAAACCAAAAAGGATGTGGAAGGCTGCATAGATGAAGTCGAGAGTTTGAGAGGCGAGTGAAATATCAGCAAGGTTAAGACAGCAGTGATGAAGATACAGACAGGAGATGATGAACCAAAAATCATATTAAATAACACCAAACTGGACTGTGTTCCAAAGTTGGGTAGTATCTTATCAAAAGACAACCTTGCAAAATATGAGATGAACAATCAAATTAGCAAGGCAAAACAATTTTACCACCAAGTAAGATGACTGCTCTGGGGTAAACAAGTACCACTGAAAGCTAAGATGACACTATAAAAATCCTACTATACCCCCATCCTCACGTATAGCCTTGAAATTACCACTGACGAGGCAAAATAACTCAAAAATCCACGCTGCAGAAATGGTTCCTATGCACCACGATCCAGAAGACCAGGATAGACAAGATCAAGAACAAAAAAATCTGAGAAGTGGCAACAAAAAACTCTAACACAAAAGATTCAGAAGGCAAGAATGAAGTAGTCTGGCCATGTAAAAAGTGTGAGTGCCAGCAGGACTGCAAGAAGTAAATATGAAAGGGAAGTAAAAGGAAGACCAGTGGGCAGACCTATAGAAAAATAGACTGATCTAATAAAGAAAGATGTTGAGAAGAGAAGATACGATTAGGAGGTCACGAGTGACGAGTGGTTCATGGACAGACTAAGATGGAGGGAGCTCATATACCACACTCGGGCAACTGGAATTTTACCAAGTAGGAGTGGCCAAGCATGTTCAATGCACTATGATTATGGAGCCAAGCTCAGCATTCGGAAGACAAATGGGTTCTAACTCCTCTGTCAGCTGACCTGAGGATGGTTTTCTGTGGTTTCCCATTTTAACTTCCAGGCAAATGCCAGGACAGTTCCTATTCATAAGCCACAGCTGATTCCTTCCACCTCCTTACCCACTGTCATTCATCATCATTCATTTCATTAGCTCCTCAACTGAGGTTGGCTACTAGAAGGACATCCAGCAGTAAAGAACGTGCCAAATAATTTAATCTCAGGATTTATTGTTTATGGAAATACAGAGTAATTATATTAAAGACATAAATAGGAAAAGTACTGAAAATTGCTAAAGAAAAACAACCAAATATACAGACATTTAATCTATAATAGTAAGGCTGGGTTGCACAGTGCAGTTGGTTAGGTGCTTGTTTCAAGCACTCAAGGTTTCAGGCATTACTATTATTATTCACAAGGTTATTCAATAATATCTTAAATATTTGAAAAGTAACATATTTTACTTTGGTCAATTCAGCTTGTAGTGACGACAGCTTCTCTCTCTGGAAGTTGACTAGCCGTACTAAGTCACGATACTGGGCATTATACAGCACAGTATCTTCACCTGTTTGTCCTGGAGAGGATTGGTATTCCTGGAAATACAATGCAATAAATAAAGGAGAAAAGTTACTTTGTCAAAGAGAAAACTTAGCAAAATGAAAAATATATTGCTATGAGAAAGACTTTCACAGCACAGAACAACAGATATTGTACAGATTTCACCACAAAAGATTAAGATTTATTTATTTCAAGTCAATCTAGTAAGTACATAATCCCAAAGACTTTCCAACAATCTTTATGGACATACACTCATCCGCAAAATCATTGTACACCTTATATAAATTGTGCAAGTACAAGAAAGGTTGTTGCCGGGCTGGCCTTCTAACCCCAACTTGACAGGTTCAATCCTGGCTCAGTCTGGTGGTATTTAAAGGTGCTCAAATATGTCAGCCTCGTGACGGTGGATTTACTGGCACGTGAAAGAGCTCCTGCAGGGCAAAATTCTGGCACCTCGACATCTCCAAAAAACAGTCAAAAGTAGTTAGTGGGATGTAAAAACAATAACATTATTATTAACAAAGGTTGTCACATAGTATCGTCATAGGCTGACATGCACCCATTTGTTTTTAATGCTGACTGCTTGTGTGGAAGTGGCACTAGGGGCCATACATGACCCTCCTGCCTACATTCATAGATGCAATATACCGAACAATAACCTTAGTAGCGATGTGAGCCACACAGCTAAGCAGAGCAAATACACATCATGCCCTGACGGCACATTCGACAAGTGATAAGCTAACTTACATGAGTTTCAGAGGGGTTACGTTGTTGGACTAAGAGAGGCAGGTTGAATGTTTCGGCGTACTGCTTGCCATGTGAGCCATTGACTACACTGAGCATTAGCATTGGTGTTGGACATGGTGGGAATGTGAAAGCGCGCACGCACACGCACACACACACACACACACACACACACACACACACACACACACACACACACATGCCGAGAAGGCTCAGGTTGACCCAGTGGACCACCAACAGAGAGAAAAGTTTCATAGTGGGACAGGTTGTAACTACTTCACAGGCATCACTGCACACCAACCAGAGATATGTCATGGTAGCTGGGGATATGCCTGTGTCCACCCAGTACCATATCAAACGGCTAGCATTGCAGGACCTGTCATCATGGCATCCTTTACAATGTCCACCATTACGACCTGAGAATCGCTGAGCACGTTCAAACTTCTGCTAGCAACAGGCAGCATGGCAGCTTGCAGATTGCCAACGAGTGGTGTTCAGTGACAAATTATAGTTCTGTCTGGATATACACGACCACCGAATGTGAGTCTGGAGAAGTTCCGGCCAGCATAGTGATCCATGTTTCATTGCGGATTAGCACACTGCTCCATAGTGGGCCAGAACTGTAATGTAAGGAGACAAAATTACAAAAAAACAACATTTTCTTGTTTCCATTTCTTCCTTCCCGAACTGTAGTCAAACAATCAGGGATAATGAATTTCAATTCTGCTGACGACATATAAACAGATATGGCAAGAAATAACACTCCTTATCTCCCCCTTTCTGGAAGAGGCTGTCTGGCTTACTGCTAGTTGTGTTTTAACAGTGAACTTTGCCAATCGCTAACATAGTATCAGTGGACGATAGTGAATATTTGAAACATGGAAAAGAAAACTACAAGTATGCAACTTCATACTAAATTCATTGAAACATAACTATTTTCATCACTATATCACCCCCAAAAACTTGTATTATGTAATGTGAATAGCGCATGAAATTTTAACTTTACAACATTTACAAAGAGAAAGAAAAATGTATCCGAACATTTCTGCCTGCATTTTGGTACCATAATATAAAGAAGTTCATGAATATTAAGGCTAATGTCTCGGTAGATGCACTTTCTTGCACTCTTCATACAAAAGTAACTCTATTTGCAGCGGCGCGTGCTCCACCATGACCCATAACAACACACCGTGAGCTGTGTGAAGTGTTATGGGGCAAGAAAGAGATTGGAAACGATCTCGTGGATGATTTATTATCAAAGATGAATATTCAGGACTGCTCTTGAGATTGCACGTATTAAATTTATATTTTACAGTATCTTAAATTGACAAGTGAGGGTTTTCATATACAAATTTCAAGGGCGATTGAAACGTAGTTATAAGATGAAAGACTGGTTTTTAAGAAAAACATTCAAATGGCTAGCAAAGGATTTATATATTTCTGAAGAAGCTCATAAAGCTGTGCTATCCAATCTTCAAACAAACAGATCAGTTCCATCCATCTTTAATAATTTAATTATGATCCAGCTAGATGGCAACATACGTAATACTTTAGCAGCTGCTTCTTCGCAGGTTTGCAACATATGCATCAGTGCTCCAAAAACAACGAATGCCATTAATCTAGCGGACTGCAGTAGCATTGACAATATGAATTATACTTTTGGACTTTCTCCTTTACATGCCTGGATCCAACTGTTTGAGTGCATTTCACACACTGCATATAGGAGTGATTTTTGAAAGTGGCAAGCAAGGAAAACTGAGGATAAAGCAATGATTGGAGAAAAAAAGTGCATAATTGAATAGAGATTTTGATCCAAAATGGGACTGATAACCAATAAACCAAGAGGAGGAGGCAGTGGCATTTCAAACGACGGCAACACAGCGTGTTTTTTTATTTATTTTAAGAACTATGCGTTATAGGCCGAAATTACAGGCATCAGTGAAGAACTTACCAAACATTTTTCACAATATTAGAGACCAGATCAAGTGGCTACTGAGCTAACGTAGAAGCTTTCAATAAGTATGCTATAGAAACTGCAAAATTATATTTAGATATCTATTCATGATTTTACATGCCTCCTTCCGTCCACAAAATTCTAATTCATGGTGCAAAAGTAATACAGGCCGCAATATTGCTGACTGGAACGGAAGACGTAGCAACAAGAAATTAGCAGTTACAAAGGTACAAGTAAAGCCTTGTGAGAAAGTCCTTGTGAAGGTCTACTATACAGGATGTTTTTAATCTCTTACTAGTAAGTTCTGATCCCATAATTTCACAGCTAACTGCAGTTGATACTGCTAGGAGCTAGAAGAAGAGATCGTTATCATTGGACGTCCGTTGTTTGCTGAAGGAACGAAGAGTAACCAGTGCTACATTTGAGCAGGAAGGTGAGATGTACAGTGATGAAGATGATGATCTTCCTACAAATGACTAGTGTCACAGATGTCTACCACAGTTCCAAATAGACCAGTTCAGTTGCTTCTAAAATGTAACATTTGTGACATCTGACCACTGTTCTCAGGAGAATTTGCTGCTTTTCTTTCCCTTTTTTGTGTGACTTTTATGTTAACATGCCTTTTTTTAATCACACCATACAATATTATATCATCATAGAACCTATTCAAACTGTATTTTATGCTACGTAATTTTGTCCCGTTAGAATTGCATTCTGGCCCACTGTGCGCCCCAGTGAGAAGTGCCATAGTATGGAATGGCATTCCCTATGATTTCCGCTTCCTACCGGTAGTGTCTGAAGGAACCCTGCTGGCATAGCGATATGTCCAGGCAATTTGGTGACGGTGTATGCTCTTCCTTTCATGGTGGAGCTCAACAACCCCATTTTCTAGCATGGTAATACCTGGTCTCACACAGCACGGTAATCTCTGGCATGCCTTTGTAAAAGCAACAGGCTTCCTTGGCCAGCAAAGTCTCTAGACCTCTCATCCATCAACAATGTTTGTGACGAGATTGGACGGTACTTTGGCCTGTGACAACTATGGCAGATGCAGGGTCGATTGCACCAGCTATAGGAGGAACTTCCTCTCAGGAGAACATCCAACATCTGCATGACTCCATTCCTAACCGCATCACTGCCTATCTCCAACACCGTACTAAGTACGTGCTGCAAGTGTTTGTTACCCTGAAATGCTTGGTGTGGTACAATATTTTGATGTTTACTTTACATTACCATGTCTTGTACATGTACCCACTTACATGCCCCTACGATGGCTCCTTCATGGTGCACAATTTTATTTGCAAAAGAGTGTATTTCCTTAAAGTTTTTGCTAGTAAAAGAAACAAGCACTTTTCCCTCCTTCAGTATCTTTAGGAATACTATGACTTAAAGCAGAGTCTTAATACTGGAGTTATAAACTTTATATTGCTGGGAATGCCCTTCAAAAGTAATTTATGAGCAAACCAAATTAAATGTAAAATTTCATCCCATTTGAAATCCAGCAAGGTTATAGACAAAAGATTAAGCTTAACACCATGGATTAAAATAATAGTGCAGAATTGTGATTTTCTTCTGAGGAAGCAGGGCAGGGTATTCATGAAACATTAGTTGTCCTGCAGTCTGTCTTAATTCACATGGAAAAAACTCAAAAGACTTCCACATCTAGCATAAATGAATATTGTGCTTATTATTAGTTAAGATTCCTGAATGTTCTATTTACGAGTGACGTACCACGCTACATCGTTATCAATACACTTAATTCACATTTATTTTCTTGTTGCCATTCAATATTCTTGCTATTCTCTATGTGGATTAAAGTTATCACATCACAGAATATGTAACTCCTTTGTATTCACTCAGTCATACGTCCAGCTCCATGGCTAAACGGTATTTTTGATACTTCATTCGGTTAAAAGAAACAGCGATATTTTACCTTGTATTGTGAGAGTCAAACTCATACAAACGCTAGTGCTTCCCGTCCTCGACTACTGTGACGTCATTCTGGTAGATGCAACAAAAGAGCAGACTTCGAAACTTCAGCGAGCGCTTAATTGTTGCCTTAGATTTATATACAGTCTGAGTTATGATACACATGTCACCCCATACTATCACACTATTTCATGGCTAAAACCTGACAAACGACGGATGTATCACATACTGATACAGATATACAGATTGCTCTCTGAAGACAGACCACTATACATTTCATCCCAGCTTAAGTATTTGTCCTCCTTTCACTGCAGTAATACCCGCTCTGGTTCCTCCCTTTCTATTCCTGTTCACCGCTCCTCCATGTACAACAACTCCTTTGTTGTGGCGGGTTCTAGACTTTGGAATTCCCTGCCTGTCAGTGTCAGAAATTCCACTTCATTACTTAAATTTAAGACTGCTTGCCGAGACTACCTGCTGAATGCAGCTGACTAACTTGTATGACTGGAAAGAATGAATGATCGTATGAATGTGAGTTAGAAAAGTGTAAGGTATTTTTGTGTAGGTTATCATTTATTATATAATATGTACTCAAACTCTGCTCTCAATGATGTGTACAGTGGTTAAGTGTAAGAGAGGGCCAAGAGCCCTAACTTCGCCACCTATAAAGGCATGATAAATAAATAAATAAATAAATAAATAAATAAATAAATAAATAAATAAATAAATAAATTAATGTGCTGGCCTATGGTCCACAAGGTTCCGGGTTACATTCCCGGCCAGGTTGGGGGTTTTAACCTTCATTGGCTAATTCCGATGGCTTGGGGGTTGGGTGTGCGTGCTGTCCTCATTATTAGAATTCATGATAAGGTCCCATCTTCACAGATGTGGTCATCTATAAAGCGTCAACACAAAAAACCTCCACAGGCCCTTCCATAAACCACATGCATGCCATTATTATTACTCAGTCATATCTTGAAAGTGAATTAATGCCCAGTAAGACTTCCTTTAATTACACAGGACACCTTCACAGTTAACTGGTAGTAGCTAAATCCAGACCCTTTAATGCTGATGTTTTACAGCCACTTCCCTTCATACTGCATTCAGTATCATAAATAAATGACAATGAAGATCATAACTAGAGAAATGATGAGTAAACTGGTGTTCGCTTAACCGAATTTCATACAAATTCATATTGCCAATAAAAAAAGTAATTTAGCTTTACAACAGCATAAATCACAATTCATAAGCATAATATACCTTTCTAAAATGAAATAAATTTGCATGCATTTCAAACAAGTGGGATAAAGCACACTTGGTGTATGCATATCAAACAAAATAGTGCAATTCAATATACATCTCAGTCTCCTTAAGCCCAATTTCTGACACCACTAAACTCTACTTGAAACAATGCTACCAAGAGAATTGTAGACAAAAGTACTGTAGACAAAAAAAATTGATGTATGACTCATTAATGAATATCAGAGTTTCAGGATTCTATTGCAATTACATCTTTGCTTAAAACAATTTTATCAAATGTGCTTTTCATATTAATCTAGCTTCTGAGAGATCGATGGGGATAAACTGGAACGGTATTCAGTTCTTTTTTTCTTTACAATTTGTTTTATGTCACACAGATAAGTCTTATGGCGACAATGGGATAGGAAAGTGCTAGGAGTGGGAAGGAAGTGACCGTGGCCTTAATTAAGGTACAGCAACAGATTTGCCTGTTGCAAAAACAGGAAACCATGGAAAACCAACCTCAGGGCTGCCGACAGTAGGGTTCGAACCCACTATCTCCCGAATGCAAGCTGACAGCTACGTGACCTAATCTCCACGGCCACTTGCTTAGTATATTCAGTTTCTCATCCTTACCCCATACATGTGGCCTTCCAGAAAGCCCCACAATCACATACAGGCACCCACTAATCTTCAAAAACATTTCACTCACTATCACCACACCAATCCTCACCATCTTCTGGCTCTTTCACTGGTGAATATAACCACTGCAAGACCTGTCATCTACACATACCCTACTCCACTTTCACCAGTAGCATCACTAACCCCTTGATTACATTTCATTCAACATCATCAGCCAGCCAGATACAACGCAGCCTCTGCCCAGCTTTCTACAATGACATAACCAGCTACACTCTAGCAAAACAAATATATGGCCACCCCAGAACCTGCAAAACCCGTAATATGGATCTACCTATTCCAATTCACACTCAGCTCCATACAAACCACATTACTGACAATACATTCACAGATATAAAGTCCTTAAACATTAACCTGCATCTTCTCACCCTCTTTCCTTTGGATATCAACTAGTACTCAGTCAGGGAAGCACCTGGCCTTAACATAAGACAAACACTCCTACACTCCTATTTTCCATTCTCTTGTCTTGTCAATCTCCCCCCATCTCACAACAGTGTCTATTGTCAACAATGATCACGACCATTCTTATTTTATCCTCCCCTGATGAACACAGCAGCCAAAAATTTTGGACCCATGAGTTTCTTTTATGTGTAATCTTACATGGTAAGTCACAGCACTCCATCTGTTTCCTATACATACGTACTTAGTTCAGTTCAACCTTTGCTAGCTGGTAAATTAACCGCTTGGTTCTCCAGGTTACTGTGTTCCATTCTAAATCAAAAATCTTCTGTTATATGTGAGATAGGTAGAATATTTTCACCTCTATCAATTCAAACAATGAGAAACTTTTCTCAAGATCTATTTCCAATTTAATTTCTTACCATCAATATTGACATACCATGATTCTTGTTCATGAGTTAAAATCCACTTTACCAGGAAATACAAATGTACTAAGTTGTTAGCAATATTCACGGTTACTGTAATATTAATAGATATAAATGCTCAAAACCAACAGCAGTTTCTTCACCTAGGGTCAAATCAGCAATTTAATGTTTTAATTATGTAACTAGTCTGCAATAAACCTCACAGTAGCATTGTTCTTAATGTTCTTCATACCAATGCAGTAAACCTGTATGCATAGAAATAAAATTTGTTAACTACAGTAAAAGTGAACACATGCATTCTGTAATAGAGTAGTAACTTCCACAACCAATATTATTTCAGAACACAGGCACACACACAAATCTAAAAATACTTTAAGCACTGATAATATACAGAGTGCGCACCAACGATTGGAACGGTTTCAAAAAATTCCTGTTTGTTTATTATTTGTTGTAACATTACAAAATTATATAGACAGACATAAAAACTGACAAAGTTTTTTTTATGAACCTACAAGTGCTCAATATGCGCTCCATGAGTGGCTCTACACACATCAATTCTATAGTCAAGTGCGTCCCACACCCGACGTAATATGTCGCTGTCAATTTGATCAAAGGTGTCGATGATGCGGGCCCGCAGTTCTGTTAGATCAGCCGGTAATGGTAGCGTAAAAACTGCGTCTTTCACATAACCCCATATGAAGAAGTCGCAACGGGTGAGGTCAGGAGAGGGTGGAAGCCATGACATGAGGGCGTGATCTTCATTCCCGATACGACCGATCCATCTCTCTGGCAGTCTGCCATTCAGAAAGTCATGAACATTAACATGAAAATGAGGTGGAGCACCATCCTGTTGGTAGATAAAGTTCATGCTATTGGTCTCCAACTGTGGCATGAGCCAATTTTCCAGCATATCCAGGTAGATGTGCCCTGTAATGGATTTTTCAGTGAAGAAGAAGGGACCGTAAACTTTAAATTTCAAGATGGCACAGAAAAAATTGAGCTTGGGAGTCATGAACCTGCTGCACACAGGTACGGGAATTTTCAGTCCCCCATATTCGTACATTGTGTCTGTTAACTTTATCACTCAGGAAAAATGCTGCCTCATTACTGAAGGCAAGGTTGTCACAAAATTTTATCATCTTTCATACGCTCCTGAAAACTTGTACAAAACTCAAAGCGATTCACTTTGTCAGCCGGCGACAATGCTTAGAGCAGATGCAAATGGTAAGGACGCATCTGCAATCTTTTCTTTATGACTTTCCAAACGGTCGAACGAGGCATGTACATTTCCCTGCTCACTCGACAAGTTGACTTTGTGGGCTACGTTCAAAACTGCGTCGCACACGCTCAACCGTTTCTTCAGGCACACTAAGCGGGCTTGTTCATTTTCCCTTGCACAGATATCCCGTGGTTTTGAACTGTTGATACCATCGGCAAATGGAGTTGGCACTAGGTGGATCTTTCCGATACTTTGTTCTAAAGTTTTGTCGCATGGTTGTCACAGAATGACTGGAATGAAATTCCAGAACAGCATAAGCTTTTTCACTGTTAGTCGCCATCTTTGCAACTGTTGGAGTAGAAGGCGCATCATGTCTGCCGGATGTTGCAACTGTTGCGCTCTCGCGGGCGTTGGGGGAAGCACAATGTATGGAGGGCTATTCAAAAACAAAACTTTGAGGAATACTTGCCTTACAACATCAAACACCATCACCATATCTCTAATAATATCGCTAGAAATAATTGACAAACCACTCAAATACTTTGTGCGCACCCTGTATTTAACATAGGCTTCTACAGCTACATGCGTGTATCAAAATACTTGTAACAGGGTGCTGAATAGCATAGAAACCTCTTGTTGATAGTTCAAATTTCACAGCATTTTACCTACATTTTTCTAGAATTATGGTTAATAATTAAATACTGTATTTTACACAGACAATATTTAAAATGTTCAGAAAATATGTATTAGATAACTAACATTATAAATCAAATTTTAGCATAACATTTTAAGGGTTCTGAACATAGGAATAATCCTAAATTAAAAATGTATCTTACATAATGGATGAATCAGATGGAAATCACTCATTTCTTGTTTTAAGAAGAGAACAACAATTTTCCAGATTCAATGTAGTAAAATAAAACAGTTAATTAACATGATCTGAACAAATATCCTTGCAGAATGAGATACAGTATACCTACTAAAGGTCCTAAGTTATCTTATGACAAGTAACATTATGGTTTTCATACTCTTGTAATAAATCAAATCTATGAGAATACTGTGATGCTTAAATTGTGCAGTTGAAAGTCATGACACTAATGATATGTTCTCATTCTGTATTCTGCTTCTGACTTCCTACGATATGAATGATTACAGTTTTTTTAAAAAAGACACACAAAAAGAACCACAAAATATCCACACACACAAAAAATACTGATACTATACAATATTTTCTTCTTAATCGGTATTCCCAACTATAATTTTACCTGGGAACCCACTGCATTCTGTCTCTTCATTCCTGTTGTACAGCAATGGTATAGTGTAAAGAAACCTCCAGTTTAATCAACTGTATAACAATTTTGACTGATATTTCTGTGTACATGATTTTGTGTGGAGCATGGCATTGTAAAGAAGTGAAACAGGGACAATAACTAGTGAAGAAAGAAAGAAAGAGAACAAGCTTCTGAAATGTGGTGTTACAGAAGAATACCGAAGGTAAGGTGGGTAGATGGATCACAATTGAAGAGATACTCAACTTAGTTGGAGAAAGGAAAAACAATGTGGCAAAATTTGACCAGAAGAAGAGACTGATTGATTGACTGGACACATCGAGACACCCAGAACCAGTTCGGTTGATTTTCGAGGGAAGTGTAGGGGTTAAGAACTGTACAGATAGACCAAGGCATGAATATGACAAATATAAATGTAGGGTGCAGTAGTTATATAGAAATGAAGAGGCTAGCCGAAAAAAATTAAAACCGAGTGACATGGAAAGCTCAACTAGTCAGTCGATGGATGAATGACCGAAACAACAACAGGCTTCTATAAAGGTTTTCAACGGGTGTGAATCTCTCTGCTAAATCAACACTTAAATAGAATATTAACCCACTGTTTTAAATACAAATTTCACACAACACTGAGAAAAAAAACATTTCTAACTTGTGTATCATTTGTTGACCCATGGATTAGTGGCCTCTATTTCGATTAGAACAAAAGAGTTCTTATGGAATTGCTGATTTTGATGGAATCTGAATTGCCGATGAACAAAAAAGGAATATCACCAACTGAGTAAAATATAGCAAAATTATTTCATTAATAAGTATACCTTGCCGCTCACCCTATGCTATTCCGGACAGCATGATTGTGTAACAACTTTCTGATAGGTGACATAAGCACATACGCACCATAATTTGAAGTGTTAATAATTTGAAAGGAGAAGCCTCCGTGGCTCAGGCGGCAGCACGCTGGCCCCTCACCGCTGGGTTCCGTGGTTCAAATCCCGGTCACTCCATGTGAGATTTGTGCTGGACAAAGCGGAGGCGAGACAGGTTTTTCTCCGGGTACTCCGGTTTTATCTGTCATCTTTCATTCCAGCAACACTCTCGACTATCATGCCATTTCACCTGTCAGTCATTAATCATTGCCCCAGAGGAGTGCAACAGGCTTCGGCAGCCGGCACAGTTCCTATCCTCGCCGCTAGATAGGGGCTTCATTCATTCCATTCCTGACCCGGTCGAATGACTGGAAACAGGCTGTGGATTTTCAATAATTTGAAGAGGAACTGCTTATTGCTTGTTGTTTAAAGGGGCCTAACATCTAGGTCATCAGTCCAGGGAGAGGAACTCTCTTTCCTGTAAACAGCAACATCAATGTAATGTACAAGCAAAGATGCAATGATGACCAATTGAATTAGAGATACCTGGCTAGTAGCGTGTAAGCACCTTCTTTTGCCCTGATGATGACAGTGACGTTGCGTGCCTTGGACTCCACGGCCACCACACAACCTCCCATAATGCACAAAGCGGGGACCAGGATGCGAAGATCCCTCTCAACAGCATCTCAGAGGTACTAAACAGGATCGAGGTCGGGTGACCTTCAGGACTAGGTATGCATTCTCATGTCTGTGGAGTGTTCACTGAACCAATTGGCCACAATTAAAGAGTGATGGGCCAGTGCATTCTCTTGCTATAGGTAAAGGTGCTGAAGGGGAACATGCCATGATGTCCATGGGTGGACATGATCGGACTGCAGGTTCCTGTAACATTCGTTGATAAGGGACATTGGCAAATATGCCAGGTCTCATTTCATCCCATGTGAAGTCCTTGTACAAGAATACCACCAACACCGGATGAGCAGTAACCTAATGGCACAAGGGACCCCTTGTCTCACGTACTGGGTGATGCACTTGTATCCTGCCGTCATTGTTTTTCAACTGGTACCTCTACCCATCTGACCAGGTGACCTTTGAAAGTCCGAAAGTGTTGTTCCTTTAACCATATCAGTAACTGTGCCTTCTTATGTGTGGTGAGCAGAGGTAACCCAGTGGGATGGTAACTCCTGTACCCTATTGCAATGAGATAGTTCTGGATAGCAGAGCAGCTCACACTCACTAGTTGTCCAGCATTGAATTCGCTAGTGATCTGTGGAATTCTACACCCATCTATCACCTCTGTCATCCAAGCGAGCCAACAGTAACCTTTGTCATCAACATGTTGTACTTTGCAGCAGTTGGTCCTGGTGGTGATGGTACTCCCTAAATCCACATTCTCACGGAACATGCTTGACATGGTGGTCCATAGACATCCCGATGCCTGCAATACTTCAGAGATGGAATGACCAACACGCCTGGCACCAATAGTCTGGCTGCAATCAAATGCACAGAGATCTTGCATCCTGCCCAATCTGTGATGAACTGTTACTCACATGACCAGTATGAGGTGTGACAACATCGCAGTCATGCACTACGCTGCACTATTACACTTACCGAGCTGACCACAGCGTCATTTTGCCAAAAAACAGCAGCTATCTCTAATTCGATTGCTCATCAGCGTACATATAGTAAGCACAAATGTAGGTATATTCCAATAGGCATTTATTTCTATAGTGTGCTTAATGTTCACTTTTGCCTGTGTTTGTTTTGTAGTTCATCTTTGCTTTTAACCTATTTTCCTTCATTGTTTATTAAGAAGATTTAAATTTCTCAACATAACCTAATCCTTTAGTCAAATCTGGGCACAAATGTTTACCATGACAAAGCAAAACAAAAAGATCCCACAGCCAACTCCTTGGAATCTAAATTCAGTGCAACCCAGTGAATAGTTCAACTTTGGGAGTTACAGATGGTCACCATCCAAATCAAGGTAAATGAAAACTGATAAGTGTACACAGAAACTACTAACATAATTTCATGTTTTAGTCACTGGGACAATGAGTACAAAACTGTTTATGGTTGGGCCAATGCACCAGTCAAATTTGACTAACAATAATCAGTAGGTTTATTTCTCTCCTCCTCAATTTGCTTTACCTTAGACACAGATAGGTCTTATGGCGATGACGGGCCTTTACAGCCTCAGCATTTGCCAGGTATGTAAATGTAAATGGGAAACCACAGAAAACCATCTTCAGGGCTCACCTTTTCAATACAATATAGAAAGTAAATATATTACTTGATATATTGTATTGAAAAGGTGCCTCTTGTCAATTTATTTCATTGCACTTCAATACGGAACAAAAATGAAATGTATAGCTTATAATCATCAGGGCTGTCGACAGTGAGATTCCAACCAACTATCTCCTGAATGAAAGCTCACAACTGCGTAACTCTAACCACATGGCTAACTCACTCAGTCATTGATAGTTTTGTACAGCATCATAATACTAAGTACACACGAGACAAACCACTCAATTAAGTGGTATATGACAAAAGATGTTGATTCCCATAGAGAACTTGAAATACTTGTTCCGAATGAGTAAATTTATAATACCGGTATATTTGGTCTGTTATTGGACATTATAAATTTTCCATCTAACTCATTCCTGATTACCAGCATTTTGCCCCAGTGTGCTAAGTTGGGTTCATCAGTTGGTAAATAGCACACTCACCAAGACGCATGCTTAGTGCATACCGTGGAGGCCACTGCGTAGGCTACTTGGAGCCACCGGCAGTGCCAATGCACTATGAGAGACTTTGTCTCATTTTAAAAAATTGATGCCTTCCTGGCCATCAGAAGGAAGACAAAGGAAGACGAGGGCCACGAAGGGCATGAAAATGAAAGACTCTTAGGCCTCCATCCACAATACCGTCAGCAGCGGGATGGGGAAGAGGGAGGGAAAAAAAAGAGGATCTGCAACTGTACTTAGAGCCACCACCCACAAGGCCTTTACCAACCATACATTGCATGGTATAGGACGGTAGTTCTATACGAAGAGCTGGACCCAACGGAGGTGAGAAAAGTATATACAGTAACAAAAGCACAGGATAAGTGCTCATGAGACATCAAACACTTCATGTACATCAAAGACAAGGAAAGGTACTAAGAGCAGGAGAGAAATCAGATCCAGCAAAGGTGGCAGTAGTACTTCAAAGAAATTTCTGCATACGCCAATCCCACAGTGTTTTCCTTGTTCGAGACATTTAACGTTAAGAATTTCATATTTAGGTTCCGTATTGAAACAAGATTTACATCAAAGAAAGGACAATAAGTTCCACCTTTTCAATACTATATATTGTGTGAAAGTTTTACATTACAGAGACAGTAAGCAGCTTCACTTAATAAAGTAGCCAAGGCTTTCATGACCAGGTCCACTGCCCTTCACATGAAGATGGCTCCTCGGCTGATCTTCTGAAACAGAATGAACATCGTTCCAGTTCTCATCCAGAAATACTAAAATCGCTGGACTAGACAGAGTCGAACACAGGTACAGGTGGACTATTTCTAGTAATTTGGATTTTTACCTGGGATGGTAGTATCAAAGTATAGGAAAGCAAGTTTGCAGACCTAATTATTATTGCTTTAGCTCTCTCTGAGGTTTGGCAGTTTAGTGCAGATATTCAAATGCCAAGACGGAGGGATGGGGGGGAAAAAATCCATTTGACAGTGTATAATAATGTTATTTGTTTTACGTCCCACTAACTACTCTTTTACGGTTTTCGGAGACGCAGAGGTGCCGGAATTTAGTCCCGCAGGAGTTCTTTTATGTGCCAGTAAATCTACCGACACGAGGCTGACGTATTTGAGCACCTTCAAATACCACCGGACTGAGCCAGGATCGAACCTGCCAAGTTGGGGTCAGAAGGCCAGCGCCTTAACCGTCTGAGCCACTCAGCCCGGCATTTGACAGTGTATGTTGTACAATGTTGAAATGTAAAAGATGTCCGGTAATGTATTCAATCTTTATGGCAAAATAAATTAAAACCCACCAATAGACCACTTGATAAAGTTCCAATTTCTTTGCCATCTGGTAGCATAATGTCCAAACTGACATACAGACAGCTAAATAGAGTCAAGCACACTGTAGCTGAGGCCATACGAATACTATTTTTTTACTGCTCTTACTCTGAGCCAAAATACAGTAATTGTACAGGAACGAAAGCTAGGTGGGTATGAAATCCAATTTTAAATACAATTTAAGCCCATACGTGAAGAGAAAATCATGGAATCCATGGAAAAATATTCTTTCCAGAGAAGCATTTTCCACCTGAAGATAACCTAGCCTACCATCATAAAGAATGGATGAAAACTATATCCCAAAACAGAACTCTCAATAAATCAAGTAATCGATATCTTATCTGTAGCTTCCAGAAATGTAAAATCCTTCCGTATTAGTTAGTATAGGCCAGGGATGGCAAACCTATGCCACGCGTGTCACTAGGTGACACGCAGACACGATTTCGGTGGCACGCCACATGAACATAATATTTTATATATACGCCTCGTACTACAGACAGTGCATATCTTACAGTGTTTCACGTGTAAGAAATAAATATCGAAAATCTAAATACTAGTTCCATTCGGACGTGTAATATGGCAACACTGCTACACTGATAGGTCCGAAAGTCAAGCGAGATAGTGTCGTTTTCTAGTGGTTTTGTATACGGACATCGCAAATATGTTTTCGGTGCCAAAAAAAACAGAAACTGAACAAAGGTGGTGACCGTATTTTTCAATACCACTGGCCAAGGGAATTCGGACTGTTAAAAAGATGTGTTGCCTGTGTTCGAAAACAGTTGTATCCCCCATATTTAATATAAACCGCAATTTTGAGACTGGTCATTCAAATGTTTGTTCCATTTCAAATGAAGAAAGAAGAGAGTTCGTTTCACAAAATATCGAACATTACACAAGCAAACTAGTTCTTTTGTATCATCTTCCCGGCCCAGGAATAATATCAGTGCGGCTCTTTCTATCTGTCTCACTGCATAGTACAGCATGCATGGGAAACCGATTTCTGACGGCGAGTTGTTGAAAGAAAATTTTATTGACGTCCGACACATCATTTGAAAACTTCCCTAACAAACGACTAATAATTAACAAGATTAAAGGAACCCCAGCCAGCTGAACTTCTGTCAAGAGTAGAATAATAAAAATGAGTGAAGAAGTTTCGGAGCAGTTGAAAGCTAATTTGGGTAACTCCCACATATTTGCAGTATGTTTTGATGAAAGCATGAATGTGACCTTACAAACAAGGATATGCTGTTTTTTTAGATTTCCTTATGGAAATGTGATGAGGGAGAAATTAGTTTAATTGTTGAGCGTACAAACTACAACATGGGAAGATAATGAAGCTAATGGAGGAAGTATTTACAAGATATATTGCACTCGTTATGCAAATATTTATAATAAATAAATAAATGACTCAATAAATGAATAATAATAAATAACGTATTATGAAACATAATCGGGAAATTGAAAGGAAGTTGCGAGGAGGGGGGTTATAGGTTGTAGACATCTCGTAATGGAAATGGAAAACAACAAGTGGCACAGTCAACAGATGAGAATAATAAACCAGAGTTAAAATGGCACACTAGTTGGAAAAGGTTCGCCATCCCTGGTATAGGCTTTATCGAGAAAAAGATGACGACCAACATGTACGATATTATACAAATGACAAATTCGGACACTCTTTATCAGAGATTAAACAGTAACTGTGGATTGTTTTAATTTCAAATACAAATATTTAAAATACATACATATCAAATGAACACAGCAGAGTGGAAGATGATGTAATTTGATCAGAAAAATAGGTAGGATACCAAAATGAAGACCCTACAATGGAAGGGGACAACATGACTGAAAACTTTTGTCTGTGAAGATGATGTGGCAATTTGGGGTGAATCTGAAAAGGATGTGAAAGGGAGACTGCAGAGCTGGAATCAAGAGTTTGAAAGACATGATTTAAATATCAACAAAATGGTGGTAATGAAGGTACAGAGGGGGGATGGCAAAACAAAAATCATGCTAAATGGCATAATGCTGGAGGCAGTGTTTCAAAATGTAATTGTCTGAGTAGTACAGTATAGTCTCAAAAGATAAACTAGCCAAATATGAAATGAACTGAAGCAGCAGGCAACACACTTTTACCACCAAGTAAGACAGCTGCTGTGGGATAAGAAAGTACCAATCAAAACAAGAATACACCATACAAATCCTATTATACCCCCATACTCCTGTATAACCCGGAAACAAGAAAGGACAACTTAAAACTCCAAGTGGATGTTACGTTCCTATGCATCATGATCCATGTCTAGTAAAGACAAAATTATGAACAAAAAAATCTGAGATGATGTGAGAATTGGAGACAAGAAGGCAAGACTGAAATGGTTGGGCCATCTAAAATGGATGAGTGTAAATAGGACTGCAAGTAGGGAATATGAAAGTTAAGGGCAGGGAAAAAGACCAGTGGGCAAACCTAAAGAAAAATGGACTGATTTAGTGAAGATGAATGGCTCATGGATGGACAGAGATGGAGGGACTTGTACACCAAATTTGGGCAACTGGAGTTGTTGATAAACATAACCATAATAGGTATTTTATTTGATCCTGTACTGACTTGTCTAATCTATTAAAGAAACTATTTAAAATAGTTTATGTTGGGTCCACCTTGTCAATACACTTTTAATGATTGAAAATTTATTCTATCATACATGTTGTGGCTACTCCAACCACTACTCTTATACCTTCATATCTTCCACACAATATAAATGACATTTGTTTGAGCACCAGTTGCTTTTTTAAGAAAAACAACAAAATTCGGTAGAGCATACCTCTTATATCAATTATCTCAAGGCGTGAGGTGATAAACTCATATATCTGGCAATATACAGGGATATGGATCAGGAAAATATTAAATTACTGTTGCATTTCCACAATTGAGGATTGTACATGGAACTGGAATCACTTATTATAATTAAAATAAAACTGAGTTTATGACTATAATTTACGTCACAATGAACAATCATTGACGTCTTTTAATTTAACAAAAGAAATATATAGTGAGATTTGCGGTACTAATAAAAGGAAAATTTAATCTAAACAAAAAAAGCTATTGGCATGAACTTGAAGTGAGATGTGATATCGCCGCTGATTACATTCTTCTTCATGTTATGAATGCATAACATGTCTGGTGCTTTAATTACCTGATGTCGGCATACACCGCTGTTGAACTTGAAATTCTTGGGAAAACCTCTCAGCTGAAGTCGGGAGCCGTCTGCTGTTATCTTCTTATATAACAAGGAGTTGGCCTACATACCATGTATGCGTGTAGGGAGCTCCAATGTAATTACGTCCACTCAATATATTATAAGAAATTTGAAAATATTATTGAAACATCTTGTGAAGTCCATCCTCACAAGAAGATGTTTCTTTATCAGCATAGTACCCGTCTCTGCTCGGATACAACCACCACTTGTAGACCTCCTCGATGATTACAAGACCTCTTGAAAACACAACTCTTAGCTCTGACCATCACACTAAGATCACTTCTTCCATTTGATACATCTGACTGTTTCATATGATCTGCACAATATGATCTGAACGATATGATCTGAATAATATGAACTGAATACTATGAACTGAATAATATGAACTGAATACCTCTCCCCACCGTTGCATTGACTTATATAACCTCGCGATGACGACTCATCTCCCTACTCACTGTTCATCCCTTCCACTTCAACATACAGTAGCTGGCGAATACTGACACTTGGTCGCAATCACGTGCCCACGCACTGATGTCATCAGTCAAGTGTTTTCTAAGCGTGCCCAAGCGGATTGCAGACGACTATGCTGGACGAGTCACTGGAAAACCTACTTGCACACAACATTCTCAGTTAAACATAGCCTCGATTGCCAAATACTATGCCAGCTCATCTAGCCAAAGTTACAAGCCACAGCATGACAATATGAAACCAACAAATCTCACTTACTACAATACAGAATAATTACAAACAAATTTCACTTAACCTATGATTAAATACAATAATATACGTGATACCTAATTATTACAGTCTAAATGATGAGAAACAGAATATATAAAATCGAATGAATCGGGTTAATAATAATAATAATAATAATAATAATAATAATAATAATAATAAAAAATACTGAATGGAATCTGTAACCTTGTTGTACGGTTACAATGTTTCAGTAACAATATGCATATGATGAAGGGAATAAACTATTTTAAATAGTTTCTGTAATAGATTCAACTGGAGTTGGACGGTGATGATGAATAGGTAAGCAATCAATATGAGAGATGGAGAAGAAAGAATGTAAGTTAATACAATTCTGTGCTTATACTTCACACTACACCCAGAGACTACTTATCAATCAATCAATCAATCAATCAATCAATCAATCAATCAATCAATCAATCAATCAATCAATCAATCAATCAATCAATCAATCAATCAATCAATACTGATCTGCATTAGGACAGTCACCCAGATGGCAGATTCCCTATCTGTTGTTTTCCTAGTCTTTCCTTAAATGATTTCAAAGAAATTGGAAATTTATTGAACATCTCCCTAGGTAAGTTATTCCAATCCTTAACTCTCCTTCTTATAAACAAATATTTGCTCCAATTTGTCCTAGCTTTGCTGACTGCCTATAGCCATTTTCTATTGCATTCTCCTTTTAACTCCTGAGACACACAAGGGCCAGTCATAGTTTTTGTGTAACAAGTACGATTTTGTTTCTTAAAAAATATAAGAATGCAGCATTACGTTGCTAGGAATTACAATCTATTCAGTAAATTTAAGATAAGAAATCCCCATGAACCTAAATGGCACTTGTTTGTATTTAACACAGTACACACTAAAAGACCAATATACACACGATACCACGTATATTAAGAAGTGTCAATTTTAACACTTCATCACAGTTGCTCTTTTACTGTCATGCAGATGACTTCATGCCAAGAACTGGAACAACTATGAAGTGAGAAAATCATGCAAGAAAGCATGTGCAAGCAAACTGTGTAATATAGTGGAATAAAACAACGTATCTAGAAAGTAACCTCACTCAGGACACTGCAATGATGGAAATGTGATGTCAAAATTATTTCCTTTTTTGTGCCATTCAAATAAATATACAGTGCATTTTATTTGCATCTTTAATTAAATAATTCTTCTCTACTGTACCTAGCTTAACTAAAAGAATTGTATTGATATGACATCTAAAATGCATGAAGAATAGTTCAAAACAGCAAAATCAATACTTTAGCAAATTGAATTATGAGATAAATTATCATGTGAGTATGTAAAAGGATATCAAAAAGTCAATTATTAATTTTGGAAAGTTCTGTGATGACAGTTCCTAAAACAAAAGTCAGGAGCAGTAACATAATGAAAAGAGAAGATACAAGAAATGAGAGTTGAAGGAACTGACTCTGGAATGCTACTTGGTGAATGTAATGATGTTTTTCCATACTCAAAAAGACCTGCACCAGCCCTCTCCGGAAGCCACACACCATTATTATTATTATTATCATTATTATTATTATGGTTCATGTTTGTGGGTTACTGTAGTCACGTCCTAGTTCGTGAACCATGCGCAACGGCTGAGTGGCCTAGTAAGTGGTCCTGAGAGTCGGGATACCACCAGTTGCTATGGAATGGGAGTGGGCATCTCGGACATATTCAGAGTCATGGCTTTCCTTGTGCTCAGGCAGCTAGGACTATACAATTCACCGGTGGTCCATAACCCGTTAGAGGAGAGATCCTCACTTGGACTATATGCAAGTAGGGTAGCATCCTGCTTCATGAATTTACCGAGCTCAGAACATTTTAAGCAAGCCTGGGACCTACGGGAGTAATGGAGTCCCACTCCCATTTGACAGGCGAGGGACTCCTTGGAAACAACTAGGCGAATGAAGTGGAATTCGATGGGGAGCTATCAATATTAATGGGGCTTATGGAAGAAAGAAGGTAGAACTGGCTGAGTCAGCAAAGAGGATGCATCTGGATGTGCCAGGAGTAAGTGATATTCGGGTAAGGGGAGATAACGAGGAAGAGAGAGGAGATTATAAAGTGTACTTGACGGGTGTTAGAAAGGGAAGGGCAGAGTCTGAGGTAGGGCTCTTTGTCAGGAATACCATTGCACGCAACATAGTTTCTGTTAGGCACGTAAATGAGCGAATGATGTGGGTAGATTTGTCAGTTGGAGGAATTAGGACAAGAATTGTGTCCGTGTATTCACCATGTGAGGGTGCCGATGAGGATGAAGTTGACAAGTTTTATGAAGCATTGAGTGACATCATGGTCAGGGTCAACAGCAAGGATAGAATAGTGCTAATGGGCGATTTCAATGCGAGAGTTGGGAATAGAACTGAAGGATACGAAAGGGTGATTGGTAAATGTGGGGAAGATATGGAAGCTAATGGGAATAGGAAGCGTTTGCTGGACTTCTGTGCTAGTATGGGTTTAGCTGTTACGAATACATTCTTCAAGCATAAGGCTATTCACCGGTACACATGGGAGGCTAGGGGTACCAGATCCATAATAGACTATATCTTAACAGACTTTGAATTCAGGAAATCTGTTAAGAATGTACGAGTTTTTTGCGGATTTTTCGATGATACAGACCACTATCTGATCTGTAGTGAACTAAGTATCTCTAGGCCTAGGGTAGAGAAAGTGAAATCTGTCTGCAAACGAATAAGGGTAGAAAATCTCCAGGATGAGGAAATTAGACAGAAATACATGGATATGATTAGTGAGAAGTTTCAAACAGTAGACTGTAAGCAGGTTCAGGATATAGAAAGTGAATGGGTGGTATACAGGGATGCTGTAGTAGAAACAGCAAGGGAATGCCTAGGAACAACTGTGTGTAAAGATGGGAAAAGGCGAACATCTTGGTGGAATGATGAAGTGAGAGTAGCCTGTAAACGTAAAAAGAAGGCTTATCAGAAATGGCTCCAAACAAGGGCCGAGGAAGACAGGGATTTATACGTAGATGAAAGAAACAGAGCGAAGCAAATAGTTGCTGAATCCAAAAAGAAGTCATGGGAAGATTTTGGTAATAACCTGGAAAGACTAGATCAAGCAGCAGGGAAACCTTTCTGGACAGTAATAAAGAATCTTAGGAAGGGAGGGAAAAAGGAAATGAACAGTGTTTTCAGTAATTCAGGTGAACTCATAATAGATCCCAGGGAATCACTGGAGAGGTGGAGGGAATATTTTGAACATCTTCTCAATGTAAAAGGAAATCATTCTGGTGGTGTTGCAAACAGCCAAGCTCATGGGGAGGAGGAAAATGATGTTGGTGAAATTATGCTTGAGGAAGTGGAAAGGATGGTAAATAAACTCCGTTGTCATAAGACAGCAGGAATAGATGAAATTAGACCTGAATTGGTGAAATATAGTGGGAAGGCAGGGATGAAATGGCTTCATAGAGTAGTAAAATTAGCGTGGAGTGTTGGTAAGGTACCTTCAGATTGGACAAAAGCAGTAATTCACCTATCTATAAGCAAAGGAACAGGAAGGATTGCAACAACTATCGAGGTATCTCATTGATTAGTACATCAGGCAAAGTATTCACTGGCGTCTTGGAAGGGAGGGTGCGATCAGTCGTTGAGAGGAAGTTGGATGAAAACCAGTGTGGTTTCAGACCACAGAGAGGCTGTCAGGATCAGATTTTCAGTATGCGCCTGGTAATTGAAAAATGCTACGAGAGGAATAGGCAGTTGTGTTTATGTTTCGTAGATCCAGAGAAAGCATATGACAGGGTACCGAGGGAAAAGATGTTCACTATACTGGGGGACTATGGAATTAAAGGTAGTTTATTAAAATCAATCAAAGGCATTTATGTTGACGATTGGGCTTCAGTGAGAATTGATGATAGAATGAGTTCTTGGTTCAGGGTACTTACAGGGGTTAGACAAGGCTGTAATCTTTCACCTTTGCTGTTCATAGTTTACATTGATCATCTGCTGAAAAGTATAAAATGGCAGGGAGGGATTCAGTTAGGTGGAAATGTAGTAAGCAGTTTGGCCTATGCTGACGACTTGGTCTTAATGGCAGACTGTGCCGAAAGCCTGCAGGCTAATATCTTGGAACTTGAAGTTAGGTGCAATAAGTATGGTATGAAAATTAGCCTCTCGCAGACTAAATTGATGTCAGTAGGTAAGAAATTCAACAGAACTGAATGTCAGATTGGTGATACAAAGCTAGAACAGGTCGATAATTTCAAGTATTTAGGTTGTGTGTTCTCCCAGGATGGTAATATAGTGAGACTGAATCAAGGTGTAGTAAAGCTAATGCAGTGAGCTCGCAGTTGCGATCAGTAGTATTCTGTAAGAAGCTCCCAGACGAAACTATCTTTACATCGGTCTGTTTTCAGACCAACTTTGCTTTACGGGAGCGAAAGCTAGGTGGGCTAAGGCTATCTTATTCATAAGTTAGAAATAACAGACATGAAAGTAGCAAGAATGATTGCTAGTACAAACAGGTGGGAACAATGGCAAGAGGGTACTCGGAATGAGGAGATAAAGGCTAATTTAGGAATGAACTCGACGGATGAAGCTGTACGCATAAACCGGCTTCGGTGGTGGGGTCATGTGAGGCGAATGGAGGAGGATAGGTTACCTAGGAGAATAATGGACTCTGCTACGGAGGGTAAGAGAAGTAGAGGGAGACCAAGACGACGATGGTTAGACTCGGTTTCTAACGATTTAAAGATAAGAGGTATAGAACTAAATGAGGCCATAACACTAGTTGCAAATCGAGGATTGTGGCGACTTTTAGTAAATTCACAGAGGCTTGCAGACTAAATACTGAAAGGCATAACAGTCTATAATGATAATGTATGTATGTATGTATGTATGTATGTATGTATGTATGTATGTATGTATGTATGTATGTATGTATGTATATTATTATTATTATTATTATTATTATTATTATTATTATTATTATTAGCATCTTAAAAGTAAGTTAACAAGATGTTTATCATCTATAAATGTGATGTGATGTTGCAATTTAGCAGATTTTATTTATGTGTCAATTGGTATTTCCATATCAGTTATAATGCACATTACTATCTTGGTGACAAAAAACAGTTAAAAATGGAGGGTTGACTGGAGTATAAGTCCAAGCAGGAAGTGCATGCTGTTATACCATTTCTCAGCGTGAAGAATGTTCCAGCTGCGGAAATTCATCATCAGTTGATGAAATTCTATGGCAAAAGTGTGATGAGTTTTCAATGTGTAGCAAAATGGTGTTCCAAATTTTGAAGTTTTGACATCTTGAACAAGGAGTGATACAGCTGACTGTGTATGGAGTTACTTAAACATGTCAGGTCCGCAACCTAATAATTTCCAAAAACTTGATGAAGCCCTGATTCCAATGCAGCACATATATTCTTGGCGACCTACACCCCAGTAAACGGAAGCGGTGGCCGAGTGGTTACCCTACTTGTTTGTAAACCTTGACGACGTGAGTTTGAGTCTCGCTGCAGCTATATTTTTTTGTATATGTCAAAATTACGGAGAGACGTCTTCATCAAGGTAAACCAGGTTTGCTTTCCAAACAATATGGGCCAGAAGAAATGTGCATGGAATAAGGTGGCTTTCATCCAACGTGCTTGGTACAGAGGATTTCTCAGCTTTTTGTGCATCTACGAATACCATTCAACGCACTGTGAAGGCAAACCATGACACAGAGAAAGTCAGTGACTCAATGAGAGGTCATATAGTAATTGTGAGAATGTTTATGTTAACTTCTTTCTTTCGTTTTTTCTTATTCTGTTTACTCTCCAGAGTTGGGTTTTCCCCTCGGACTCAGCGAGGAATCCTACCTCTACTGCCTCAAGGGCAGTGTCCTAGAGCGCGAGACTTTGAGTCAGAGGATACAATTGGGAAGGAGGATCAGTACGTCACACAGGCGGCCTCAACCTGCTATGCTATGCACGGGGGTGGGAAGTTTGGTGATGATGGTGATGGTGATGCTTGAGGTTTAAAGGGGCCTAATATCTAGGTGATCGGCCCCTAATGGTACGAAATGAGACGGAATGGTATGACAATTTAAAAATCCAGAATATTCCACTGACCAGATTCGAAAACGCGAGGACGAAGAATGAATGCATGGATATGAAGTTGTTAAGACAATCAGTGGATCCGACCAGCAATGCCCCACATTCCCAGAAACTAGCGTTAAATAATAGTATTATTGACCAAGGGACTGCGTCTAAAGCACAATACTGAACCAATGATGCTTGTAATCGAAACTGCTCCTTTTTTTTTTTTTCTTTTCTTTACGTCGCACCAACACAGATAGGTCTTATGGCAACGATGGGATAGGAAAGGCCTAGGAGTTGGGAGGAAGCGGCCGTGGCCTTCATTACCGTACAGCCCCAGGATTTGCCTGGTGTGAAAATGGGAAACCCCAGAAAACCATCTTCAGGGTTGCCGACAGTGGGATTCGAACCCACTATCTCCCAGATGCAGGCTCACAGCAGCGTGCCCCGACCGCACAGCCAACTCGCTCGGTGAAACTGGTCCAAAATCCAGGTAATTGGCCCCTCAAAATGGTACTTATCGCTAGGAAAATAGAACCATGCTATTTGTCATGTTGCAGTACTAATCAAAAGTAGGGTAGACTTGCGGTATTCCATGCATTAAATATGGTACTACTCACAGGTAATGAAATTCGCACATGTAACACAGACCTATGGTGTTTTGCATGCTGCGGCGCTATTTACAGGCAACGCAAACCTATTATGCAACACAAACCTATGGCATTCCTCACATAAGTGAACTAACCACAGGGACCCGCACTATCCCGTGGTGTTCCTCACGTAGTGGGTATTAAGCACAGGCAAGGCAGAACCATGGTGTCGCTAATCCCATGGTGTTGCGCATATAGGGGTACGAATCACAGGTACAGTAGAAGCTGCCAACGTACTCTATTGCTACTAATCACAAACGTATTGTGTACCTAACATAGTGGTAATCCGCGCAAGTAAAAGTGACCCATGGTATTCCCCACGTGGTGGTACAAATCACAAGTAGCCTCATAGTTCTAATTTGATCATCACTTGGTCATCCCTTTTAGTTGCCTCTTACGACAGGCAGAGGATACCATGGGTGTATTTTTCGTCTGCATCCCCCAGCCACAGGGGGTTGTGTGTTTGGTCCGCGAGAGATATTTTATTTCCCTCAAGTCCGCTGGCAAGCCAGTTAGGACCCCCCCTATCCGCCACCCGGGACGTGCCACGTGGGAGTATCACCACCCCTTCACCCCGTGCTACGCCAGCGTAGCAGGTTCGTGGGGGAAGCTTGGAAGGGATAGACAAGGAAGAGGGGAAAAAAGTGGCTGTGGCCTTAAGTTAGGTACCATCCCAGCATATGCCTGGAGAAGTAGTGGGAAACCAAGGAAAACCACTTCACGGATCGCTGAGGTGGGAATCGAACCCCCCTCTGCTCAGTTGACCTCCTGAAGCTGAGTGGACCCCGTTCCAGACCTCGTACCACTTTTCAAATTTCGTAGCAGAGCCGGGAATCAAACCCAGGCCTTCGGGGGTGGCAGCTAATCGCACAAATCACTACACCACAAAAGCGGACTTATATTAATTTGAGGTAGGAAATAAAGTTCACTGCAGTTTGCCTACCATTCCCTCAAATAATAATTTATTTTGTACTAAAAATATAGTTGCAGCAAGACTCAAACTCACATCATCGATGTTCAAAGACAAGTGGCAAGTCGGCCACCACTCCGGTTGACTGCGGTGTAACTCTCCAAATATATATGGGTTTGCATTGGAATTGGAGATTCATCCATTTTGACAAATTATTAGGTTGCAGACATGTTTAAGTAAAATTTGTTCACCTTTTAGTGTTCTATCACCTCCACTTGGTTTGAAGCGGATCCTATGTTATGACATCTGACCTCAATTTTTTTTTAAACAAAAGCGTATTGATCTAAAACCTTTTATACACAACGAAAGGGTATTAACCTAAAACCTTTTATACACAAATTACTTGTTGAATGCACCCCAACAGGTACACTGAAGTTCATTTGAAATTTGAGGGTCTGGCCTCTCCTTGTAAGTGAAAAACATAGCTTGTTATTATAAGCTATTATATAATACTGAGAAATAAAAATGGTAATTTTCTTTTGGGACATCTCTCATATTATTATTATTATTATTATTATTATTATTATTATTATTATTATTATTATTATTTTTTTTTTTTTTTTTTTTTTGAGGGGTCTAATACTGAGATATTTGCCCACAGAAGCAAATGTATTCCAGATCCTGCATTCCAGCAACTTGATTATCTCCTTTTTTATTTGTTTCTCCTTCTCTTTCTTTTTTCCTTTTCAATTTGCTTTACATCGCACCAACAAAGGAAGGTCTTATGGTGACGATGCGATAAGGAAGGGCTAGCAGTAGGCAGGAAGCAGGCATGGCCTTAATTAAGATACAACCCCAGCATTTGCTTGGTGTGAAAATGAGAAACCATGAAAAACCATCTTCAGGGCTGCCGACAGTGGGGTTCGGACCCACTATCTCCAAAATACAAGCTCACAGCAGAACGTCTCTAACCGCATGGCCAACTCGCTCGGTATTTGTGTTTTCTTTTCCTTGCCCTTACCCTACACATCTGTACATTCATAAGGAGTGAATTCTCAAGAAGTGATCTCTTAAGAAGTGTGGAAGCCTGCCCCCAGTTGAAGCTGGGAAACGGAAGCAGGCTTATCCAGAGGTTGTTGCTGTTGTTGTTTTCATTCCTAACAGAGGAGCTTACTCTTTCAAGGTGCATCTTTAAAAGCATATATTACATAGTATTAAAGACGCATGTGTTCAAACTAGCCAGCTGTTTAAACAAGGGATGGAAACAAGAGTGCATGGCTTGTGAAGTATGAGAACTTCTTGATGTTTTGCAGAGGAGACATGTCCCACAAGCATTTTTTTCATTTTGTATTTTTTTTTTTTTTTTTTTTTTTGTTAGAATGAAATTCTGACTTTGTTAACATACCTTTAAGTTTTCCGTCGGCTGAAACCTAATGCAAGATTAAGAAATACTAGAAAACACCTGGAATAAGGCTCGCAAAAAGGCTGTTTGTCACTGTAATGGATGAAATAAAGAAGGAAGTCAAAAGGATGATAGAGCCAGAGAATACTAGTGTTTGGTTATTTACAGATGATGTAATACGCAATGAAAGTGAACATACAGTACAAATTCAGTTAGATGCTTAGAGAAACGAATATTAGGACTATTCAGGAAGGCCTCCAGAAAGAAACACAGTAGTCCTTCAAAAGTTAGTCAAGTTCTGACAGTTTATTTGTATGCATGCACTCCATTTTGAAGATAGTTAGGAAGTGGCCATGAACAGGACTAGTGGATCATTGAAGGGCACCTGGTGTTCAGTTTGTCAATCATTACCTTTCATAAGTTATCTATTATTTTACTCTATTGCACAACTAATTTTCTTTTTTCTTTTTTAATTACCTGTGTCAGAGAAAAGAGTTTTGGAGTATGTTGTTCATAAAAATAAAATACACTCGCGTGCAAAATTTTCTTCTAATATCTTCAATAATTTTTAAATTATGATGAAAACCATGAGTAAAAAAGAAAAGCTGTGAAAAATGGGCAATAAACATACAACAGAATAGGACAATACCAATAAAGGTGTATCTGCCATTTTAAAGGAAGGTTATCCTTTAAAGCCATCTCTAAGTTTCAAATACTTAGTTAGTTTCAGAGATAACTGAGAGTAATCACAGTACAATCAAGTGAATTCACAGTAGATGTTTGCAAAGACAGTCAATTTGACATCAAAGAGCTGAGATCTCTCTCCAAGGCCCGTATTCACCAACGTGAGTAAAATTTTTCTCTTAGTTTAAAGCTATGTAAACCGAAATAACAGTTAAGTTTGTATTCACCAACAACATTATCTCAAATAATAGGTAGGCCCCATTATCTTGGTATAAAATTTTACTGGAGATTGGTTGATCGGTAAAATGAGAAATCTACGATAATAGCCTTTCAAGATGACAGCTCATAGGTGGCTGGACTATCTAATTGAAAGATAAAATCACAGCGACAAGTAATATGATCTAGATTATGGAATTAACATCCTAGATGGATAAAAGAACATGCGACATATTTCCAGGACTACGATGACTTTGATTTTCAGACATATTTTAGGTTATCTAAAGCTTCCGAACATAACCCGGAATTCCCAACACATAGGTAGGCCTAAGATGAATTCTCTATTATAGCTTATATCTTGTACGGTACATGACTGGGTGACTTTTTAATGAAGTATTAAGGCATACTGCCTTAATTTTTGAAAGATACACAATGTGTAGGCTATAATTTGTTTTCTGCCACCAAGTTCAATAACATTTCACTCTCTTGGAAAGTCACATTAGGCTTCTTTCTTCGTTTCTGCTCAATAGCGGACATAATATATGCAAATTATTTGCAAACCCCGAATGGAATCAAAAACGTGTTTATATTTCGATAGTGGTGGCAGCACGTAATCCTTTGTTTTTCGAACATCAGTATGAAAAATTTGTGGTTCAAACTCAGAGTGAAACAAAAACTTAGTTTTGATAAACCGAGATAATAAATTCTGTGGTAAATACGGAAGTGAGCGTTATCCGAGAGAATGACATTATCAGAGTTTTGTAAATCTAAGATAACAGCAAAAGTAACTGACGCTGGTGGGCCTAAGTGTTGATCATGTAAACAGAATATGTAAATGCACCAGTCTAGGGAGAAAAAGATCCAGGTTTGGGGGACCCGAGGGTAGTGGTGCAGACACGGGAGGTACTCAAGCAAGTGCTCCTACATAATACCTACCATGCATTGTACAGTGAAAAAATATGCTAAAATGGCTGGCCACCTAGTGGAATGATTTTCGTTGCATAACTTGTATTTGTTATTTAGGTGTTTGTGATTCATCAGAGCGCCACTTCCTGGGGTTGTTTATATCGGGAGTGGTCGGGCACCTTCGTGGGCAATCGGGTGAGTGGGCAGTGACTAGAAAAAGCAGCATGGCTGCTGGACTATATTCAAATGTGCTATGCGGACAAGTTCTGTAAATATCTAAACCATCGCATGAGCAACAGGTTAAACAATTGTATCATGATGTGTATGTAGTGTAATAAACCTAGTATATGTATAATTAAATACATTTCATCTTTCTATGTGTATGAACCAGCATGTGCTTCCTAGCACCAAGTGTTCTCAGGGACCTGTCCGAATGAGGTCGGAACATGGTCATACTGGGCCAGATTTGTGGAAGTGTCGTAATGCTATAATATTATGTGGTCCTCTGGTGTTTGAGAGTGTATGTTTCGAGTGCTGACAACCTGTGGAGAGAATATTGGAGTGCACGTATCATCATCCTTGCGGCATTCTGAACTAGACAAGGCGGACAAAGGATAAGTGCACATCAGAGTAGTATACCAGAGGTCAGTCATTCCTTTCATTCTTCCTCTCTTTCCTAGCTCATATCATGGAGTCTAATGATAAAAACCTGTAAGTGAAACAACGAGCGGTCATTAAAGGGTCATTGACACGTATCAGTAAATATGTAGACAAGTTTGTGGCGTGCTCCGATATTAATGCATTACGTAGCAGGTTGAAACAACTGCCTTCACTCTGGGAAGAATATAAGCATGTTCAATGTAAACTCAAGATTAATGACGACGAAAACTACAAAAATCATGAACGGGATAGGGAACAGTTCGAAGAAAACTATTACGATTTGGAGGCGAGAATGACTACACTGATAGAAAAGAACACAAACCCCGAGCAAAATATTGATCAGTTATCTCAGCATTCTTGCGGTAATTCCCAAGAGAATTCCATGGAAATACAATTACCCGTCATTGACCTCCCTACATTTCATGGGCAGTATGAGACTTGAACTCATTTTCAAGACACTTTTCAGGCTTTAATTGTTGACAATTTAAAACTATCAAACGTTCAGCGTTTTCATTATTTACTTTCAGCACTCAAGAGCGAGCCTCATCAATTAATTCAGAACATTCCTGTTTCTAACTAACTTTTTAGTACTTTGTGAAATCGTATGTAAGAGGTACAACAACAGAAAACTGATAGCAACACAACATATCAAGGCTCTATCGTCATTACCTACATGTCACAAAGATACAGCATCAGACCTTAGGAAGTAGAACAACCATTTAGTAAACATTTTAAATGTTTTCAGTGCCTTTACACGAAGCCTTACTCCAGCAGCTGATGTTAGACAAGTTAGATCCCGCTACCCGTAAAGAGTTCGAAATTAAAGCTCCCACCATTGATTTTCCGACACTTGCTGAGGTATCCACCTTTTTGGAAGAGAGGGCACAAGTGTTGGAATTGATGATGGCAACACGGGAACAAAGGGGGAGCACGGCAAATCCAGCTAAGCACCACGTGCCACACACAATCAAATGACTACGAACAAAGATACCCAAGCTAGTTGAGGTACCGGTATTAGAGACGACGAACAAGGTCAGAGTAATGCTAGTTACTGCACTCTACAATTCAAGCCACAGTCTCCAAGTAATGCTGCCCACTGCAATAGTAGGAGTTGCAGACAACAATGGTCAAATTCACCAGTGCCAAGCTCTACCTGACCATGGATCGCAATCACATTTCATAACCGAGTCCCTTGCAAGTAAGCTGCGGCTGCAGCGACATAGAAACTGTATTCCAATTAGTGGTATAAATAACACTGCTGTCACCGCATCTCAAAGTGTTGACGTTCGTATCATTTCTAATGTGTCCAGATTTGAAACTATCATAACATGTTCTATACTCCCTCACATAACAGGCGATATTCCAGTGAATCATACTGATTGTAAATCGTGAAACCTGCCTGAGGATATCACATTGGCGGATCCTCACTTCAACGAGCCAGGGCCAGTGCTTATACTCATCGGTGCTGAGATTTTTATGCAGCTGTTGCAAGAAGGGTGGCAGAAAAACTGTGAAGAATTACCCATCTTGAAGAATACTGTGTTAGGATGGATACTATCAGGCCCAATAAAGTCCCGGGCTCGGACTAGTGAGAAACCAGAAACTTCACCCACTTCTTCATTTTTCCTCAGACAGGACAATGACCTCAACAGGAAGATGGAAAAATTCTGGTCAATAGAAGAAGTCACAACTAGAAGAATGTCCCTAACCAAGGAGGAGCAGCACTGCGAGGAGCATTTCATAACTCACACTAAACAGGACAACAGTGGACGTTTCAATGTGAGGTTGCCTATGAAGGCAGAAGGTCTGCAACTTGGAAACTCTTACAAAATAGCGGAGAAAAGATTCAAACTACTGGAATAGAAGCTTGAGAAGAGACCCGATCTGCGAGCTGATTACGTGAACATGGAGGAGTATGAGACCCTGGGTCATATGAAGCTGGTCCCAGATATATGCAAGGATGAAGAAGCATTCTGCAATCTCCCACACCATGCAGTTTTGAAGGCAAAGAGTACCACTTCTAAGACACAGGCTGTATTCGACGCGTCCTTCAAAACTGACAATGGCGTTTCCCTCAATGACACTCTCGCGGTGGGACCTACTGTTCAACAAGATCTCCTATCAATTGTGACAAGGTTTTGCACACATCAGATTGCGATGACGGCAGACATTACAAAAATGTACTGTCAGATCAGAGTAGACGACAAGGATGTTAGCTTACAGCGCATAATCTGGCGAAGAAATATCAATCCGAGCCTCTATGCACCTACCAACTGAAGACTGTAACGTACGGTACATCCTCAGTGTCCTTCCTAGCTTCAAGGTGTCTAACTCAACTGGCCCAACCTAGCACACGGGGGACAAAACGTTGGCAACCAGGAATGAGTTAGCTGGAAAATTTATAATGTCCAATAACGGACCATTTATATTGGTATTATAAATTTACTCATTCGGGACAAATATTTCAGATTCCCTATGGGAATCAACATCTACATCGTATTGTGTGGTAGCGATACAGTGGAAAATGCTATACAGCTGTGATGAGAACTACAAGAGTTGCTGCAACGCGGAGGCTTCGCGCTCCGCAAGTGGACTTCGAATCTCTCCGCTGTACTTGAGACGATACCAGCAGAATGGAGAGAATCACAGTTACCCCTACGATTTGATAAGGAAGACAATATTAAAACGATAGGATTGCTGTGGCATCCCTTTCTTGACAAGTTCCAGTGTGAGGTTCACATCAAGGAGAACAATGGAGGCCCTACGAAACGAAAGGTGCTTTCAATTATAGCCTCTATATTTGATCCACATAGGACTAGTAATTGTAATGTGCGAAATTTTTAAGCAGCAGTTGTGGCAAGAAAAACTAGGATGGGATGAACCACTACCATCTCCTTTCCTTGAGGGCTGGATTAAAATCTTTATTGATCTTCCGCTCTGAACAACATTCATGTCGACAGGTTGATTCTTTGCATGGGAAGAGTCGTCCAAATACAGGTTCATGGCTTCTCAGACGCTTCTGAATGGGCCTACGCAGCGTGTGTGTATCCGCAATACCAATCAACACGGTGAAGTTTTGGTACATTTGGTATGTTCGAAATCCAGAGTTGCTCCTCTGAAACAACAGTCTCTACCTAGATTAGAACTGTGTGAGGCTCTTTTGTTGGCATGTCTGGTAGATAAGACTACCAACACCCTGAATCTGAAAACTGACAACACTTTCTTGTGAACTGAATCGACAATAGTACTTGCATGGCTTGCAGCTGAACCGATGAGATGGAAATCGTTCGTCGCAAATCGTGTCTCCGAGATACCGCAGTTGACTGAAAGAGCCGAGTCAGAAGACAACCCGTCCGATGTTCTCTCAAGGGGAGAAGGACCACTCAGCCTACAACATAATGAACAATGGTGGCATGGACTGGCATGGTTAGTGCACGACGCAAGTACTTGGCCCACTAAGAATTCAAACGATTCTGCAGACGAACTTCCAGAAAGAAGGGATACAGTACAATGTTTAGTTAGTGCCACTCCATCTGACAAAGTCACGACACGGTTCTTATCTCTCCGCCGTCTACAGAGGGTGATAGCTTATTGCAACTGATTTGTTTTCAATTCCAGAAGACACAACATAAGAAGAACAGGACCATTATCTGCAGAAGAGCTAGCGACGGGACTTCAGATATGTATCAAACATGCTCAACGTGTGACATCCGCAAGAAAATAGGCAAGCTGAAGTCAAACTCATCAGTTTCACCGCAAAGTTCAATAAGAAATCTGAACCCATTCCTGGATGGGAACGAGGTATTATGAGTAGGACGACACTCACAAAACTCTTTGAAACCATTTGCAGAAAGGCATCAAATCATATTACCTCAGCGTCATAATGCAACCAAGTTGATTGTGGCTGACGAGCATATTCGACTGCTACATCCTGGTGCAAATCATGTAGCAGCTTCTCTTAGGTCCAGATATTGGGTAGTGAGCATAAAGAAAGTGGTACGGACTGTCATTCACCAATGTGTGAAGTGTTTCAGGCTACGAGCCTCAACAGCAACGCAGCTCATGGGCAGCTATCTTCTCCTCGAGTGACTCCATCACGGCCATTCTTGAATACGGGAGTTAACTACGCTGGTCTGTTGTAATTAAACAGGGTGCAACCAGGAGCAAGGTCAAGGTAAAATGCTACGTAGCATTGTTCGTTTGCCTTTGCACCAGGGCAATACACTTGGAATTGGTTCATGACTTGACTACACAGGCTTTTATTGCCGCCTTATGGAGACTCGCAGCTAGGAGGGGGAGGTGTACAAACCTATATAGTGACAATGCAACTAACTTTGTAGGAGCTAGAAATGAATTGTTGAAGGAGCACTAGTCGGAGCAGTGGAAGACAGAAATGCGGAACAACGCAGCGCAAGAGGGATTCAATTGGCATTTCATTCCTCCTGATTTACCTCACTTCAGGGGACTCTGGCAAGCAGGAGTGAAATCCATGAAACATAATTTGCGAAGAACTGCTGGCAGAGCCTGCTTGACATATGACGAGATGTATACCCTACTTTGCCAAATAGAGGCATGCCTAAACTCATGACCGCTCGTTAGACTCACAGACGACCCTGATGAACCCTCATACTTAACTCCTGGCCACATTCTGATCACAGCTCCTTTGCCATCCTTCTCTGAACCTGACCTTAGTGATGGTGTGCTCTGTTTTACTTCCAGATGGCGCTACATTCAGGCGCTGCAGCAGAACTTTTGGAGACAGTGGTCTATTGACTACCTTAATACCTTACAACAGCGGCAGAAATGGTTGACGAGTCAGCCTAACTTTCAGTCTGGAACTATCGTCTTAGTTAAGGACAACAACATTCCTCCTCTCTCTTGGCGACTTGCAACTGTTGAGTAAACTCATCCTGGGAAGGACGGACGAGTGTGTACTGTTACAATTTGCACGGAATTTTAAGGCGTTCTGAACAAAAGTGATGTCCATTACCAGCTCAAGACTGATACTTGCAAATACATTCAGTGTCTCATTTTGTTTTGGTGTTAAATTCTTTGCTCTTGTATTGTAATATTTTAATTATTGTTTGTGTTTAGTGCTGTACTTTTTATTGTAGGATATGAATTTGTTCATCTAGGTTTCATTATTTGAACATCTGTGCACATTTTTGCTAAGTTATACTGGTTGAAGTTGTGCGTGTCTCGTAATCGCATTTGTACTGATGGTGAAAGAACTTCATAATATGACTATGTGTTCAATTCAAATTCAACATTTCTTGTAATTGTTAAATGTGATACATTTCGGTGTGGCGATATGTTTGTAATCCATCAGAGCGCCACTGCATTGGCACAGCGCCACTTCTTGGGGTTGATTATATCGGGAGTGGTCGGGTACCTTCGCGTGCAGTCGGGTGAGCGGGCAGTGACTAGAAAAAGCAGCATGGCTGCCGAACTATGTTCAAACGTGCTATGCGGACAGGTTCTGTAACTATCTAAACCATGTGTATATAATGTAATAAATCTAGTATATGTATAATTAAATACATTTCATCTTTCTATGTGTACGAACCAGCATGTGGTTCCTAGCACCACATGTTCTCGGGGACCTGTCCGAATGAGGTCGGAACATTAGGTATGTTAATACTAAAGGATGTTTGATATAATTTTATCCGCATACATCTGTAAGTGATTTTGCTTTCTTCTGTTCATAATTTCTGTATTTTCTTTCATATTAGACCCACTTTTTACACATTTTTATAGCCACATAAAGTAAGGTGTGGTCAATATGCGATAGCCTCCCATGTTGTGCAGTGAATACAAGACTTCTGGCTGTAAAATACTGTAAGTTGTACGTGTGTGTATTCTACACTATTCTTTAATAGATTTATGATTGTATTTGAGTCTTAATGGCTACCTTCATTGGAAGGCAGAAATTCTAAATTTAAAAAATTTGGAAAACTATAAACACATGACTTCAGGCCTACATATACTGTAAATATAATCGGTCAGTTTTACTCTTGTATCACATCATTCATTTCATCTCATTAACTCCTCTGATGAGGTTGACATCAGGAAGGGCATCCGGTCACAAAACCCCACTATGAAGATTCATATTGCTTCATATTCAACCCCATAAAGAAATGGGATAAGAGTTCGACAGGCAGGAGATACTGTGGGTGATTTCTTCGCCTGCGCCCCCACCCACAGGGAGTTATAAAAATTATGATGAAAGAATTGTGAGATAAAGTTTCAACAGAACCCAACATGATTATGTTACATTAGGCTAAATTAGATTAGATTTCTTTGGGTTACATTAAGTAAAAGTGGAGGTTAGGTTAGATTTGACTAGAATAGAGGTAAGTTTTTATAAAGATTTCCGTTCTTACAAATGGTGGGTTCTGTCCAAATAAATTCTGAACTGTAATTAAGGTTATGCTGACTATTTATTCAGCTTTGTTACATTTCAGATGCCTGTGTTTGTCACATAGTGTTGTTCATCCAAGTCCATCTGTGTGATATTCAATTTCTTCAGCAGTATTGACCAATTCAGGCCATGGGGTAATATTTGGTGTTATATTTACTGAAAAGACTGCTGCAAGTCATATGAAAAGATTAGGCAAAGAAAAATATGATATATTACATTTTAGATGCCTCTTAGTTGCTGTGTTGTGGGTTGTAAATCCAATTGTTACAAAGGTGAACCTACTGTAACTACATTCTCATTTCCAAATTATGAATATAGGAGAAAACTATGGGTGAGGTCAATTCATCGTACTGACTGTCAGCCATCGGCCTCTTCTGTTGTATCCGTCAAGCAATTACAGTGGACTCCCGGGAATTTGAGTGTGGATAATTCGCTTTGTGGTTAATTTGCGGGCCTCAAAGAGGGTTTTTAATCTTTTTTTACAGCAACCAATCATCACATGTAGTAAACTAAGATCTCTGCGTCATTTAAAGGAATTTTATTGCATTGCGATGCATGGAGACAAGTTCTTCGGTGTTACAATAGGCCTACATGCATACTGCAAACTTGGAAACATCACGGCATGTTTTTGCGAGTGTTATAGCACAAATTTCCTCGTCTTCGAAGCTGAGATAATACGAGAGGAATGCACTTTGCTGAAAGCAATGTTTCTGCTGATTCCCAGCAGCAACAATTCCTATCATTCTTCATAAATCCTCTTGGCTCAACATATCACTCCTTACACACATCAACAACTTTAAATGAACCATTTTTCACTGCTCATTAAATAAGTTATTTCTATTGTGAAATTTCTTGACCAACACAAATTTATTTTGAGACTTTTAAAACAATAAGCCAAGATGGTCAAAGTCAGTTCCACCCTTGCGAGTGATTTCCATCCGTTTCCTTCCGAAAGATGAAATAAAAGTAAACTATTTACCTTCAAGAGGTTTCTCTTAGGCTTAACCTTGCCCGCTGATGAAGGTGAGACACCATCTAATTTCTCCTGTGAGGGTGAAGGGCCTGGCCTTGGAGGCGTAGATCTCGAAGGGCTGTGCATAGGAGGTGGGGGGTCTCGATAAGGTGGTAACGAACGTTGTGGAGGTGAAGAAGGGCATGGAGGGTCACGATAGGGTGGAGCCTCTCGCTTGGCTGGCTGACTTCGATAGCCATAAGGAGATGCAGTTCCGTCACTGCTAGCATGCTGACTAGGTAAGCTATCCTCTTCTTCCCGTACCTCTAACTTCGCTTGAGGTATGCCTTTCACCACCCCAACATTGTCCCCACGCCGAACTTCTGATAAAGCATGCCCATGATGCCCACCGCTAAAAGTAAGGGACTTTCTGATATCCTTATTTCGATCTGATGTGTGTCCCAACATAGAATTCTCATTTATCCCCGACAACGGGGAAGAGGAAGTAGGAGTGAAGCCATGCAAAAGATCAGTCACTTTTTGCTTTGCCTGTTGCTGGTTGCCCGATTTGGTTCCATCGACTGCAGATCGCTGAAGAATAAACTGCACGTCACTCGAGTATTCACCCCACTTGGTCAGGATCTGGAAAAAAGTAACAACATTCATATAATACCAAAAATACTATAATTTTTAACCTACCAACGATTATAACATCAGGAGAAATCTGAAGGTACTACTAAGAAAGGGGCTGCCTGGCCGAGACGGTAAAGGGGTGCTCGGTTCACTCGGAAGGACATGGGTTCGATTCCTCATCAGTAAGGAGAATAATAATACATTGTTTTCCACCTATTCAATACTTAACTAGCATATAAAATTAGGATTTCATCCTTATTTTATTGCCAAATTATTAAAAACGTGGTACATGTTTCACTCATTTTTAGAGCATCTTCAGCCATACTATCATCACAAGGTTAATTAGGAACATCGAACTTGAATTTGTATACATGATTTGTCATTAGCAAACTTAAATAATACAAATTTTGAGAAACCTTATTAAATATAATTATCTTATATATTACGTCGTATGGCTGTGATATAGGATATAACAATTATTAACATTGAAATTAAAACTATTACAATATTCACGTATGTGACGTCAATTGGTTGGTCGAAGTGTGACTATTTTTCACTTTTCTTAAAAGTTTGTTGTTTGAACTTAAAATGTTTTATTAAAATTTTGAAGAAACATTGTCACATCATATAAACTTGAGAAATGAACTGTATTACACTCTCAAAACAAATTATGAGATCAGGCAAAATTATTATTGTGTTCGTCATCATAATATCTAAAACTCTAATGTGCCATGATTTATTAGAGATGATGATGGTGTACTCCTTGAAATTAATCTTTGCTGGAACTTGTTAAATTCAACATTTTTTGTATCTTATTCAAGATTTGACTATCTTGTGTGAGTGAGCAGGGCCTAGGTCTGATGACTCAAGCTTTATGTTGATAGTTCTCCCAAATACATATTGAGCTTGTTGACATATCTGTAACAATGGAAAATTTCGTAAGGATATACGATAACAGTAAATATGTTGGAAGATAGTCCGCCTAGTCAATAAAATTCATTTATTTACCTTTCACCTTAACATCTAGTACATGTTTCGAGAATATTGTGCATTCTCTTCCTCAGCTAGTGGATTAAAATTCAGTATACAATAAGACCTGACTAAAATACGGGGGCCCCCATTAAAATTCAAAACAATGAGTATGACAATGCGACACTTAAAAATTTTGGATAGTACAAACATAGAATTAAAATCCCATTTTGTCAAGTACAAATTAAAAACACAATATAGTCTAATTAATGTCTAATTAAATACAACGTCTTGTGATGATATGAATTCACAGTGTCCTTGAAGTTGCCTTGCGTAATTCAAAAATGTTGAGTTAAGGATGAATGAAATTGCATTAAAACTTGAAGTCCTGCCGATATCCACCGTTAATGGGTGTTAAAATGATGTCTATTTAAATTAAAATGTTGGACACAGCATCGTATAATAATGTGAAATTACGGTGTCCTAGGAATTATAATACTATCTTGCGTAGTTCAATTGGATTTGTACAAGAATAAATGAAGTTGCGTTAAAACTTGGAGTCCTGCCATTATCTTCGGTTGATAGATATATTATGCAGCCAGGTTGAAAATAGGTTAAAATGGTCTATAAAAAGGAAATGAATTAAAAATTAACAAAAGGCTCCGACATGAACAAATGAGAATACAACGGGGTAAAAATATTAAACCTTACCAGTGTGATGATGTAAATATTACGTGTGGCATGCATGTGTTAGATAGATGTTGAGGCACCTGATGTTGTATGGCAACTGGTTACAGAATTACATTGGGTTGCGTGTTGGATGGAAGGAGGGGTGGAAGGAACCGCCCCTGATACTACAGTCATACTTCCCCCCTTACACGCTTGACATCATTTGGCCTCTTACTAGGGTATTGGGTTACCAATTTAAACAACTGATTGTCTTCTGCAATGTGTTCATTTAGGTTGTTCTCATTATCAAATTTTTGCAATTTGTATATTTCTAATTTCTCTAAGGCATTCATTTGTTTGCCTTTGCTTAATGAATGTAATAAAGTCATATCACGTTCAATATATGTGAAATGATGGTTGCTTTCATGCATGTGTTCACACATTGCAGAGTATCTACAATGTTTTCATGCATTGACATGCTCTTGATACCGTACCACCACACTTCTACCTGACTGTCCGACATATTTCTTTCCGCAATCTTGGCACGACAGTTGGTATACTCCTGATTTACTGAACCTACTGTTGGTGTTTACGCTATTCGAATTGAACAATAAATTATTATTATTATTGTCTGTCCTAAAGGATACATGGATATTGTGTTTTCTAAATAGTTTAGCCAAACTGTATGATTGTTTATTAATGTAAGTGAATGTAGCGAATTTCTTTTTTTCTTCCTTATTTACAAGTAGGGTGTTAGGTCTATTCACAACCTTACTCTTTATCCTATTGACATAGCATTTGGGGTAACCGTTTCTTTTGGCAATGTCTTGTATAATGTTTATCTCTTTATTAAAATCATTTCTGTTTAATGGTATTCTTACTGCTCTATTGATGAAGCTGTAAAATGTCGCTTTCTTATGTTCTCCTGGGTGGTTCGAGACTTTCCTAATAACAACATATGTGTGTGTAGGTTTTCTAAATACTTGGTAAATCAGGTTTTTATTGTCTCTAGTTAATGTTACGTCTACGTAGTTTAGACTTTTATTATCTTCCGACTCGATTGTAAACATTATATGTTTATCAAGGTTGTTTAATTGGTCTAACAGTTCGTTTGGCTTGAGTTCTTGTTCATTAATGATAGCGAACGCATCATCAACAAACCTTAACCATAAGTCTAATCCTTTTATTTTACCGATTATTTTATTAGATTCCATATGGTCCATAAATATATCTGCAAGGATACCAGACGCTGGTGATCCCATGGCCAACACATTAACTTTTTGTACACGTTGTTGTTGAAAGTAAAAAAGTTGTTTTCTAATATAAACTTTAATAAGTTGATGAATTCATCAATTTCTACTTTACTCAACGAACTATGTGTGTTTAAGTTGTTCTTAACAATGTTGATAGTCTCCGTGATTGGAATATTCGAGTACATCTTTCACATCAAAGCTATGGATAGTATTATATTGCGATAAAATTAAATTTTTTGTCCTATCACAAAAATCTATGGTATTGCGGAGACTTGTATCTACATTAAATCTGTAATGTTTCTTTAAAAACGTGTGTACAAATTTGGCCGTTTTATATGTAGGACTGTTTCTGAAGTTAACAATCGGTCTAATAGGTATGCCTTCTTTATGTACCTTAGGCATAGCCCTCTATTTCGGTAATCCTGGGTTCATATTTACCAAGCGTTTTGTTTCATTCGAATTCATCAAAAAATTTAGTGTTAGCTAAAATTTGTTTGAAAGTCTTTTGCATGTTGTTAGTGGGGTCCTTCTTTATCTGACGAAAGTTGTCTCCCTTCAGGAAATCATTCGTTTTACTGATGTAATCATCTTTATTCATTAAAACTATAGTGTTACCCTTGTCAGCTTTCGTGACAATTATTTTATTATCTTTAATCTTCTTATTAATCTTTCGGAGATTGTTATTAGCGTGGGTATCTGCGATGGTTTTATGTTCCATTATTTTACAAATTTTATTTTTAGCCTCGAACCTCATGTTCTCTTGTTCGTCTATGGGTACCTCTGCAATTGCTACTTCAGATTCCGCTATCAGTTTCACTAGTTCTCTATTTTGGACAGTCTTACTCGTGTGTGGCCAGTTATGTTTGGGACCCTTACTTAAGATTTCGACTTCGTCATCGTTGAAATCAACGTTGGTCAGGTTTTTGAGTGGCGGATAAAATGTGTGTGTTGTCGTGTATGTGTTGTTATTTCGTATTTCATCTTTGGTGATGCATTTGTCTTCAATGAGCCTCTGGTATTTTCTATCAAAAATATCTTGTTTTTTCTTTAATATTGTAAATAATGAGAGGTCAATGTTAAATTGCGCCTCCTCCCATTCCAGAGTCGAAATTTGACTAGTGATGAGTAGGTGTAATTCATAAAGCGTGTTGTTCAGCTTCGTTTTTTTAAGGTGTAAGAACCTGATTTCATCTTTAATCCACAAGTAATTTACTTTCCGCTGTGTTCTCATTTCATGACGCAGCAATCTACCTCTCTTTTGTACGGAATTCAAATGTTTAGGTATAACGTCACTTTTAATACATTTCTTCAGAAAGTTCAGGTCTTTTGAAATACTAAGAATTTTAACCTTGGTGTTCTTAAATTTGTTTATCATTTTTCTAGCCTGGCTGGCATAATCATTATTAATAATCTTGACCATGATGGTCGGGATTGGATCCCTATTGACTTAGTAACAGTAAATATGTTGGAAGATAGTCCGCCTAGTCAATACAATTCATTTATTTACCTTTCACCTTAACATCTAGTACATGTTTCGAGAATATTATGCATTCTCTTCCTCAGCTAGTGGATTAAAATTCAGTATACAATAAGACCTGACTAAAATACGGGGGCCCCCTTTAAAATTCAAAACAATGAGTATGACAATGTGTCCAATATTTTAATTTAAATAGACATCATTTTAACACCCATTAACGGTGGATATCGGCAGGACTTCAAGTTTTAATGCAATTTCATTCATCCTTAACTCAACATTTTTGAACTACGCAAGGCAACTTCAAGGACACTGTGAATTCATATCATCACAAGACGTTGTATTTAATTAGACATTAATTAGACTATATTGTGTTTTTAATTTGTACTTGACAAAATGGGATTTTAATTCTATGTTTGTACTATCCAAAATTTTTAAGTGTCACATTGTCATTGAATTTTAATGGGGGCCCCCGTATTTTAGTCAGGTCTTATTGTATACTGAATTTTAATCCACTAGCTGAGGAAGAAAATGCATAATATTCTCGAAACATGTACTAGATGTTAAGGTGAAAGGTAAATAAATGAATTGTATTGACTAGGCGGACTATCTTCCAACATATTTACTGTTACTAAGTCAATACGGATCCAATCCCGACCATCATGGTCAAGATTATTAATAATGATTATGCCAGCCAGGCTAGAAAAATGATAAACAAATTTAAGAACACCAAGGTTAAAATTCTTAGTATTTCAAAAGACCTGAACTTTCTGAAGAAATGTATTAAAAGTGACGTTATACCTAAACATTTGAATTCCGTACAAAAGAGAGGTAGATTGCTACGTCATGAAATGAGAACACAGCGGAAAGTAAATTACTTGTGGATTAAAGATGAAATCAAGGTTCTTACACTTTAAAAAAACGAAGCTGAACAACACGCTTTATGAATTACACCTACTCATCACTAGTCAAATTTCGACTCTGGAATGGGAGGAGGCGCAATTTAACATTGACCTCTCATTATTTACAATATTAAAGAAAAAACAAGATATTTTTGATAGAAAATACCAGAGGCTCATTGAAGACAAATGCATCACCAAAGATGAAATAAGAAATAACAACACATACACGACAACACACACATTTTATCCGCCACTCAAAAACCTGACCAACGTTGATTTCAACGATGACGAAGTCGAAATCTTAAGTAAGGGTCCCAAACATAACTGGCCACACACGAGTAAGACTGTCCAAAATAGAGAACTAGTGAAACTGATAGCGGAATCTGAAGTAGCAATTGCAGAGGTACCCATAGACGAACAAGAGAACATGAGGTTCGAGGCTAAAAATAAAATTTGTAAAATAATGGAACATAAAACCATCGCAGATACCCACGCTAATAACAATCTCCGAAAGATTAATAAGAAGATTAAAGATAATAAAATAATTGTCACGAAAGCTGACAAGGGTAACACTATAGTTTTAATGAATAAAGATGATTACATCAGTAAAACGAATGATTTCCTGAAGGGAGACAACTTTCGTCAGATAAAGAAGGACCCCACTAACAACATGCAAAAGACTTTCAAACAAATTTTAGCTAACACTAAATTTTTTGATGAATTCGAATGAAACAAAACGCTTGGTAAATATGAACCCAGGATTACCGAAATTGAGGGCTATGCCTAAGGTACATAAAGAAGGCATACCTATTAGACCGATTGTTAACTTCAGAAACAGTCCTACATATAAAAAGGCCAAATTTGTACACACGTTTTTAAAGAAACATTACAGATTTAATGTAGATACAAGTCTCCGCAATACCATAGATTTTTGTGATAGGACAAAAAATTTAATTTTATCGCAATATAATACTATCCATAGCTTTGATGTGAAAGATATGTACTCGAATATTCCGATCACGGAGACTATCAACATTGTTAAGAACAACTTAAACACACATAGTTCGTTGAGTAAAGTAGAAATTGATGAATTCATCAACTTATTAAATATATTAGAAAACAACTTTTTTACTTTCAACAACAACGTGTACAAAAAGTTAATGGGTTGGCCATGGGATCACCAGCGTCTGGTATCCTTGCAGGTATATTTATGGACCATATGGAATCTAATAAAATAATCGGTAAAATAAAAGGATTAGACTTATGGTTAAGGTTTGTTGATGACGCGTTCGCTATCATTAACGAACAAGAACTCAAGCCAAACGAACTGTTAGAGCAATTAAACAACCTTGATAAACATATAATGTTTACAATCGAGTCGGAAGATAATAAAAGTCTAAACTACTTAGACGTAACATTAACTAGAGACAATAAAAACCTGATTTACCAAGTATTTAGAAAACCTACACACACAGATGTTATTAGGAAAGTCTCGAACCACCCAGGAGAACATAAGAAAGCGGCATTTTACAGCTTCATCAATAGAGCAGTAAGAATACCATTAAACAGAAATGATTTTAATAAAGAGATAAACATTATACAAGACATTGCCAAAAGAAACGGTTACCCCAAAAGCTATGTCAATAGGATAAAGAGTAAGGTTGTGAATAGACCTAACACCCTACTTGTAAATAAGGAAGAAAAAAAGAAATTCGCTACATTCACTTACATTAATAAACAATCATACAGTTTGGCTAAACTATTTAGAAAACACAATATCCATGTATCCTTTAGGACAGACAATAATAATAATAATTTATTGTTCAATTCGAATAGCGTAAACACCAACAGTAGGTTCAGTAAATCAGGAGTATACCAACTGTCGTGCCAAGATTGCGGAAAAAAATATGTCGGACAGTCAGGTAGAAGTGTGGTGGTACGGTATAAAGAGCATGTCAATGCAAGAAAACATTCTAGATACTCTGCAATGTGTGAACACATGCATGAAAGCAACCATCATTTCACAAATATTGAACGTGATATGACTTTATTACATTCATTAAGCAAAGGCAAACAAATGAATGCCTTAGAGAAATTAGAAATATACAAATTGCAAAAATTTGATAATGAGAACAACCTAAATGAACACATTGCAGAAGACAATCAGTTGTTTAAATTGGTAACCCAATACCCTAGTAAGAGGCCAAATGATGTCAAGCGTGTAAGGGGGGAAGTATGACTGTAGTATCAGGGGCGGTTCCTTCCACCCCTCCTTCCATCCAACACGCAACCCAATGTAATTCTGTAACCAGTTGCCATACATCAGGTGCCTCAACATCTATCTAACACATGCATGCCACACGTAATATTTACATCATCACACTGGTAAGGTTTAATATTTTTACCCCGTTGTATTCAAATAGCCTATGCAGTGGCCTCCACGGTATGCACTAGCCTTGCGTCTTGGGTGGTGTGCTAAGTCCCAACTGACGAGCCTAACTTAGCACACGAGGGCGAAACGCAGGCAACCAAGAATGAGTTAGCTGGAAAATTTATAATGTCCAATAACGGACCATTATATTGGTATTATAAATTTACTCATTCGGGACAAATATTTTAGGTTCCCTATGGGAATCAACATCTACATCATTTGATGGCCAGGCAGGCATCTATTTTTGGAAATGAGACATAGCTCTCATAGTGCATTGGCACTGCTGGTGGCTTCAAATAGCCTATGCAGTGGCCTTCACGGTATGCACTAGCCTTGCGTCTTGGGTGGTGTGCTAAGTCCCAACTGACGAGCCTAATTTAGCACACGAGGGCGAAACGCAGGCAACCAAGAATGAGTTAGCTGGAAAATGTATAATGTCCAATGACGGACCATTATATTGGTATTATAAATTTACTCATTTGGGACAAATATTTTAGGTTCCCTATGGGAATCAACATCTACATCATTTGATGGCCAGGCAGGCATCTATTTTTGGAAATGAGACATAGCTCTCATAGTGCATTGGCACTGCTGGTGGCTTCAAATAGCCTATGCAGTGGCCTCCACGGTATGCACTAGCCTTGCGTCTTGGGTGGTGTGCTAAGTCCCAACTGACGAGCCTAACTTAGCAGAGGGCGAAACGCAGGCAACCAAGAATGAGTTAGCTGGAAAATTTATAATGTCCAATAACGGACCATTATATTGGTATTACTCATTTGTTCATGTCAGAGCCTTTTGTTAATTTTTAATTCATTTCCTTTTTAGAGACCATTTTAACCTATTTTCAACCTGGCTGCATAATACATCTATCAACCAAAGATAATGGCAGGACTCCAAGTTTTAACGCAACTTCATTTATTCTTGTACAAATCCAATTGAACTACGCAAGATAGTATTATAATTCCTAGGACACCGTAATTTCACATCATTATACGACGCTGTGTCCAATATTTTAATTTAAATAGACATCATTTTAACACCCATTAACGGTGGATATCGGCAGGACTTCAAGTTTTAATGCAATTTCATTCATCGTTAACTCAACATTTTTGAACTACGCAAGGCAACTTCAAGGACACTGTGAATTCATATCATCACAAGACGTTGTATTTAATTAGACATTAATTAGACTATATTGTGTTTTTAATTTGTACTTGACAAAATGGGATTTTAATTCTATGTTTGTACTATCCAAAATTTTTAAGTGTCACATTGTCATACTCATTGTTTTGAATTTTAATGGGGCCCCCCGTATTTTAGTCAGGTCTTATTGTATATTGAATTTTAATCCACTAGCTGAGGAAGAGAATGCATAATATTCTCGAAACATGTACTAGATGTTAAGGTGAAAGGTAAATAAATGAATTGTATTGACTAGGCGGACTATCTTCCAACATATTTACTGTTACTAAGTCAATACGGATCCAATCCCGACCATCATGGTCAAGATTATTAATAAGGATATACGATGTGAATGTCGAGACCTAACATTAAAGGATCAACGCTTACCCCTTCGACTCCTGCCTATGTTTCTGCTAGTGTTCTCATCTGTTTGATGACTGCCTGTCATTCCACTAGCATTCCTGGTGTTGTATGTGTGGGTACGTAATCGTGGGGAGTGGGGATGGGAAGTAGCAGTGGGCAGCTTCATAACAGATGGAGTGGTTCGTGGAGGGGAATATCCAGAAGTAGTATAGGAGGGGATGTTTGATCTCTTAGACTGACTGTTAATATTGTCAGGAATAAAAATATTTGAGAATTTCTGTCTATCAGGTTTACAGTAAATGTTTGTATTAAATTCGGTAATTGTTCAATTAAAGGGTTTTTAACTTCGATTTCATTATTCAAGTTTTTATCTTTGTTGAAGTGTTTGTCTAGGTGGATATATTCTCCAGTTCATTCATCAGTTTTCCTTTTCAATCTTTCTGATTATTTTTAAATCTCTTTCTATAGTTGTCAAATGGTGCCCCTTTTCTTTTCTTGCATATGATTACTCGTAGCTGAATATTTACTATGTTTAGCGGCATTTACGTGTTCTAGGTATCTAGTTATAAAACTAGTTTGCAACATTTACATTCACTAATCCAACTATAAATCAAATCATGAATCCTATTTAAAAAGATAAATTAATATTGCATTTAAAACTCAAAACACAAATTTGAAATATTTTTTTCAACCATAACATAGTAAATTCATGTAATAACCAATACCAATGTTCAAGAATCTATAAACTCATTTGTTCAGAGTGGGGATTTTCATATATAGGCCAAACTGGCAGAAGTTTTATAACTAGATACCTAGCACACGTAAATGCTGCTAAACATAATAAATATTCAGCTACGAGTAATCATATGCAAGAAAAAGGACACCATTTTACAACTATAGAAAGAGATTTAAAAATAATCAGAAAGATTGAAAAAGGAAAACTGATGAATGAACTGCAGAATATATACATCCACTTAGACAAACACTTCAACAAAAGTTTTTATCTGATGAAATCGAAGTTAAAAACCCTTCAATTGAACAATTACCAAATTTAATACAAACATTTAAACTTGATAGACAAAAATTCTCAAATATTTTTATTCCTGACAATATTAACAGTCAATCTAAGAGATCAAACACCCCCTCCTATACTTCTTCTGGATATTCCCCTCCATGAACCACTCCATCCATTATGACGCCGCCCACTGCTACTTCCCCTCCCCACTTCCCGCGATTACGTACCCAAACATACAATACAAGGAATGCTAGAAGAACGACAGGCAGTCATCAAACAGCCGAGAACACTAGCAGAAAAGTAGGCAGGAGTCGATCCTTTAATGTTAGGTCTCGACATTCACATCATATATAGTATATCCTTACAAAATTTTCCCTTGTTACATATATGTCAACAAGCTCAATACATAGTTGGGAGAATACCACAATTCAACTATCAACATAAAGCTTGAGAGTTCCCATCAGACCTAGGCCCTACTCACTTACACAAGATATTCAAATCTTGAATAAGATACAAAAAAATGTTGAATTTAACAATTTCAAAGAGAACATCATCATCATCTATAATAAATCATGGCACATTAGAGTTTTAGATATTATGATGACGAACACAATAATAATTGCGCCTGATTTTATAATTTGTTTTGAGAGTATAATACAGTTCATTTCTCAAGTTTATGAATGTTTCTTCAAAATTTTAACAAAACACTTTAAGTTCAAACAACAAACTTTTAAAATTAATAGTTTTACTACATACATACGTCATCATTATAGACTGTTATGCCTTTCAGCGTTCAGTCTGCAAGCCTCTGAGACTTTACTAAACGTCGCCACAATCCTCGATTTGCAACTAGTGTTGTGACCTTTTATCTTTAAATCGTTAGAAACCGAGTCTAACCATCGTCGTCTTGGTCTCCCTCTACTTCTCTTACCCTCCACAACAGAGTCCATCATTCTCCTAGGTAACCTATCCTCCTCCATTCGCCTCACATGACCCCACCACCGAAGCCGGTTTATGCGTACAGCTTCATCCATCGAGTTCATTCCTAAATTAGCCTTTACCTCCTCATTCCGAGTACCCTCCTGCCATTGTTCCCACCTGCTTGTACCAGCAATCATTCTTGCTACTTTCATGTCTGTTACTTCTAACTTATGAATAAGATATCCTGAGTCCACCCAGCTTTCGCTCCCGTAAAGCAAAGTTGGTCTGAAAACAGATCGATGTAAAGATAGTTTCGTCTGGGAGCTGACTTCCTTCTTACAGAATACTGCTGATCGCAACTGCGAGCTCACTGCATTAGCTTTACTACACCTTGATTCAATCTCACTTACTATATTACCCTCCTGGGAGAACACAACCTAAATACTTGAAATTTTCGACCTGTTCTAGCTTTGTATCACCTATCTGACATTCAATTCTGTTGAATTTCTTACCTACTGACATCAATTTAGTCTTTGAGAGGCTAATTTTCATACCATACTCATTGCACCTATTTTCAAGTTCCAAGATATTAGCCTGCAGGCTTTCGGCACAGTCTGCCATTAAGACCAAGTCGTCAGCATAGGCCAAACTGCTTACTACATTTCCACCTAACTGAATCCCTCCCTGCCATTTTATACCTTTCAGCAGATGATCCATGTAAACTATGAACAACAAAGGTGAAAGATTACAGCCTTGTCTAACTCCTGTAAGTACCCTGAACCAAGAACTCATTCTACCATCAATTCTCACTGAAGCCCAATTGTCAACATAAATGCCTTTGATTGATTTTAATAATCTACCTTTAATTTCATAGTCGCCCAGTATGGCGAACATCTTTTCCCTCGGTACCCTGTCATATGCTTTCTCTAGATCTACGAAACATAAACACAACTGCCTATTCCTCTCGTAGCATTTTTCAATTACCAGGCGCATACAGAAAATCTGATCCTGACAGCCTCTCTGTGGTCTGAAACCACACTGGTTTTCATCCAACTTCCTCTCAACGACTGATCGCACCCTCCCTTCCAAGATGCCAGTGAATACTTTGCCTGGTATACTAATCAACGAGATACCTCGATAGTTGTTGCAATCCTTCCTGTTCCCTTGCTTATAGATAGGTGCAATTGCTGCTTTTGTCCAATCTGAAGGTACCTTACCAACACTCCACGACAATTTTACTACACTATGAAGCCATTTCATCCCTGCCTTCCCACTATACTTCACCATTTCAGGTCTAATTTCATCTATTCCTGCTGCCTTATGACAATGGAGTTTATTTACAATCCTTTCCACTTCCTCAAGCATAATTTCACCAACATCATTTTCCTCCTCCCCATGAGCTTGGCTGTTTGCAACACCACCAGGATGATTTCCTTTTACATTGAGAAGATGTTCAAAATATTCCCTCCACCTCTCCAGTGATTCCCTGGGATCTACGAGTTCACCTGAATTACTCAAAACACTGTTCATTTCCTTTTTCCCTCCCTTCCTAAGATTCTTTATTACTGTCCAGAAAGGTTTCCCTGCTGCTTGACCTAGAATTTCCAGGTTATTACCAAAATCTTCCCATGACTTCTTTTTGGATTCAACAACTATTTGTTTCGCTCTGTTTCTTTCATCTACGTACCAATCCCTGCCTGCCTCGGCCCTTGTTTGGAGCCATTTCTGATAAGCCTTCTTTTTACGTTTACAGGCTGCTCTCACTTCATCATTCCACCAAGATGTTCGCCTTTTCCCATCTTTACACACAGTTGTTCCTAGGCATTCCCTTGCTGTTTCTACTACAGCATCCCTGTATGCCACCCATTCACTTTCTATATCCTGAACCTGCTTACTGTCTACTGTTCGAAACTTCTCACTAATCATATCTATGTACTTCCGTCTAATTTCCTCGTCCTGGAGACTTTCTACCCTTATTCGTTTGCAGACAGATTTCACTTTCTCTACCCTAGGCCTAGAGATACTTAGTTCACTACAGATCAGATAGTGGTCTGTATCATCGAAAAATCCGCAAAAAACTCGTACATTCCTAACAGATTTCCTGAATTCAAAGTCTGTTAAGATATAGTCTATTATGGATCTGGTACCCCTAGCCTCCCATGTGTACCGGTGAATAGCCTTATGCTTGAAGAATGTATTCGTAACAGCTAAACCCATACTAGCACAGAAGTCCAGCAAACACCTCCCATTCCCGTTAGCTTCCATATCTTCCCCACATTTACCAATCACCCTTTCGTATCCTTCAGTTCTATTCCCAACTCTCGCATTGAAATCGCCCATTAGCACTATTCTATCCTTGCTGTTGACCCTGACCACGATGTCACTCAATGCTTCATAAAACTTGTCAACTTCATCCTCATCGGCACCCTCACATGGTGAATACACGGACACAATTCTTGTGCTAATTCCTCCCACTGACAAATCTACCCACATCATTCGCTCATTCACGTGCCTAACAGAAACTATGTTGCGTGCAATGATATTCCTGATAAAGAGCCCTACCCCAGACTCTGCCCCTCCCTTTCTAACACCCGTCAAGTACACTTTATAATCTCCTCTCTCTTCCTCATTATCTCCCCTTACCCGAATATCACTTGCTCCTGGCACATCCAAATGCATCCTCTTTGCTGACTCAGCCAGTTCTACCTTCATTCTTCCATAAGCCCCATTAATATTGATAGCTCCCCATCGAATTCCATTTCGTTCACCAAGTTGTTTCCAAGGAGTCCCTCGCCTGTCAAATGGGAGTGGGACTCCATTACTCCCATAGGTCCGAGGCTTGCTTAAAGTCTTCTGAGCTCGGTGAATTCATGAAGCAGGATGCTGCCCTACTTGCACATAGTCCAAGTGAGGATCTCTCCTCTAACGGGTTTAGGACCACCGGTGAATTGTATAGTCCTAGCCGCCTGAGCACAAGGAGGGCCACGACTCAGAATATGTCCGAGATGCCCACTCCCATTCCATAGCCACTGGTATCCCGACTCTCAGGACCACTTACTAGGCCACTCAGCCGTTGCGCATGGTTCACGAACTAGGACGTGACTACAGTAACCCACAAACACAGTTTTAATAGATTGTGAAAAAACAGTCACACTTAGACCAACTAATTGACGTCACATACGTGAATATTGTAATAGTTTTAATTTCAATGTTAAGCATGTGATATCCTATATCACAGCCATACAACATAATATATAAGATAATTATATTTAATAAGGTTTCTCAAAATTTGTATTATTTAAATTTGCTAATGACAAATCATGTATACAAATTCAAGTTCAATGTCCCTAATTAACCTTGCGATGACAATATGGTTGAAGATGCTCTAAAAATGAGTGAAACATGTACCACGTTTTTAATAATTTGGCAATAAATTAAGGATGAAATCCTTATTTTGCATGCTAGTTAAGTACTGAATAGGTGGAAAACAATGTATTATTATTCTGCTTTCAATTGATTTTCAATACGGGATCTAAAATGAGAATAGTCTCTTGCAATCCCCATCAGGAAGTCATAAAATTTATGAAACAAGATTTCCACTTCCGGACGTGCAAATGGCCTTGAGGTACCAGGTTAATTCCTAGGGGCAAAGGCGGATGGGCATAGAGCTAACCACTCTACCCCAACAAGTGCCAAGGTTACGGATAGTGGAAGCCTTTACCTACCACCCCTCCAGGGTCCTTCATGGCCTGTACAGAGATCACTGCTTTTTTTACTACTAAGAAAAGGGGTAAATGGAACAACAAATCCCAAGATTAATGATAAACAGAAAAGTATGCCTTTGTTTCTACAGTATATATACATAAAAGTGAGGTTTAAAGAAATATTTCAAATATATGTCTACAAATATCTTTAAGACTTTTATACTAGAGCTAGTAAATTAAGGGATGTTATGTTTTATTACATTTATTACAGAGAGTGACTTTCCTCCTTCATTGTCATTTCCAACCCAAATATAAGATTTTATTGTATCCCAAGATCCACCGATATGGTGGCAAGGTTCAACTGAAAAGATAGAGTTGGATAATGTTCGACTGAATGAGGTAGGCAACTAGAAGTCAGAGATGGTAACTGCCAAATTTTTCATTTGTCCCTGATCATACTTTAAGACACACTTCCCACCTAAAACACCCTACGGATTTACTTCCTTATTGTTTTGTGTCGTTCTGGCTGTATTTCTGTCCCCACCTTCTCCTTATACTTTTTATAGTTTCCACATCAATTACTGACAAAAGTATCAATCCTATAAGAAACGAAACCAATAACCAAACATTTACTCTAGGAAGGAAACATATCTTTAATTCTTTGGTTGTTCCTCTTACCATTCCGAAAATACCTCACACATACTTATTTTTTGGGAGTAATGTTCCATACAAATCTACTTCATTATAATACTTGTCGTGGCAGAGATGGTGTCCTTTATATAGATGCACCCCTGAAAGGCCAATACCCAATTCCTTTATAGGCCTTGATTTTCCGTGATAAATTTCAAAGTTCCACATGCATCCATTTTTACATTCACACACAATGTAACACTTCATAACATATCTGTAGGGTTCATCAGGCTTTAGAGATGAGGCACTCTTTCCGAGGAATCATTCCCTCATCTACCAAACTTTTTTTTAAGGTTTCTGAACATCCCAAACTTTCTTACTAGAGGTTTATAATTGGTCTTACTTTGTACAATCAACCTTCATAGTCAGCTGGTTGTGTCTGATCAGCTGCAAAATGAAGAATTTTCAATATCTGTAGGAAAAGCCATAAAGACATTCTTTGCCTGTATCATGAAGTATGAAAGAAAGGCCTAGTGGACCAATATTCTTCATCATCAGAGTGTTTCTTCCTCCCTGTCATGAACACAATTCCCAGATGTTGACATTTCATCTAATGTAATATCATGTATTCTGAGGAAATGGAGTAAAGATTTTCCTTCAATCAGAATGAATGAATAAATTAATAAATAAATTAATTAATTAAATCATCACTCAGAAGGAAATTATGGAAAGAAGTATGAGTTAGTTACGTCAGTCAAATCAATATTAATCCCAGAATGACCTGTACATGGACTATAGCAGTTAAAATGGCACAGTTTATCTATGCAGCTGACATATAAAGCACTGTAGACAGAGTTGGGGTATTTCCACTTTCACTATCACAGGAATCAGGAATCACTTTTTATCACTAAACTATACCTCAGCTAATATTGATATTATTATTTCATTGCCACTTTTGTCATCCACACAAATTTCATATGCCACATTCAACAACTTCTTACAAGACACTGAACTGAATGTGAAAATTCTGACTAGTATTTCCCTTGTTCTGACAATTGCACAGTCAAAGAGCTTCAAAGAAAATAGAACAGTGAATATGAATTTGGTTCAGGTTCTGGTACACCAAATGCATTGAAGTCTTTCCCAATGGCATCAAAAAATCTTTGTTGTCAGCATTTCTGCCCCAAATTCCAACAACAAAATACATACCCTCATTTTCATAATAGCACTGCAAGTGATCACTTACAGTATGACTAGGAACCATTCTACATTTACAACTCCCTTTGAAGATGACATAACGCAAATGCCATACACATAAAGTGATTTATTTACTCACTAGCTGATGTACCCGCGCTTCGCTACGGGATTCCCAGAAAGACTGACCTTGTGGTTTTCCTAACTGAAGTAAACAAAGGCCATTACAAAAACGTCAGTAGGAAAGTAGCGATGTAATAATAATAATAATAATAATAATAATAATAATAATAATAATAATAATAATAATAATAATAATAATAATAATTTTGTGTGGCTATTTCTAGCCGGGTGCAGCCCTTGTAAGGCAGACCCTCCGAAGAGGGTGGGCGGTATTTGCCATGTGTAGGTTACTGCGTATTATTGTGGTGGAGGATAGTGTTATGTGTGGTGTGTGAGTTGCAGGGATGTTGGAGACAGCACGAACACCCAGTCCCCGAGCCAAGGGAATTAACCATTTAAGGTTAAAATCTTCGACCCGGCCGGGAATTGAACCCGGGACCTCTGGACCAAAGACCAGCACGCTATCCATTTAGCCACGGAGCCGGACAATGTTATCGTATAAAATACTCGATCAAATGAAATACCGCACATTTTCTCACTTTTAATGAACAGTACTACGGTGCCGATCTAACAGTCCAAAGTTCCAGAGCTGGAATGACCAGGCCACAGACATCCGTCATCACTCCTCTGCCATAATTCTCTTAAATATGTAAACTGCTCGTTCTAATCAGTGCCTCAGAGTACGGATTGAACAGCTCGAATGCTATAATGAACCAGTGTGTTATGTACCAATAGTATCAGAAAATTTATGATCCAGAGGAATAGCATGCTACAGAAGAAAGTTATCCAACTCCCCAGCTACTTCCCGCTAATATTCAGGCAGGCTGTTACACTCGGTACGACCGGGCGAGTTGGCCGTGTGGTTAGAAGCGCGCAGCTGTGAGCTTGCATCCGGTGGATTCGAACCCCACTGTCGGCAACCCTGAAGGAGGTATTCCGTGGCTTCACACCAGGCAAATGCTGGGACTGTATCTTAATTAAGGTCAAGGCCGCTTCCTTCACACTCCTAGCCCTTTCCTATCCCATCGTCGCCATAAGACATATCTCTGTTGGTGCGAGGTAAGGCAGTTTTCATCCTAACTATCGTAGATGTGTGCCAACAGAAGACACAATGCCCACCACAACAAACAATGGTCAATGTAATATTATTGTTGATCAATGTTACGCGCTTTAAATATTGTAGGCCTTCACATTTAGTTTTCTTCCGACTCTGAAATGCCACTCTTATCATAGTCGGTATGATAAAATTGAATAAAACAAAAATGGTCGGAAATTGTATTCTCTATAACTTTTGTTATGTAGTACTTTTCGATAGGACCAATAACATAGATATTTAAAAATTACATTTTAGGCGTCTTTCCCTAAACTACAATTTCATACAGGGCGCATAAAAATGTTTATAGTTTACACTGTAGTTTCTTATTTCTCGACTCTATATACCAACTTTCATTAAATTCTGTTAACCCATTTTCTCGTGGCTCGGCGTTGATGTGGACTTGGCAACAAAAATACAAATTCATGAATATCTGTGTTATCAAAGCCGGTGCGGTAACAATGATGTCATAAATGATCGGAAATTTAATTCTATATAACTTTAGTTATGTAGCATTTATCGATAGGACTACTAATAATATAAATATTTGATGATTAAATTTTAGGCCTTCCCCTAAACTACCATTTCACTCAGCGTGAGTAAAATGCTTTATAGCCTAGATTGTAGCGGCTCATCCCCCGACTTCACATACCGATTTTCATTAAATTCTCTTCAGCAGTTTTCATGTGATGCGTGTACATACATACATACATACAGACAGACAGACAGACAGACAGAAATTACGGAAAAGTAAAAAGTGCATTTCCTTGTTGCTATGGACATGACCGATACAGAAATACAATTCTTTTCAAATTCTGAGCAATGTACAGACAAAACTCTTATTTTATATACATAGATGTCTGAATCTTCCCATGATGACTTTTAAAGGATCTTGTAAATTAATTATACACCATATACACATTTCTTCGGTAAGCCTTGTCTTGCAGAGCAACCTTGGAATCAAGAGAGCAATCAAATAATAAATTATCCTTCTATCTCATGCCAATGGTCTGCTACAAACTAAACAGCTTGTAAAAGAGAGGCTAATCTACACTGTTGACAATGACTTCAGGAGGTTGTTTCTGACAGTCCACAAGTAGTGATATTCCAGCTTGGAATTTCTTTACCACAATTATATTTATCGGGTGAGTGCCACATACTTGTCCATAAAGAGAATTACCATTATTCTGTCTCAGTGTAGTTTAACTCTTCAAACACTTAACCATCCTCCAAAAATTAAAGATGTCACCCAACCACTACCCACTACTATCAGACTTTCGTTTCTTTTTCCTATCTGCCTTACGTCACACCGACACAGATAGATCTTATGGCGACGATGGGACAGGAAAAGCCTAGGAATGGGAAGGAAGTGGCCGTGGCCTTAATTAAGGTACAGCCCCAGCATTTGCCTGGTGTGAAAATGGGAAACCACAGAAAACCATCTTCAGGGCTGCCAACATTGGTGTTCGAACCCGCTATCTCCCGGACGCAAGCTCATAGCTGCGCACCCCTAACCGCACGGCCAACTCACCCGGTATATCAGACTATCAATGTATGGGAAAAGATTCTAGAATGTCATGGCTTTGCACTTTTTCAATCACCAGAAGTTTTTGCTTGCCAGATTCTGACATGTTTGCATAGCGTAACATAGTCATGTGATCAATAACTTTCTCCAAACCAACCAAATTGTCCCGGGTGCACATGGAAGTCCATCTCGCATGGCATGTATCACCTGTATCATTAAGGTCATCACCAAAGAACTCTGCAAGACTTGGTAGTTTTTCTAACTTCCAGAAGTAGTACTTTGAATATTTGATTCACCCTCCATATAAGCGTTTCACCAGCGAAAAATGCTATGTGAAATATTTCAGCTTAGAACTTTGGCCGGCAAGGTTCTGACATCAAAGGTTCAATACTGTTATATCAATATCAAAGAATTCCTCGTTCTTAATTATATATGTGCTGGGGGTCAGTATTTCTCCAATAACATAGTCACAAAGTGGATACATTCTTTGAACTTCATATTATGGTGTACATTCCAACTTCTCAGCAAATATCCTTCCCTTACATTTCAACATCTATCATAACAAGGTGCAAACTGGATATTACAAATTTTCCAGCTACTGTAACTCATTCCTGGTTGCCAGCATTTCGCCCTAGTGTGCTAAGTTGGGTTCATCAGTTGCAAAATAGCACACCCACCAAGACGCATGGCTAGTGCAAACCGTGGAGGCCACAGTGTAGGCTGCTTGGAGCCACCGGCAGTGCCAATGCACTGAGAGACTCATTTACTCATTCGGGACAAATATTTCAGGTTGGATTTCTCTGAAAATATCTTCATTTGTGAATGAGAAATCAATATCTATATCAAGGTGCAAACTGTTTACTAGTACTTACTTCCCAGTTTCTCAGCAAATATCTTTCCCTTGCATTTCAACAATCTATCATGACAAGGTGCAAACTGTTTACTTAAAGCTTCCTCCATGTTCAAATCTTTCTTCATTCTTTTCCCTTTTCTCACAGTCCATTTCTCTTCTTTAACCTTTCAAGCAGTAATGACGGAATAAATCGCCATAGCCGCATGGCTTCCTCTGGAGGAATAAATAGCCACAGCCGCATGGCTTCCTAAGTGGCCTTGACGGAATATTCCGTCATCACATTATAAACTTCTTTCGGCGATTGGTATGACGACTTATTCCATCTTAGGATCCAAGATCGCTTTCCTATGTGCATATGTATCAGTTTCTAACTTTGCCTACAGTGCTCTCCTAAAACCATGTGACCTGGCAAAATGCTTTCGTTCCGCGCCCACCTGGCAGCCAGCCAGTATCGGCCGCCACGCTGCTGAGTGTGGTAGATAGTGCATTATGGCAGCTGCAAGCGGAGCTCAGAAACGTCTGCAAGAAGAAGAACTTTTTGATTTATTACACTGTGACAATTCGGAGAGTGATGTGTCATCTGATAGTGAGACTAATATTGAAATGTCAGGAGATGGCGAGTGCAATGGTGAAAGTGACTCAAGTGAATGTGATGGTAGCACTAGCAGCGATATTCACCTCGGTGTATTGACAAAGGTAAGATTTAACGGCCGAGATTTACATTTACGGCGCACCCTGTTTATTATACAAGGGAAATAAGAAAATTAAAAAGAAAATGTAGAATAGTAAACAGGAAAATCAAAGAGGGTAGGGAGAGTAGAGAAACTAGAAAACAGCTAATGAGGAAACTGAATAGAGTGAAAAAGGAAGCAAAAGAGAATTATACGAATGGCATACTTCAAGAGGGTAATGACCACAAAGGGAAATAGAAAAAGCTGTATTCATATATCAGGAATCAAAAAGGAAAAGGAATCCAAATTCGTACAATGGTGGGAGGAGGAGGTGAACACTATTTAACAGATACTGAAAAAACAAACTTATTTAGAAGGGAATTCAGAGATTCAGTAGATGATTGTCAGGAGTTGGAAACCGAAACAGAAGATAGAGAGGGAGAGACACAGAGGGAAACAAGAAGCTTCTCATTCACAAATGAAGATATTTTCAGAGAAATCAAACTGCTTCAGCAAGGAAAAGCAGCAGGAAGTGATCAAATTACCGGGGAGGTATTAAAGACAATTGGGGTGGTACATAGTGCCTTATTTAAAATTTCTCTTTGACTATGTCATAAATAATAGTGCAATACCAAAGGAATGGAAGGAATCTATAATAATACCAATTTATAACAGAAAGGGTGATAAAAGGAAATCAGAGAACTACAGACCAATCAGCCTGACCAGTATAGTTTGTAAAACAATGGAGAGTTTAATATCAAAGTACATCAGAGGGAGATGTGATGATAAAAATTGGTCATGAGGAGGCAGTATGGATTTAGAAAGAAATTTTCTTGTGAGGCACAACTGGTGGGATTTCAGCAGGACATATCAGATCAATTGGATTCAGGAGGTCAGTTAGACTGCATAGCCATAGATCTTTCCAAAGCCTTTGATAGAGTGGAACATGGAATATTATTAAAGAAATTGGAGGGAATAGGATTGGACGTAAGGGTTACATGTTGGATAAAAACATTTCTAAATTCAAGGGTTAAGAAAGTCGAAGTAGAAAATAATGTATCGCAGGAAGAGAAAGTTTGGAAGGGAATTCCACAGGGTAGTATAATCAGTCCGGTACTTTTCTTAATATACGTCAATGATTTAGGGAACAATATAACATCAAAAATAAGATTGTATGCAGATGACATAATTGTTTATAGGCAGGGGTCGAAAAATACCGGGCGCCCAGTCGCCATGGCGCCTGAATTTTTAGATTCGGTTTTGAAAATTTATTTTTTGAAATCCGGAATTCCCTTACATGTACTTTCCCATTACTTTACAAAGTAACATGTCGTGTTGTGTTTCACGTTTTTTTTTTTCTGTAGCTCATATATTCTATTATGTGCAATAAACATTTTCTGTGCTTTTGGCAGTCTTGAATTCTGTAATTGCTCTTCGTACCTTGGAACTGGACGTTTCAGTTCTGCGCGGGAGCTGCCTAGCGGTCATGGGAGATATCGTTGTAACCCGTCAAACAAGTATCCTTTCATGTGAACATATCGTAACACATCGAATTCTATTACAGATGATCAGCTATCGGTAGCCGAGTACAAAGATCAGACCAGAATTGTGGAGAAATGCAGAGAACTACTCCGTTAAATAATTCCACAAACACTACATTACCACCATCCTTCCCGTGACTAGCCGTTCCTCGACTATTGCCGCCAAAGCAGTGCTGATACTGTAAATTCCCGTGGAATTCATTCTTTGCATTTAGAACATACGGAATGACGTGTTTATCAATTCTTGTATTTTCACCGAACAATATTTATACTTTTAATTTGATTACAGCATTTTGGTATTGAACGGTTTGCACTTTATAAATACGGTTGTTTTTATTCCTGTGCGTTTATGGAAAATTGCCAACGTAGCATCAGACATCGAAGCCCGCGAACTCGGAAGCCATTTAACACTGGTGTATTTCACGTTTCTGTGCTATACTGGAGAAAATCGGCAAACTGAAACGAACAAAACCGCACAAATTGACTGATGCGAGTAACAAACAGTGTACTCTTTCAGATTTCTTCGTAAGTAGGGCCCGTAAACATAACACAAAGTGATACATAAGGGAGTGAATGTGAGAAAACACTTGATGGAAGTGCCGACTGTAGAGTTCAGGACGACAATGACCAGCGTGAAATTTATGGTGTTCGAGAAAATGATAGGTCAAACATCAAAAATACGTCGAAATTTCAATTTTCAGGCAAACGGAAATTTCAGCACTTTCAGCGAAGTGCGTAAAGAAAATGAATGCTAATATGTCACAGCATATGAATGCATTGTTCATGGCATCTTATCATAACAGACCCTACACTGATTTTGAAGGTTTGGTTACATTGTTAAGCAAGCTGAATGTTACTGATTCAGAGAAGTATGAGAATGATACACAATGCAGAGATTCATAGCTTGAATGACTACCGTGGCTGTGCTATGAAGAAGGAATTGCGAAGTAGAAATTATGCAGTAACTTTCGTAGTATTGCCGACAAACATTCTAAAAGTGTATATGGATTTTCAGGACCATTTAAACTGGAAATGTTTAAAACATACTATCCTATAAAATCATATCCTCACTCGAAGTGTCAGGAGGCTGAAGAAGTGGCGTAACAGTCCCAAAGGGCCTTGGCCCACCAAGTGACCGCTGCTCATCCCGGAGGCCTGCAGATTATGAGGTGTCGTGTGGTCAGCACGACGAATCCTCTCGGCCGTTATCCTTGGCTTTCTTGACCGGGGCCGCCATCTCACCATCAGATAGCTCCTCAATTGTAATCAATAATCATGTAGAGAGAGTGGACCTCGAACCAGCCTTCAGATCCAGGTCAAAATCCGTAACCTGGGAATCGAACCCGGGGCACACTACCACTACACCGCGGAGCCGGCAGGAGGCTGAAAGTTTCATGAAAAATCCCGAATGTGCACTTTTAGTGAGGTGCGTCAAGAAAATGAATGCTAATATGTTACAGCATATGAATGCATTGTTCATGGGATCTTATCATACTGCAAAAAGCAGACCCTACACTGATTTTGAAGGTTGGTTTGCATTGTTAAGCAAGTTGAATGTTACTGGTGGGAAATCAAACAGGCACATGTAGTGTAATTTTAAAAGACGCTGACCTTGAAGGTGACTGGTGATTATTTGGGTTAGTATCTCTTAAAATATAAATTTCCATTCTTGTATGAACTGAGACTATACGACTTAAGGCCACATTTCAAAAATAATACGTAGCTTGATCCTAGTCTAACCTATGGTGTTCATAATGTATATTTGCGAAAAATGTGCTGGCTCCTGATAAAAAGGGGCTGGCTACTGAATTATTTCTATTTTCTTCTACCCCTGTTTATAGGGAAATAAATAACATTGAGGATTATTCAGAATTACAAAGGGACCTTGAAAGTATCCAACAATGGGTTGAAGAAAATAATATGAAGGTTAATGGAGGCAAATCAACTGTTACAACTTTTACAAACAGGAGCTTTAAAACTGAATATACTTTGGATGAGGTAGTTATCCCAAAAGATGGCAAGTGCAAATACTTAGGTGTGAGATTTGAAAGTAATTTGCACTGGAAGGGTCATGTTGATGACATTGTTGGGAAAGCATACAGATCGTTCGTTACATGTCATAATGAGGCTACTTAAAGGATGCAATAAAGAATAAAAAGAAAAAAGTTATTTAAGTATGGTTCGTCCATTATTGGAATATGCAAACACTGTTTGGGATCCTCACCAAGAATACCTAATAAAAGAAATAGATAGTGTGCAGAGGAAAGCAGCAAGATTTGTAACAGGGGATTTCAGGAGAAAGAGTAGTGTATCAGAAATGTTAAAGGAACTTGGGCGGGAAACTTTAAGTAAGAGAAGGGAGAAAACTAGACTTATAGGATTATATCGACCATATACAAGAGAAGAAGCATGGGGAGATATCCGTGAGAGGCTTCAGTTGGAAAATAATTATATCGGCAAGACAGACCACAAATATAAAATTAGAAGGAATTTTAGCAGAAGCGATTGGGGTAAATTTTCATTCATTGGGAAGGGTGTGAAGGAGTGGAACAGTTTACCAGGGGTAGTGTTTGATCCTTTTCCAAAATCTGTACAGATATTCAAGAAGAGAATAAACAGCAACAGAGAAAATAAATGAAGTGTTAGAGGGCATTCGACCAGTGCAGGTTATTGTAAACTAAAAAAATGTGTGTGAATAAATTAATCCCATCCCCTAGTCTAAGGAGTTTGGACAGCCAAAGTAGGGGACTGCCTGTAGGGGTGAAGTACAGTGAGGACTGCGAAGGCCCTGGGACTGCTACGGTAGCTGTGAAGGCCCTTCAGGAACTCTGAAAAGTGGTGGCAAAAGGGGCTCTGGTTAAGACGCAGCAGGTCGTTATGCTACTTAGGTTCCAGAATGGGTAAAAAAAATAAAAAAATAAAAATAAAAAAAATAAATGTGATGTAAAGTTTAATCTTATACCAGTTGTATAGTATCATTTGAAGTAATTCCACATACTGTATATCAGTTGACTATATTTATAAGTAGTACACGCGATATTATAAGTAGAATTTTTTAAACAATATAAATTTATTAAGGATGAGTTGTGTGTTTAATAGAAAAAATTGTTAGCGTAAATTGTATAATATTGTATTATAGGAAAATTTTCTTCTCTTGTTAATTTAATATTTAGTTCTTGACAATAATGTATTTTAGTGTACCATTTGCCACCGAGGTAGACACCTCATTTGCAAATAAAGAGATTTTGATTTGATTTGAAGTGTACAAATTGAAGACTTAAATAATCCGCTAGAATATTTTCAAGTTTATCACTCCTGAATTAATGGAACTAATAAGTGGAGAAATCAACCGATATGCCCAACAGCTTTTAGAAAGCACACCAAACTTGAAACTATATTCGAGAGTGAATCAGCAGACTGACACTATTACTTATTATGACTTTACTTGCATTCCTTCTCTTGCAAGGCATTCATCAGCTACCTGACAACAAAAGCTACTTTTCTTGTAAACAGATATTAGAGACCCCAATACTTTTTGAGCTGTTCTCTGAAAGAAGATTTCATCTCCTTCTCAAATTCTTACACTTTGTCGATAACAAAGCATACGATAAAGCCACATGTGGTCCGAAGAGACTCTACAAATTGAAACCTATTCTGGACCACTTGAATAGCAGATTCCGAAGTGTGTACACACCCGAAAGGGATGTGTCTGTAGATAAGTCTCTCATGTAATTGTAGGTTTCCTGTTGCTTTCCTCACTAAGCCAAATTTTCTTTCCATGCCCTTGGCACTGTAATCATTTTAATAGCTTGAAAGTGAGCCCTGTTTTTTAAACCTGATGAAAATACCTGACCAATTAAAAGTATCTCTCCGTAAGTTCCCGTTGCTTTCCTCAGCAAGACAGATGCCTTGCCCTTTGTACCATGATCATTTTTGACAGCTTGATACACATTATGTACTTTTTGAACCTGATAAAAATACTATACTACACAACTGTATCTCATGATATACTTTTGGAAAATGTGCCACTGTGTTAGTAGCTACTCAAAAGTAATGTACCACTTGAAAGGTTAATACGTATTCAAGATGATCACCAATTTACTAGGGTCATCTGACGAGAAGTTGTGTGCATGCAGGGTAAGGGGTGCGGAGGGTAAGAATGGCTACGCGCATGTGCCAATCTCAGGTCTCAAGGCCTGTCAAAAAACATTGATTCTGTCCGTGGTGATTATTGTGAACTAAGGTGCGGCTGTGAAGTTTCAAACCGTAAATTTTACTGTAAGCACTGCATTATGAGGAGTTTTTTAATAATGAACACACATCTCTTTCAGAAAGCTCGCACTGTTTATCATGACTAATGTTTGTAGCTTAGTGTAGTATCTGTTACTCATGCCATACCTACACAGTGCCGCGACTTCTCGTGAGATGCAGATAGTACACAAAAGCATCATACCATACTTCAATAGACCACTGGTGGCCATGAACATTAAGGCATCAAGTCTATAAGGTCTGACACCATGGTTAGCCAGTTTGAGTACCACTGGAGGAAAACGATTTCACCATCAGAATGTTGGCAGGCAGGGTTGGAGAGGTTGTGGTATATAATTTCTAATCACTAGATTGCATGTCAAAAGTCTGGATTCAATTCCAAACCTCTCCAGTGTTCATATGGAATGAGGGCATATGTCGCTGGTGATGGTGATTTGTGATGGGGATGTTAAGCCATGAGCAGACCGCTTGGTGTTATTCGACAGGAGTAGATTATGTTAGTAGGATTTACCAAACCTTACAGGCCTTCACCCAATAGTGTTCACATCCATAATAGCCTAAGCAAATAAAGAATGTATAAACTCCCCTGCTTAAGAACAATGACAAAATAATAATTTGATTAAACAAAGCAATATAGTATTTGGAAACAAATGGCCCACGGTCAACTAACTTCCGGAGAGCCGTTAGTTCTGGGAATAAATCTAATCTACAGTTATAAGTAATGAACAAGCTATGATAAGTATAGTGGACCCTCCATGCTGTGATCACTGCCTGGTAAAGCCTGCTATATTCGGTGATTGCCATAGAATCGTGAGGCTACTCACGATAATAACAAGAATTTGTAATAATAAAGATTATAGCCCCCTCCTGTAGTGATAACTGCTGGAAGGAGCCTAGCGATTGATAAAACAATAAACTGTAATAGGAATAGTGGGCCTACCATGCAATGATCACCGTGTGTAGGAATCTGGTGCTAACCAGAAGACTAAGAAATGTTACGCATCCTGCTTAGGTTAAGTAACATGTAGAGGTAAAGCTAAACTAAGGCGAACGGCTACTGCAAGCGACACCTGGCATTGACCCACATTTTCCTTGCCTGAGTTGGCTAGTCTGGTACTACGATACCATTCCTAGCAAACTCTGACAACATCACACTTTCCGCTGAGCGCACTGACTTTCCTGCTGTCTCAGGACCGTCCTCATTACCATTTAAAATTCCTTCCCACTTGTGTGTTTACATACTCATTTCTTACTTCACCACCACATGCTGATCTCACTTTTCTTTCACATAGTTTCTTCACAGCACTTAAGAATAAATTAAGATTACCCTTGATGTTCCATTCTTTGGAGATCCATGCAATAATTTTTAGTTTATCACCAATTCTACACATTTCTTTTTGTTTATCACTTAGGAACTTTTTCCTTCGCTTCCCTGTCTCTACATACTTTCCTACTAAGGGGAAGTCATCCGACCTGTTCCCACATAGAATGCACAGTGTATTGTCTTTCCTCCTGGTCCATCCCTTATTCTTGTGTAACCCCAAGAGTCACCAAGTTAAACCCCTTCTCCACCTCCTATCTCCAAATCTTATGCTAATATTGGAGACCTGGTCTACCTCAAAAAATAAACTCAGAGAAGCTCTTTTCCTACATTCCTCCAACCATCTTTGCCATTGTATATCCTTTAATCTAGCTATCAGCGCTCTCTGACTTCTGCTTCCTTTCCCTTTCCATGTCTCAAACCAGATAACCCATTCCTACATTTTCAAGATAGTTTTTGAATTTTGCCAGCCAATATTCAATATACATATACATATATACATATACATATATTTTTGTTGTTGTTTACATGCCTCCTGTACCACTGTGCCACCTTCCCCCGTTTCAGTCTCATCTAGTAGTTCAACACTCTTCTGACGCACTCTATGTATTCTCTGCATAATAGCAACGCTCCCATATTCGCTGTACACTGAGTTAGGCCCATAATAACCTTGCTAAATTTATAAATAATTTGGTTTAATGTATCCTTTTTCCAATTGAGTCCCCATAATTCAGCCCCATATAATGCTCTGCTTAACACTAATGTCCTTAATACTAATCTCAGAATCTTATAATCTATCCCCGGAAATTTTCCCACTAATATTTTGACCGTAGATAGTGCTGCGACATCTCTCCATTTTGCTCTCTTATCTACTTCCCCCTGTAGTATCCAATTCCTCTCCTTATTTCTCCTCCTTTCCTTCTGAATAGTTATCACCTTCGACTTATTACTGTTAATTTTTAAAGCCCACTTCCCCGCGAACTCCGTCAGCTGCAAATATCATTCCTGAGATCTCTAACTGCTGTACTATCGATACTGCCCATGTTCCCCCGTGCCCTTCCAAGATATCATTCATAAATAACAGAAATAACAATGGCAAAAGTTTACATCCTTGTTTCAACCTGATCTTACAATCTACAGCAGGGCCTCTCAGGGTGCATGCGCGTGGTGCATGCACTGTGCACGGTGCAAAAGACGACTTCGCTTGGTTGACCAGAGTGCAGGCCCCCCACTCCTCTCTCCCTACACCTGTCACCCCGTTCGACCTGTCTCCGCGTTCCTCAGCTTCACTGCTGTTTCTCCCCCACTGCGAAATGTTTACGTGTGGTGAGCGGAGACGCACAGTTGTATGGGACAAGGTTACCAGTGTTATTTAAAAAATGTAAAAAGTGAATTAGAAATACACAGACATGTTTGAGAGGAATGTAAACATAATTTTAAAAAATGCAGAAACCGTAACCAAAATGAAAATGCTACACTACTGGAACAAACCTCATTTGTGGATATAGAATGCTCTTCTTCAAGCTGTTTCAACTTCCTTAATTCTTTCTCTCTGACGTCTCCTATGATTTCACAATAATTTTCCGAATGTAGTCTGTTGTAGTGTCTTTCAATAGACGATTTTCTTACGCACGTAATTATCGTCCCACAGATTAAGCATTTGGCGTTATCGTCACGACAAACAAGCAAACAAACAAAAATACGAAAGTTCCCAGTTCGATTGAAATGGACTTTCGGAAGTCTTTGCTTTCTTCGAAACAGGTTGCTCCATTATTATGTTGTTGTCGTGCGCTTATCTATTTCACTGATAAACACGTCGTCTACCACCAAACGCTTCGTCGCTCTCAGCACACTACACCATCCGAGTCAAGCCGAGTTGAGGCGAAGCGTACCGATGCACAGTGCACAGAGCCTATGCACCTCGCTCTGCACGCGTGAGAGTTTGGGCGTTTGAGAGGCCCTGATCTACAGGCTCACCAATTACATTTTTTCTATCTTGATACAACAATATACCTTTTGGTGTATCGCCTTGATCGCCCATATCATCCTCCTAGAGACTCCCAACCTGCCTAATTTATCAAACAGTGCCTCCTTACTGACCGTATCAAATGCTTTTTCAAAATCTATGGCGGCCAAGTACATACAGCCTTTTTCCCTACTTAAGTATTTCTCTATTATCATCATCACCGTCATGATGTTATCTGTAGTCCTTCCTTTTCGAAAACCTCCCTGAAGCATTGATATTATTGAATTTTTTTCTGCCCAGGTGGTTGACATATTTGCTAAAACCCCTGTACAAATCTTACTCAGTGAGTCAAGTAGCATTATCCCTCGGTAGTTGCCCGGCAAGTTTTTGTTGCCTTTCTTTTTTGTATATTGGGCAGATGATTCCGCCTTCCCACTCTGAGTATTTTTTTTCTTTTTTTGCCATTTGTTTAACGTTGCACCGTCACAGATAGGTCTTATGGCGACTGGGTATTTTACCACCACTGAATATCCTGTTAAACAATTTTGTTATTCCCTCCCTCATCTTAGTTTGTCTAACACATCCTGGACTTCCTCTATGGCAATATCTTTGTCGAGTTCATATATACTGACCTCTAGGTTTCTCCCTGCACTCCTTGACCCCTCTTCCAACTTCCAACAGTCCTTTCCCCCTAATAAACCACTAAAGTATATCACCCACTGGTTATAATCAATCCTAGCTCGGACCTTCTATTCCCTCCTTTATTAATTTTATTTATTCTTTCCCATACTCTCTCCCCCCGATTTAACCTGCATTCTTTATTAATTAACTCCACTTGATCCATTGACCATGCCTTTTTCCTCTCTGCGATTTTCCTTTTACACTCCTTTCTTAATCTACAGAAAGTTTTTTTCATCCTTACCTTCACTTAATCTATATTTTTTTCAAGGCCTTCATTACTGCACACCTCAATACCTCGCATTCCTTATTGTACCATCCACTACCTCTACGGTTACTTCTTTTTTGTTCTTGCTCTAGCCTTGCCACCCTCCTTATAGGGTATTCAATTAGGTCCAAGGCTCTGTCGATATTATTTTCCTTCCCAACTGCATCTGATTAATTCTATCTCATTCTTCATAAGGCCCTCAAATTCTCTTTGCGAATTCTCTGCCCATCTGTATTTATTATATTTCTTACCCCGCTCTCCTACCCTTATTTTGACTCCCTCCCTTTCTTCTTCTCCACTTCTTTCAAGCCACACCCCTACCGGCACGTGGTGTGATTTGATCCAATCTTCGATCTCCATCCTTACTATTTTTTCCAGCATATCTTCCGTACACATCACTAAGTCAATCGCACTTCCCCCTTGTGCCATAATGCATGACAATTTACCTTCTCGGTCCCCCTCCCAAAAACCATTTGGAATATAGAATTTTCCTGCCTCACAAAATTCCGGGTGCCTTCCTCCATAGCTATTTAATCCTTATCCTTTCTACCCTTCTGACTGTCTCATCTTCTTTGCTAAGCATTGGGCTTTGTTCCCCTATTCTAGCATTCCAGTCACCAAGTAATATCACTCCGTCCTCTTCGTACTTCCCCATTTTAATACTGGTTTCTAAAAGTAGCTCCTCGAAGAAATCGTTAGCATATGGAGATCCCCTGGGGTAACAGTACACATATGCTATACATACCTTTCTTTCTCTACCCTTTTCCCTCCCGAAGTTCAATCTCAACCAGACAACTTCTTTCAATTTAAACTCAACTTCTCCTACTAGTTCCTTGATCTCTTCTTTGATCAGCACCACTATTCCCCCTGGCGATCGCCCTTTAATACTTTTTTCTTTATTGATTTTCACCTTTATCACCTCAGTATTACTCATTTTACTTAGTAAACTTTTAATATTTACAAATCCTGCCTTCAACTCTCGTTATAACTTACTTTCTCTATCTTCCCCATTATTTTCTTTATTTTTACTCCATGTCACCATCGCCCTCTCCTTTTCTATCTCCCTCCCTTCATAATTTGACCATTTCTGGCAATCTTTCCTATCTTTTTCCTCTGTACCCTTGCTTTCCTTCCCCCACAAATCTTTTACGCTTCTACTCCCCTTCATCAAATTGCTTTTCCTCTCCCTGTCATCCCTCAATCCACTTCCTTCTTTATTATACCCATCTCTCCTGGGCTCTGCAATAGGCTTTTCTTGGGCCTCACTCACCACCCCTCCTAATCCCTTTGACTTAGCCCCATACTACCTCTCGCACTTGCCTCTTCGTTAGTTTCCGTTCTTACCTCTATCCTTTGCTCCTCTTGAACAGCAACCTTCCTTCCATCTTCCTTTAAACCTAGTCCCTCTTCATTCTTGAGCTCTTCATCCATGGCTTTCAGATCTGCTACGGTCCAAAATCTCTTCCATTTTCCGTTGGAAACAACCAGCTGCTGCCCATTTAGATGAGCCTTCAACCCTGCGACCTTGCTCTTCCCTGATGTTTCCTCAGTAGAGACATTTCACAGTATCCTCAGATTTTCTCTACCTTCTCTTCCCAAGTCTCTCCTAATCCAGATTTGTTTTCCTTGAAGGTTGCTCGAGTTTCTTAATATTATCTCCGACATTAGGGTAGATATAGGTTGAACTTTTATTGGTCTGTTACCCTTCGCTCTTCTTACTCTTTTCACGTAATCAATGTCCGCCTCACTAAAATTAATCATCTTATTTCGTATGATTTCCACAACTTTATATATAGTCTCTATCTTCGTTTCTACCCCTTCTTCCTGCATAAACATTTCTTCCTCCTCTCCTGGCCGTAGGCTACAGTCTCTCTTCAATCTGTCCACCTCCTTTTCTAAACTTCTGATTCTCTCTCTTAGAACTGCAATTTCTTCCCCATTATTTCTCTCTTTTGCTGTTGTATCATCTGCTTTTTCCTGTAGCCATTTCTTTATATCCTCCTGCTCCTTTGATTGCTCCTGCATCATAATTTTTATTTGCTCAACCTGGCCAATTTCTTCTACCACCTCTTTTACCACCTTCCTAATTACTTCCACTTCTTCCCAGCCCATGCTTCCACTGGAAATCGGCCCGGGGTTCAATTCAACACCCCCAATTCATAGTAATACTAAAATCACCACTGCTCTCAGCATCATCTCCACCTTCATTCCCATTTCCATCTTTTTTCCTCCACTTTTCACTTCTTCTTTCCTCTTTCTCCCCTGCCATCTTCTTATAACGGCCCTGTATTGTTCAACACCAATCATCTTCCCTACACTCTTCACTTCACTCTTGCACTCCCCTCCAGCACTTCTTTCTCACACTACCAGCATGCTCCTCCCAGCACGTCTGCACTTGTCGCTTGCTCAGGCTACACTGCAGTAGGTTATGTGCCAACAGCGAATTTGATATTCTCCCTACCTCATTATTATCATCCCACATGCAAATGCAGAGTTTGTTCATGGGTGACAAATAGAAAGACCTGCACCAAACATGTCCTCAGACACTCCCGGCATTAAAGACATATAAGTAAAGAAAGAAAGGAAGAAAGAAGGAAAGAAAGAAATAAATAACAATACCTCAATATAAATGAAAAGCCTTGTGTTCTTAAAAAACCAGAGTTAGTCATTTAAGAAAACTTCTTCCTACCTTCAGCATTACTTAAGAACATAAAAGTATGATTTTTACATGACTTCAGTCCTATTGAAAAGTGTATGATTGACTAAATAATAAATGAAGGCAAAATATGTAGGCATGTACAGTTACATAAACCAGTGCAGAAAAATAGTGACAATAGGAAAATACTCAAGATTAGGCAACATTGGGCGTGGTCACCACTAGGGTAGGTAGTCCATGTGCTCTTGACTATAGGAGGAACAGAGAGAAACTGGCCACCCTATTGCAAATAAACTCTGGCAGGATGCCTTATCTGTGGCCCCTGACTTAGCCGAGGGAACTGACTAGGTCACCAGCATCCAGCTAAAATTCAGTATTTTGCCAGTACTGTATTCTAAATATTATCTGGTGGTGATGAATGTGGCTTTAAGTAGCAAAACAACAAGACTAACCCTCTTAATAATAATCAGAGGAGAAAAGGGAAGGGGTCCCATCCCAACAAGAATGGGAATACTGGCTAATGAAAATGAAGGACTACAAAAAAAGGGAAGAGGAAAAGACTGTAAACCATGCAAACCTAATATCAAGATTTCAAACTAATAATAGGCCTATAAAGCCAGCATGTCCAATTTAGCTATTAAACTCAAAATAACTGTGTATATTATCAGAAAAATTGGATACTTTAATAGTAAATACAATCTTACCCTGAGGGGATGTTCATTTGGAGCCAAAAGTCTTTCATTGTTCCTCCAGCGCTCAATCAGTGTAAAACGTCCAGTTTTTCCCGTAGCATGTGCCAAGGCATATACAACATCCTAAGAAAAAACAACACAATAAATAGAATATTACTTCATTCAGTTACATATTTTGTTACAGTTAATAATGGCTCTCAATATTTAAACAAATGAAGGATACAAAAGGCCAAGATTAACAGTTAAAGAGTCATTAATTACTGGTACTTTAAGGGGTCACACACACATCAGTTATATCAGGATGAGCAATTCTACATAAAAAATGAACATGCTTTCTGTACATTGCAGTATTAATCTCATCAAAATTAATATCTTCTAGAGATACAACAGAACTACTTCTGTAGCCTGCAGTAACTACCAAGAAAAATAATTATCGGTGAACACATTGTCTGACCGGTCCAGTCCACTGCGGTACAGCCAGCGACTCTGAGCCGAGTGTCGAGCATCAAGGAATAACTCGACCTCCTAAGAGGACAGACGGCTTCAGGCGGTTGAGTTCTCTTAGGTGAGGTGATGGTCCCCTCAGTGTAGGAAATGACAGTAGAACCCATCAAGCAGTGTCTGTCCCCAAGTTAGGAGCGGCAGCAAAAGTGTCTGTACACAATGTTAAGAGTGGCCTCATCACCTGCTGACAGCAGCTCCAAAATGCCCTTGGGAGTGGTGAACCCATCGTAATAAAAGCCTAAAATGAGTGCATATATGGTGTGGCCTCAGAAAATGTTAAGAGCATCGCCTGCAGGTATGCGCAGTTCTTCAGGTACTGGGGGAGCTGTGAGAGGTGAACAACCAGTATCACTATATATCCAAATCAGGACCATCAATATCTTAACCCTGACGGACAAGACCGAAGAGCTGACAGAGTTCATGAAAGAGAAGGACATAGACATCCTTGATTTTAGTGAAACAAAATGGAGAGGAAGAGGGGAACAAAAACTGAAGGAAGGGTACAGGCTGTTTTACAGTGAAGGACATGATGGAGTAAACGGAGTAGGAATGATCATTAGAGATGATGTCCTGGAATGTGTGGTGATAAAGATCAATGACAGAATGATCATAGCAAAAATACAGTTTGAGACAGGAAAACAAGATCTGTTCGAAGTACATGCTCCAACTGGAAATAAAGAAAGGGAGAAATACACTGTAAACAAGGAAATAATAATAATAACTGTTACGGAGCTTTCCGTGGTAGGTAGAGGTGAAAGAAGGTGCGGGTGTGAATAGGTCTCCAGCTACGAAAGCAAAATTAATTTAAAATTTAACAAGGTTATATTTTCTTTTCAAAAACAAAGAAATAACAAGCATGGCAGGTACAAAGTAGCAAATCAAAAAGGGTAGTTACAATATTTACAGGGATTGGGCTTCGCGCCCAGATTTTACACTGCTTGGGCAATCAGCTCTGTTTTACCCCAAACACGAGTTTTAACAGAGGGGCAGAAAACCCCATTCATACCTAGGAGCCCTTGCTCCAAATTACACAGAAAAGCCTCCACGAGGCATACAACACTCAATTTTCAAAAGAGCCACTCGCTCTCAAAATTTAAACCAAACTCCACCTTCAAGTTGTCCTCACTGGACATAGACACAGGGGTAAAATACCCAACCTACTGAGGTCTATTAAATAAAAATGGGCAATTACATGACCTCTAAAATAACAATTTGAGAGGAGGCGAACTTGCACTCCTAATACACTTGTTTTAAAAAAACCTAATCTGGCTCTAGGCCACTAATGCAAGGGCTAATCCCATACTACCGAGGTGACTTTAGAAAAGAGCAATTTGTTTTACATTAACGAAGAATAGGTTGAGAAAATAAGTTCACCTCAAGACAATGTGAGTGGGAGCTCGAGAGGGTTAGCACTCTCTATCCCAATATGCAGCTTAAAAGAGAATAGAAGAAAAGATCGTTACATTTTAGGAAAAGGTTACATGGAGGAACGCTTCGCACCCGCCCCGAGAGTTAAACTGCTGAGCTAGCAAAGAAAGAATTTATTAATCGGCCATTACCTTATTGATGACCGCTGCCGAGGAAAGAGGCGCTTCCCGCCTCCTGCTATGTACTTTATACACTGAAAGATGGAACAGAAGTGGCCCGGAGACCCTAAAATCAGCAGTTTATATCCTCTCGCGGAAGGTTCTAGGCGTTAGGGGAATGAAAACACCCTCCCACAAACTTTTTATTGGCTCGGGTACAGAAACATGTCCAAGTTGGGGGAAGATACATCGGATTGGTCGGAAATTACTAAAAGAAATTCGGGATTGGTTAAATGCAAAACAAGGGGAAAGAGAGGGGTATACAGCCAACTTAAACAATAACTGAAAAAATTTTTAGCAAAGACAAACATTTGAAATAAAAATTTCTCCAACAAAATAGTTCTTTGACTTCGCACTAGGTTGCACTATTGTTGATCTTCAGTAGTGTCCTCTAGAAGAGAAAGTTCACACTTCTTACTTCAAGCGAAACAAAAACACATCACAAATGACACAGTTCAAAAACTCAAAGTTTTCCATGTGGTGACATCTTCAGAGAAAGTAGAGAATTAATAGCGTAGATAAAGTTCAGACTTCCTCCAGCAGAGGAGTTTCAACTGGCGCACATTTTAAATTAGCGGAGTGGAGGTGTACCTCCCGGTACAGACCTCCCCCCCCAAAAGTTCCTCCCGGGGTGACACATGAAATTGTTTGAAAACAAGGTCCAAGTTTTGATGTAGATATGGAGATTAATTGCCAAAATAATTTATAAGATTTTCTTAATTTGGTTTGATTTAGTTTCAAAATTTGTTGTCGCAGATGAAGAATAGTTTTTAAGTTTGTAGAAGTAGAATTCTGAGGATAAACTTTTAATACTTAAAAGTGATGAAAAATTTTGCAATGTCCACCAAATATTGCTGTTGAATTCCCGAGTGTAGTCATTGCTTATAGTAACTGTCCAAGTAGTTGATGTTGATGAAGTTGGATGGCCAGACCGGCCGTTGCAGCTTGCGTCCAAAGGAGGCCGCTCGGACCCCTCAAGTACCCTGAGATACCGCTCGCCCGCACTATGAGGGGAGCAGTGGTGTTGAAACACGCCGCGCCCGCGGTGAAGGAATACAGGCTGCGGGCAAGTAGCAGGACGTGCGCCGCACATCAGCCTAGGCCGGGAGGAGAGCTCCGGCTCGCCGTGCACATGTCGTCCTCGCTGGGGCCGAGGGGGCCCGTCCTCGAACCCAGCCGCGGCACAGCGCCGCGCGGCAGCGGGGGCACTGAAACATTTAAGCTAGGCGGCAGAATTGTGTTGGACCATCATGTTTCTTTTGAGGGCACAGGCATGTAGAGAGATTGAGGGGCCAGCGGCGTGCAGATATCCATGGCATTTCATCTAAGCCAGCCACTGTGTGTAGTGGAGCAGGAGACGGGAGCGTGTTAATGGCCGTGGCAAGGACAGGATGGCAGTTTAACAAATCGGGGGAGGTTTTACAGAAATGCTTACATATAAAATAAAATAGAAGGAGCAGAATGCCTTAAGAGTGGAACTCAAAAAAAAAAAATATAACCTTCATATTCCTATCAAATTATATGAAGCAAGTTGACACAAAATTTACACCGGTTTCACCTGGGACAGGTGAACCCTAAATATCCTCTCGGTGGCTGGATTACTTAACAATAAGGTAACCGGCGTAAGAAAATCGAGAATGATACATGGCCCATGAAATCTGGGGGCAAGCTTGCCCGCGGGAACAAAATTCTTGACCATCACCTGGTCACCTACCTTCAAAGTGGTGGGTCTCCGTCCACGATCATACTTTTCTCTAACCTTTTCATGAGATACCTTAAGATTGGCTTTAGCCTTCTTCCAAAGATCTTTAATATTATCCGGATCTATTGTCTCGGGTAGAATGTCACTCAGAGACCAAAGGTTAGAGAGCGGCGTGTTGGGAACAAACTTGAACATCAAGGAAGCTGGAGTGAACTTATGAGATTCATGAACCGCCGAATTCAAAGCAAAAGCTAACCAATGCAGGGACGTGTCCCACCTGGAATGATCTTCATGATGATAGGCAATAAGTGCGGACCTGAGATTACGATTAACCCGTTCAGCCAGAGATGGTTGAGGGTAATAAGCAGAAGTAGTTACATGAGAGATGGATAAGTCAAAACAGAATTTACGAAATAAGTTAGATGTAAAAGCCTTAGCATTATCAGATACAATATCTTGGCACGGACCAAAAGAAGCAAAAATAGAATTTAAGCAAGTAATGGTAGACTGAGCGGTAGCCAGCTTAGTCGGAAATAACCAAGAAAATCTGGTAAAACCATCTACATACACAAGGATGAACTTGTTGGAATTACCCTTTGACTGGGGGAATGGTCCTACATAATCAATATACAGGCGTTCCATGGGGCGCGACGCTTGCTGAGAAGACAAGAGGCCTACCTTGGTGGACATGGTCGGTTTACTAAGCAAACAGGATTTACAAGCCTTTACTAGTTCACGGATTTCACCGTCCATACCTTTCCAGATGAACATTTCACGAATCTTTTCACGAGTTTTAAAGATACCAAGATGCCCTCCCAATGGGGTCTCATGATAATACTTGAAGATCATAGGTACAAGAACCGCTGGAACAACAACTTTCATCATCTTATCATGCCTCGAAGGGCAACATAGAACACCATTCCTCAGAACATAAGGGACAACATGTTCCCCAGAAGAAAGGGTTTCCATTATCGGAGCCAGCGTCGGATCTTCACGTTGGTATTTCTCGATATCCCTAAAGAGCATGGGAGCATCTGTTAGGATGGCATTAACCTTAGATAGTATGGACTCGGAAGGTGATGAACTGTCGACCGGTTCGTGGGTCTCGACGTCGTTAGAAAACATACGGCTGAGTCCATCAGCAACAACATTTTCGGTACCTCTGATATGTCTAACATCAAACTGGAAGGCAGAAATACGGATGGCCCAGCGGGCTATACGACCAGTACGACGCGGCCTACCTAAGACCCACCTTAAGGCTTGATTATCTGTCTCCAGGTCGAATTTGACATGTTCCATATAGAGACGGAACTTCTCTAAGGCGAATAAGACTGCCAAACCTTCGAGCTCATAGATGGAATACTTGGCTTCTTGAGCCGACAATGTCCTAGACGCATAGGCGATGGGGCGCCTCCCTAGTTCAGTCTCTTGAAGAAGGACTGCAGCTACCGCTGACGACGATGCGTCGGTTTGGACAATGAATTTCTTCGAGAAATCAGGCATAGCAAGTACAGGGGCATTACAAAGAGCTAATTTAAGGTCTTCAAAAGCGGCTTGTTGAGAAGGTCCCCACTCGAATTTGATGCCTTTCCTACGAAGAAGGTTTAAGGGCGCCGCTCTATTAGCGAAGTTAGGAATAAACTTCCTGAAGAAATTCACCATACCAATGAACCTGGCGATACCTTTAATGTCTTTGGGAGGTTTAAAATCACGGATGGCCTGTGTTCTAGAATGATCGACTGCTACACCATCCGGTGACACAATATGCCCTAGGAAAGACATAGAGGGCTTAGCAAAGGCAACCTTGGACAACTTAACAGTTAACCCAGCCTTACGAAGGCGATCGAGAACTTCTCGCAGATGATCTAGATGTTCTTCAAAAGTCTCTGAAAATACGACGACATCGTCCAAGTAGTGATATAAGTACTCAAATTTGATGTCGGAGAAGACCCTATCTAGTAGCCTAGTGAGTACAGCTGCTCCCGTGGGGAGCCCGAAAGGCACGCGGTTGTATTCATATAAATTCCAGTCCGTGGCAAACGCTGTAAGATGTTTAGACTCTTCGGCCAGGGGAATTTGATTATAGGCCTGATTCAAGTCCAAGATAGTAAAGAACTTGGCCTTACGAAACCATGAAAAACAAGAATGAAGGTCGGGAAGGGGCACAGATTGTAACACCACCTTCCGATTGAGAGCCCTGTAATCAATGACAGGCCTGAAGCCTCTTTGGGGTTTCGGGACTAAAAAAATAGGCGAAGAATACGCTGACTTAGAGGGCCTAATAATACCGTCCTTCAACATCTGATCGATGATTTCTTTTAGAGCCTTCATTTTAGGTGGAGATAGCCTATAAGGTGGAAAACGGACAGGAATCGAATCCGTGACCTCAATTTTGTATTCAATAAGGTCAGTAACACCAAGAGTATCAGAGAACACCTCGGGAAACGACTGACACAATTTGCGAATACTATCAGCCTGCTCCTCAGGTAGATGCCTAAGGTCTAACAACATCTCATCCTGGGTAGGCGAAATAGAAGAACATGATGCAGAATTACACTTTAATAGAGGGATATTACAATTAGAGGCAAATTTGAAAGTGCAAGACCTACTCTGAAGATCGAGCACAAGACCAGTGTGAGAAATAAAGTCCGCTCCCAATATAATAGGGCAAGACAAATGCTTGGCCACAAACAATTTAACTTTCCATGTGAATTGAAAAATACGAATTTTGACATATAAGGAACCGAGAATTTCTAATGGAGAGGAATTAGCCGAAACGTATTGGATCGCCGACAAACAATACTTAGGAAGCTTACAAACAGATTTCAATTTTGAATACCAATCAGCCGAAATAATAGAACAAACACTACCTGAATCTAAGAGAGCTGTTATAGGCTCGTTATTTAACTCAATTTTGAGAAAAGGGACCGGTGCGGGGGAATCCGCCGCAATCCTAAGACACTCTTTGGGACCTTCAAAAGATGAATTTGAAAATTGCTCGGTCCCTGAATTTACAACCTGTTTACCCGGGGCTGAGTCTCGGGAAGATGGATTAGTCGACTCAGCCGAAGCCACTAGTCACTTTTTATTATTGGCATAGGTGGAATTTGCACCAGAAGTTGAGCAGGAGGGGGTGCTATTCGAATTGGGACAATTCTTGGCGATATGTGAGAAAGCTCCACATTTAAAACAGCCTTGTGATGACCCGGCTCCATTCCTTGTCCCACTTGACTTGATCAGTGGACACTTGTTGCGCAGATGGTCAGGCGACCCGCAAGCATAACATTTACGGGGATTGACTGGTCGGCGAGGTGGAGGCCGAGTATTACTAAAGGAAGGCGGGGGTTCTTTCGCGACACGCAAAGAATCGGCGTATCTAACTCCTTCCGCTGAGACGGCCAATGCTTCAAGTTCAGAGAAAGTTTGCGGGCACGCCGCGAAACACAAATATGACCTGTAGGGTGGTGAAATCCCTTCCACAATAGCTTGTACAATCTGATCCTCAGGGAAATGAAGAGCAAACACCCTAGTATAAAACTTAATGTCCTGTATGAAATCAGCCAAGTTTTCATCCAAGCGTTGTACACGGTAATAGTACTTCTGAATAAGGGAGGACCTGGCCCTAGCCGGGATGAAGTTAGCTAGCAAATGGGCATGGAAATCCTCAATAGATGATTGCTCGGCAATGGCTCTTACGATTTTATCTGAGAGAATACCAATAGCATACGGATAGATAATTTGCAAAATTTGACATGGAGAAAGAGAAAACACAAGGGCATGATCCTGAAATTCAACTAGAAATCTTAAAAAAGAAATTACATCACTGGTGGTATTAACGGAAAACTTAGAAATACCTCTGAGCAACATTGCCAATGGATGAGGCAAGCTGCTAAACCCGGGTGACATAGTAGGTAAAGGTTTCAATGGCAAGGAAGTTAATTCAGAACGGATGTTACTCAATGATGCACGACGTTCAGATTCGTTGTCCAATGGGGCAGGGATAGTTTGAGCAGCAACGGTTATCCTATTAACTTCTCCCTTGGGAGGCGCTTCCTCACTACCTGCATTCACTGTGGTGGGTAGATCGCTTTTGGGAGGAACCTCCCCTGTTAACAATTGAGTGACCTTGCTAGATAATTCAGACATATTTTCAAGCAGCGTACTAGCTTCCTTCTTCTGAACGTCATTCAACTTTAGAGACAACAGATCGTTAACCCTATTCGAAAAATGATATAGCCTAGCTTGCACACGCTTAATTTGATTAGGAGAAGGATCATTTTCATCAAAAAAACTAACTACAGAAGCTAGCCCAGTAATATTCTCCGTGATCGTGGAAAGAGAGTCGTCAATTTCTTTCTCTCCCAAATTGGGGATGGAAATGGGCAAATCTAGGGACTCTCTAAGCTTGTTTGTGTCTACTGCAACCGTGCCTCCAGACTGTACATTTCTAATAGTCAATTCATAGATCAACTCCTCCTTGCGCAAATAGTTAAGATGGAGAACATCGCGAGGGCCGGGCATTGTTCAGAACAATTTTGAAAAACTCAAAAAATTCCAGCAACTGGGAAAATAGTTAAGAGTTCGGAACAAACAATGTTTAGCCGTCAAAAGGGGCTAAATTGAGACCCATTCAACCACGCTCTGCTACCACTTGTTACGGAGCTTTCCGTGGTAGGTAGAGGTGAAAGAAGGTGCGGGTGTGAATAGGTCTCCAGCTACGAAAGCAAAATTAATTTAAAATTTAACAAGGTTATATTTTCTTTTCAAAAACAAAGAAATAACAAGCATGGCAGGTACAAAGTAGCAAATCAAAAAGGGTAGTTACAATATTTACAGGGATTGGGCTTCGCGCCCAGATTTTACACTGCTTGGGCAATCAGCTCAGTTTTACCCCAAACACGAGTTTTAACAGAGGGGCAGAAAACCCCATTCATACCTAGGAGCCCTTGCTCCAAATTACACAGAAAAGCCTCCACGAGGCATACAACACTCAATTTTCAAAAGAGCCACTCGCTCTCAAAATTTAAACCAAACTCCACCTTCAAGTTGTCCTCACTGGACATAGACACAGGGGTAAAATACCCAACCTACTGAGGTCTATTAAATAAAAATGGGCAATTACATGACCTCTAAAATAACAATTTGAGAGGAGGCGAACTTGCACTCCTAATACACTTGTTTTAAAAAAACCTAATCTGGCTCTAGGCCACTAATGCAAGGGCTAATCCCATACTACCGAGGTGACTTTAGAAAAGAGCAATTTGTTTTACATTAACGAAGAATAGGTTGAGAAAATAAGTTCACCTCAAGACAATGTGAGTGGGAGCTCGAGAGGGTTAGCACTCTCTATCCCAATATGCAGCTTAAAAGAGAATAGAAGAAAAGATCGTTACATTTTAGGAAAAGGTTACATGGAGGAACGCTTCGCACCCGCCCCGAGAGTTAAACTGCTGAGCTAGCAAAGAAAGAATTTATTAATCGGCCATTACCTTATTGATGACCGCTGCCGAGGAAAGAGGCGCTTCCCGCCTCCTGCTATGTACTTTATACACTGAAAGATGGAACAGAAGTGGCCCGGAGACCCTAAAATCAGCAGTTTATATCCTCTCGCGGAAGGTTCTAGGCGTTAGGGGAATGAAAACACCCTCCCACAAACTTTTTATTGGCTCGGGTACAGAAACATATCCAAGTTGGGGGAAGATACATCGGATTGGTCGGAAATTACTAAAAGAAATTCGGGATTGGTTAAATGCAAAACAAGGGGAAAGAGAGGGGTATACAGCCAACTTAAACAATAACTGAAAAAATTTTTAGCAAAGACAAACATTTGAAATAAAAATTTCTCCAACAAAATAGTTCTTTGACTTCGCACTAGGTTGCACTATTGTTGATCTTCAGTAGTGTCCTCTAGAAGAGAAAGTTCACACTTCTTACTTCAAGCGAAACAAAAACACATCACAAATGACACAGTTCAAAAACTCAAAGTTTTCCATGTGGTGACATCTTCAGAGAAAGTAGAGAATTAATAGCGTAGATAAAGTTCAGACTTCCTCCAGCAGAGGAGTTTCAACTGGCGCACATTTTAAATTAGCGGAGTGGAGGTGTACCTCCCGGTACAATAACAATAATAATAGCAATAATAATAAGAATAATAATCGTATGGCCTCAGTTACCATGTGCAGACATTTTAATTTGATGCCATCTAGCTGTCTGTTCATCAATTTTGATCTTCTGTTTTACTCTAGGCCGACTAGATGGCAGAGTAAACCGAATCTCTATTGTGCGTCTATGGCTGAGTTTTAAACAATTTTGTTGAGTAAACACCAAATGTGTCACCAGATATCTTTTACATGCCGGTATTGTAAGACATGTCAAATGGACTTTTTACTACCCTTCAAAAATCTTACTTCCTTTGCACAGTTTGAACTTGCTACGAGGGCTATGCCGAAAGTTTTTAGCAGAGCGTGAGAAAAAATTTGTATTTGTGAAACAACAATTACAACTTCTCAAAATACTCTCCATTAGCATGTATACATTTTTTCATTCTCTGAAACCACTTAGAAAACGTTTCAGTCCAAGCTTCTTTCGGGATGTCACTTAGTGCACTCTCGTAGGCTGCAATGGCCTCTTCATCTGACGAAAACTGCTGCCCACATATTTTTTCCTTGGTCTTAGGGAACAGAAAGAAGTCACATGGGGCCAGGTCAGGTGAATAGGGGGGATGAGATAACACTCGCACTTTTTCCCTTTCCAAAAAGTCCATTGTTCTGGCAGCCCTGTGTGCAGATGCATTGCCGTGATGCAGCAAAACGTGCTCACTCTTGGACTTTGGGTGCTGTGACCTCCAAGTAGCTAGGACTTTGGAAAGACAGTCATTCACATACCATTCAGCATTGACTGTACGACGTGTGTCCAAGGTCACAGAGATGAGATGCCCCATTTTCGTTAAAAAAAAAAAAAAGTTGCCACCATCTTCTTTCCGGAGCTCCCACTTCGTCAAACTTTTGTGGGTGGTTCCTTCCCTGGAAAGCACCACACAGAAGATTGTCTCTTCGTTTCAGGGTCATAATGGTAGACCCATGTTTCATCACCTCTGACGATATTGTAGGTGTCTTCGGACTGCCCTCCATTGAATTTTTCTAGCATGAAATGACACCAGTCCACTCTCTCCTCCTTTTGGCTTTCTGTCAGGGAATGTGGCACCCAACGGCCATATCTCTTGGTAAGGCCTAAATAATCGTGAACGATGGTCTGCGCTGCTCTTGACCCAATATTTAAGGTCCCCTCAATGTCACAAAATGTGGATCTGCTTTAATCATTTCCCTCACAGCATCATGTTCTCTTGAGTCACAGCTGTTGCTGGGCGACCGGGACGAGGTTCATCTTCAATTGACTGCCGACCCCTCGAAAACTCGCAAAACCAATTTCCAACTGTGGTTCTAGAAGAGGCAGCCTTATCAAAAACGCGCAGCAAAGAAGAATGGCATTCTTTGGCACTTAATTTCTTTTTATAATCATAAAAAATCACTGCTCGAAAACGCGGTGTGACAGATCCTTCTTGCATGATGCCCGACTCAGCACTGCCTGTGCTTTCTTCCCTCGCTGTGGAGGAACTACCGCTAGGAGGGCTTGCGCGTGCATGTTCCAAAGTTGAAAAACATCGCTCTTTCAAATGAAAATAATCCCACTGTCCTCAGAATTACAGAGTACGCGCTGCTAAAAACTTTCGGCATAGGCATAACCTTCGTACCTTGGGATCCGGAGGCAAACACTCATCCACAGAGGCAGCTAAGGAAGTAATTATAATGCGAGGTCTGAATGCACAAGAGGGAAGAGAGACTGGGAAGAGGAGACATTCTGGGGTCATATGGATATGGCAACAAGAATCAAGAAGGGGATGTCAATGGACTTTTGCCAGATGAGCCAACTAATAATAGGAAACACATGGTTCAGGAAGAAAAATAGCCAAAAGATTACCAGGTATGGATGGAGAGACAGAAGAAAGAAACCATTGCCTGATTACATATTAGTGGAAAAAAGGACATTGCAAAGATCTTATAAATGTTATAGCGATACCCGCGGAAGCCTTTGGGGCTGACCATAGAGCAGTAATAGCAAAGGTGAAAGTAGGCAAGGTCACAAAACTACATAAAAAAAGAGAGAGAAAAATTAGACAGTGGAGATTGAAGGAAAAGGAGGTTCATGAAAAGTTTAGGAAAGAATAACAGAAACCGGTATCAAGGGCAGATATTAGTCATGCTGAATAGGAATGGAATAATTTTAAGAGTGCATTTGCAAGGTGTGCTGAAAAAACATGTGGCAGAAGATCAGGAAAGGTAAGAGAGAAAGAGATAGCATGGTGGAATGATAGAGTGAAAGATAAAGTAAAGGAAAAGAAAAGAAGAAAACTTGGAAGGAATGGAAAACATAAAAGATTAAAGAGATAGAGCAAGATACATACAAGTGAAAAGAGATTCCAAAATAGTAGTAGCCGAAGAAGAAAAGTTCGGAAACATTCACCCAGGAAGTAAAGGAAGATTTGAACTGTGGGGAAAAATTATTTGGAATTATAAGAAACTATAAGAATGAAACTCTTAACACAGGTTTTGTGAAGAATAAAGGAGTAATACTACAAGACCAGAAGAGATAATGAACAGACAGAAATAATATTTCAGTGAACTGCTGAAAGTGAGAAACCAGGCATATGGAGAAGATATCCAGACAGCAGGAATAGAAGTAACACAGAAGGAATCAGACATTAGAATGACAGAGATGAAAGGGGCAGTTAAAAAAAGGTGAAGATGGGGAAACACTACGGGAATAGAAGAAGTAGCCATAGAAACGATCCCAGGGCTGCAGGTCCAGCAGGACTCCAGCAGTTTAATACGAGGGGAGATCAAATATAAAAAGGATTTTATTTCTTATTTTAATTAATTTATTCAAAAACACAAGGCAATTACAATTTATTTTTCCACATACTGTAGTTTCCTGCTTTGGAAACCCATTTGTCCCAGCATATGAGCAGCTTTTTGATGCCTTCATCGTAAAAAGACAGGGTCGGGTCACCTGCCAGTTGCACAAGAAGTCTTCCACACTATCGTCAACTTCAAATCGTTGCCCCCCTAGAGCTTCTTTCAGTGGTCCGAACAAATGGAAATCGCGGGGCGATAAGTCTGGGCTGTAAGGAGGATGATCAAGTGTAGTCCAGTGAATTTCTTGTAGCTTGGAGAAAGTCAGAGCTGCAGTATGGGGCTGCACATTGTCGTGGAGGAGGATGACCTGTCGAATCGGTTGATCTCGTCTTTAGTGGCGATATGCAACCCTCGCCTTGTTCGCCAGTAATAAGCAGCATTGATTGTGCATTGCTCATGCTAAAAATCAATCAGCAAAATGCCTCGCCGAACGAAAAAAAACAGTTACAAGAACCTTGCCAGCTGACAGTCGAGTCTTGGCTTTCACCAGTGCTGCTTCCCCTTTCCTCTGCCACACTTTACTGGCTTGTTTGGATTTGAGAGTGTAGTGGTGGATCCGTGTTTCGTCGCAGGTGACGATCCGACTAAAATATGCATCACCTTCTTCCGCAAACCTTGCTGTAAGCCTCTGCCAGACCCCCCAAAACGTCTCAATTTCAGATTTTCGGTCAAAAGGTGAGGGACCCATCTGGAACACACTTTACGGAACTGTAGGTCATTTGTGATTATTGCTTGACAGCTCCCATAACTGATTTTGACTTATTCTGCGATTTCTGATGCTCTCGCCCAGTCCTACCAACTGTTGATGTTTAGGAACAAAAATCCTGTTTATATTTGATCGACCTTCATAGAATACTTGATTGTCAATGGGGAGAGAAACAAGTGCCCAAGGATTGGAAAAAGGGGGTTATAATACCATTATTCAAGATTTTTGTTTGCTACTGGCTTTAAACGCTAAAAATTAAATAATTGAAAAAGAGGTTCAACCTATTCAATACATAAAAGAAAGGAATGTAGTGATTACATTCTTATTTAATAGTGATTAGAAATAGGACCGGTTTCGACCCTAGTCCAGGTCATCGTCAGCCGTTCAAAACATAAAAAAACAAGAAAAACAATGCATATGAAAAAGAATAAGTGAACTCTGGATCGGTATAAGATGAAATATAAATTGATAATGGGGGTAGAAGTTGTGAGTCACTTGAAATAAAACAGTTAGTAATATTATGAAAGGTAGTACGGCACACGCAATGATAAGTAAAGTCTCTCAATGTTTATGAATAGTGGAGAACGGTCAAATGGGTCAGTTTTTACACTCTGTCAGGTACAAAGTCACAACACTATCGAACAACATATGAAGATCCATAAATATTTTGAAGTCGCAGACGAATAGATTTATAGAAGCAAACTGCCAGCTCTCGGTGATCAGCGTGGCACATCCAAGGTTATGCGCTGTGGTCTCGAACGCCAAAGTAGAATGGAGAATATCCTGAAGGTCCAGTATTTGCCTCGGTTGCGGGAAGTTAAGTACGTATATATAGCAATATACAACGCAATTCAGTATAATTGAATGAGTAATTGTGCTCCTGCTGAGTTCTTGGAAAAAAGTTGACTTGAAAAAACAATTGTAAAGAGAAAAAAATGTAGTAAAAAGCTCAATATCAGAAAACAAATGAAAACATATATGAACAGTGCGCTATTTTTTAAATTGAAAAAATTTAGGTTATGATTGAAGTAGTCGAAGTTGGCGCAAGACAAGAGTTAAAATTTGAATGAGGAGAACCGAAATGAAGGTAGTGGTTTCTTTTTTTTTTTTAAGAATAAAATTAATACCGGTAGAGGAAGAGTGATAGTGAAATAAGAGAAGAATAAAGGAAATTGAAGATAAATGGTGTTGAAGAAGGATAAGATGGGGAAATGAAAGAGGGGTAGTTTAGGGTGGGTTAGGAGGGTGGGTTATTGGAGGTAGAAAATGTGGGTGGGAACTTTGTAAGGCATGGAAAATAGAATTGGGGTTTTGGAATTTGGAATTTTTGAGAATAAGAATTACGAAGTCGAAAAGGATGTTGGGTTTTTCAGAAATGTCGTTTAAATTGAAATTAGGGTTGAAGTACTAGTCAAGGTGGATAAAGCAATTTTCAGTTATGTTTAAAAGGGGGCCTTTGTTAATGATCTTAAGTATTTTCATGTCATTTTCAATACTGGTGAAACTATGCTTTGAGTCTTGTATGTGCTGTCCTATGGCAAAGAATCTGTTGTATTTAATGGCGTTGACATGTTCAGAGTACCTGATATTGAAGTTGCGGCCAGTTTGTCCGACGTAGGAGGAATTACAGTCGTTGCATTTGAATCTGTATACACCAGATTTAGAAAAAGCATTAGATTTATTTAGAGATTTAGAGTTGTGTAAGATATCAAGATTTCTATTGTTAGTTCTAAAAGAAATTTTCATGTTATGTTTTTTAAAAGTATTAGTTATTTTATAAGCATCCTGAGTGAAAGTGAAGGTGGAAAAAGCAGTTGGTTTTATTGTGTCTTTAGATAAAGTGGTTTTTAGACGGTGTTTGAATTTTTTGATGATGCGGTTTATGAAGGAGTTGTTAAAGCCATTGAATTTAGCGATGTTGCGGATGGTGTTTAATTCGTTATTTAAATCTTTTTTGGACATAGGGGTGTTGAAGGCACGAAAAATTAAGCTGTTATAAGTAGCACGTTTATGAGCTTGAGGGTGCGAAGAATCTTGTCGTATTGTGGTTGCTGTTTGGGTTGGTTTTCTGAAAATTTTGTAAGATAAAGAAGAAGGATATCTAGTGATAGTTAGGTCTAGAAAATTAAGAGTTTGGTTGTGTTCTGATTCGAGGGTGAATTTAATGTTAGAGTCTAAGTTGTTGAGATGAAGAAGTGTAGAGGCTGCGTTGGTTGATTCTTCATTTAAGATTGCTAATGTGTCGTCGACATATCTGGCCCAAAAGAGGATGTTGGAGAAATTATTATTATTATTATTATTAATTTTTGTGTTTTCTAAGAAGTCGAGGTAAATTTCAGCAAGAATGCCAGAGGCTGGTGAGCCCATAGCCAAGCCATCTTGTTGATAAATGGTGTTGTCAAAGGTAAAATAATTATTGTTGAGAACTAATTTTAAAATAGACATGAAGTCTTGAATTTCAAGTATACTTAGGTTACTGAATTTGTTTAGGTTGTTGTTTATAATGGGGAATAATTTTGAAATTGGAATACTAGGGTACATGTTTACAATGTCAAAAGAATGGAGAGAGAAAGTTGGTTGGATTTCAAAATTCTTTAATTTGTTGATTAGATCAGAAGTGTTTTTGATAGATTTGTTGGATAAAAATCGATAATTCTTTAGTAAAAATGCTTGGATGAATTTAGAAGTGTTGTATAGGGGACTGGGTCTGTAATTGATAATAGGACGGATGGGAATGTTAGTTTTGTGAATTTTAGGGAGAGCTTTGGCAGTGGGTAGTCCTGGGTTCATGTTTATTAATTTAATTTTTTTCTTGATCTGTGAGGAGAAAGGAAGTGTTTTTTTAAAGTATGTTTGAGTAGGCGTTGGATTTTTGTGGTTGGGTCTTTTTTTACTATAGAAAAGGAAGGGTCACTGAAAAAAAAATTTGGTTTTATCTAAGTAGTCAGTTTTTTCCATTATGACAGTAGTGTTGCCTTTATCAGATTTGGTGATAATGAGATTATTGTCATTGATTTTCTTTTTAAGATCTGAAATGATTTTATTATCATTAATTAAATTATTATTATTATTATTATTATTATTATTATTATTATTATTATTAAGAGAAATGTTTTTGTTATTGTTAATGAAGATTTTTTCGAGTTTTCTTTTTACTTCATATCTGATTTCATCTCGTTCATCTATTGGCATTTTGTTAATGGCTATTTCAGATTCAATAATTAAATTGGTGGCTGCATTGAAAGTGTTGAGATTGGGCCAATTGTGTTTGAGGCCCTTCGAAAGAATTGAGTTTTCAACATCACTCAGAGTTGTTTTAGATAGATTTACAATGGGAGGATGGAATTGTTCAATAGTTCTGGAGGGTGTGTTGAGGTTCTTAAACTAAAATTTATGTGAAGAAGAGTTGTTCTTAAGAATTTTGAGTTTTTTTCTCTAGGGTTTGTTGTTTAATTGACAGTACATGAAATAATTTATTGTCTACTTGAGTTAGGAAGAGGTTCCATTGTACACTCGGGAGAAGATTAGCAATTTCTAGATGTGTTTCGTATAATCTGTTGTTTAAAAATGATTTTTTCTTGTATAAGAAACGGATTTCGTTTTTTAACCAAATTTTGTTGGTTATTCTTTGGGTTTTTAACATGTGAGGAGCAGAAATGTTTTTTCTGGTACAACTTTGAAGAAATTTGGGGGTAAGATTGTAGGATATGCATTGTTTCAGGAAGTCGATGTCTTTTCCTAATTTAGCGATCTTGATCTTAAGGCCCAATGTAAGAGAAGGCTTTTTGTTTAGCTTGGTTAGCTTGTGCATTTAAAGATAAAAATTTCATTGTTCCGTATTGAAAGTATGAACGTTAAAAATTAAATAATTGAAAAAGAGGTTCAACCTATTCAATACATAAAAGAAAGGAATGTAGTGATTACATTCTTATTAAAAAAAAAAAAAAAGAAACCACTACCTTCATTTCGGTTCTCCTCATTCAAATTTTAACTCTTGTCTTGCGCCAACTTCGACTACTTCAATCATGACCTAAATTTTTTCAATTTAAAAAATAGCGCACTGTTCATATATGTTTTCATTTGTTTTCCGATATTGCGCTTTTTACTACATTTTTTTCTCTTTACAATTGTTTTTTCAAGTCAACTGTTTTCCAAGAACTCAGCAGGAGCACAATTACTCATTCAATTATACTGAATTGCGTTGTATATTTCTATATATACGTACTTAACTTCCCGCAATCGAGGCAAATACTGGACCTTCAGGATATTCTCCATTCTATTTTGGCGTTCGAGACCACAGCGCATGACCTTGGATGTGCCGCGCTGATCACCGAGAGCTGGCAGTTTGCTTCTATAAATCTATTCGTCTGCGACTTCAAAATATTTATGGATCTTCATATGTTGTTTGATAGTGTTGTGACTTTGTACCTGACAGAGTGTAAAAACTGACCCATTTGACCGTTCTCCACTATTCATAAACATTGAGAGACTTTACTTATCATTGCGTGTGCCGTACTACCTTTCATAATATTACTAACTGTTTTATTTCAAGTGACTCACAACTTCTACCCCCATCATCAATTTATATTTCATCTTATACCGATCCAGAGTTCACTTATTCTTTTTCATATGCATTGTTTTTCTTGTTTTTTAAATTTGAACGGCTGATGATGACCTGGACTAGGGTCGAAACCGGTCCCATTTCTAATCACTATTAAATAAGAATGTAATCACTACATTCCTTTCTTTTATGTATTGAATAGGTTGAACCTCTTTTCCAATTATTTAATTTTTAATGTTCATACTTTCAATACGGAACAATGAAATTTTTATCTTTAAATGCTACTGGCTTTACGTCACACTAACACAGATAGGGTTTATGGCGATGTTGGGACAGGAAAGGGCTAGGACTGGGAAGGAAGCGGCTGTGGTCTTAATTAAGGTACAGCCCCAGCATTTGCCTGGTGTGAAAATGGGAAACCATGGAAACCCATCTTCAGGGCTGCTGACAGTAGGGTTCGAACCCACTATCTCCCAAATACTGGATACTGGCCGCACTTAAGCGTCTGCAGCTATCGAGCTCGGTCAATATTCATGAAAGGCGATAAGATGATGTGTGGTAACTACTGAGGAATCACCATCATTTCCCATGTTGCCAAGATAATGGAAAGGATATTGAGGAGAAGAAGAATTAGAGAGAGAAAGGGTGGAAAGTCAGTTACAAGAGGAACAATTTGGATTCAGAAGTGGATGGTCAACAGTGGAACCCATTTTCATTTTTTGAGACATAACATGGAAAAGTGCTGAGAATATGGGAAGGATATAGTAATGACTTTTATAGGCTTAGAAAAGGCATAGCGACAGCATTACCAGATCAAAAGTTTTGGAAAGCCTGGCACACAGGGGCATTGCAGATAATGATGTGATCTGGGGAGAAGTCTAGAAGGAGGTACAACAGCAGCTAAATGTATTGAATAGAAGAATTGAACAGTGCGGATTGAGGATCAACATGGAAAAGAGCAGACAATGGTAATGGTAGAGGAAGTAAAACAAAAGGAAAAGGAGTTATCACAATTGGGAACAAAGAATTGGAAATAGCAGAACATTTCAAATACTTGGGAAGTGAACTGACATAAAATGGAAGAATGGATATGGAAACTAGTAGAAGGTTACAACTGGGGAGTTCTTTTTACCAAGTACGGAGATTAAAATGGAATAAAGATGCACCAATGAAGGTGTAATGTAAAAGGGTTTTTATAAGGCATAATCAAAAAGTTTCCACTTGAGGGTGTTGCTGCAGTGGACATGCAACGTAGCGCAACACCGATGCGGACATAAAAGCATGGACATGTAGGCAAAAGGATTAGTGTAGCAGTCGTGTTGTAGCAAGGGGCGTGCGTTAAATGTGGCCAGGTGAACTATGGCTACGTTATTACCAAATGCATCCAAACAGGACCAACATGTTGTTATTCTGTTCTTGGCTGCCGAAAGACAAACACCAGTGGACATCCATAGGAGAATGAAGACTGTGCATGAGGTAGCATGTCTGTTAAAAACCACCATTCTGGAATGGTGCACCAAGTTCCGTGCAGGTCGCATTTCGACACAAGATACGGATTGATTTGGGAGGCCAGCCTCATCCATTATGGACAACAACCAACACCTCAAGAGGGAGACACTCGAGCACCTGCCCTATTGTCCTAATCTCTCCCCATGCGATTATTACACCTTCAGTCCCCTCAAAAAGGCCTTGAAGGGTCGACTCTTCCTGTCAGACGAGGATGTGCAGCAGGCGTTTACGGACTTCTTTACACAATAGGACATGGTGTCTTACCACAAGGGGATCTTCAATCTGGTGCATCGATAGGATGAGTGCCTCAGTGCTCACAGCAATTTTGCCTGATTGGCATAAATTTTTGATCGCCCCTATAATAACATATGCAGCAGAAACCTGGACAATGACTCAGAGAGATGAGAGTAGAGTACACACAGCCAAAATGAAATTCCTGAGGAGTGTGGTACAGAACATAAGGAAAGGAGGGATAAAGTGAGAAATGAAGATATACAAAAAGAGCAAAATGTACAAAAACTAAAAGACAACACCAGATTGAGATGGTTTGGGCATGTCAGTGCAAGATATTGGAATCATTCCATATTGACTGTTTTCACTTTACAAAGGAAAAATTATAAGTATCCTCCTAATTCAATACAAATCATAATTTGTGGAATGATGGAATTATGATTTATATTGAATCAGGAGGATACTTTTAATTTTTCCTTTATAAAGTTTGGACATGTCAAGCGGATGAAAGAAAAAGACTGCCAACACAACCACTGGAAAGACAGATGACAGGGAAGAGAGGACAAGAAAGGCCAAGATTACGATGGATGGACTCTGAAGAACAGCATAGGACAACAGAGCATGGACTGGAACAGTGTTGGATTAGGAATGGTGGAGAGATGGGATGAGTGGACACCTGGTGTCAGCTGGAAAAGGGGAAATTATGATGATGGTGATGATGAACATACTGAAACATATATTGTATCCAGTCAAACTAAGTTGTGATATCAGAAACCTAAGTAAACTATGTTTAATTCATTTTGGAACATGTAATTATCAGGGACCCATCTTTATCAACAAAGCTGTGTGACCTACATGTTTTAATAGATTAATAAAGTAGGACAACAGAATACATGTTGAATGGTACAACAAACATTTTTGCAAGATTCAACAATCTAACCCACTGACAGTTGCAAACTTACAGCTACATGACCTGTGCCATATGGACAACTTGCACAGTTATTAGCGTAGTGCAGTACTATGCAGTATTTGTATTGGAGCTGATGACTCGGTGGCTCTAACAACATCAATCACCTCTAGCATCCGTTCAGTGGAAACATAGGCTTGTTGTCAATTTCAAGTTATGGTCCTTTCTTATACTGTGGTGTATGATTTCAGTTTTTTTAATCTCCCAGTATGTACAGTATATTTTAAATTACAGTACCTTTTTCTATGTTGACAGCTCGAGTCAGTTTAAAATTTATTTACTTTGTATTTTTTAATTAAGTTTTATTGGTTTGGCAGTCTTGCTATTAGCAACCATTTCGCATCTACCTGCCACAGCAATTAAGAATCATTTCTAGACCCTTTTTCTATTCACAACAGGACTCACATTTTTGCTTGTGTGAAGTCCTTGAAGAGAAGAGCACTGTCTTCAAAATGTAAATAGCATCAAGATTTTTATTTCGCTAGTGTTGTAATATCTCACTAACACAAGTTTTCAATGATGGGATGTGAAAGAGTAAGGACTGGGGAAGGTGTACCACCATGTTCATCAACGCTTGTCCTGCCTAGTGACAAGGTTCATTATGTGGCTTTGTTGAATCCAAAGTAGTCAGTGATGTCCATGTCAGGGTGTATATTTACTCTCTTCGTATAATCACATAGTGTATTAGCCCAGCCCATTACTTGTGCCATTCTTTGAGTCTCTTTCACAGACCACCAGTGCACAGCCTGTTGAATCTACTTCTGCTTGCAGCAATATATCCACCCCATCAAAGTTGACATACATATTTTTTTTTTTTTTTGTATTGGCAAAAAAGCCAATTCATTTTCATATTGGAAACAATCAAATTTAATGACACCGGCTGACCCTGGAAGCATCTTTCTTTCCATGATACATAGTCAACGTTCCCATTATTTCACAGTCAGCCAATATTCAGTACCTTAAGAGTGTTAACACACCGGACAATGGTGCAATAGCTCTTCAATTTCAGGTGGTCTTTCAAATGACACCTGCCATCATTTGCCACTTCATCCAGGCTGCATTCAATCTTCATATTCACCTTTTCTATGAGTCGGCCATCATCAACAATCACAAGCCCAAGATACAGCATTTAAACATCACTGGCAGCAGGTCCTTGCAATCAAGTTGGATTGATCTGATTTTGTGCAGGTGTGATTTCAAATATGTATTTGGTTTTCTTTCTGTTGCATCGCAGCACATACTGCAACAATCTACCGTTCTTTTCCTGAGTTTTATGTTCAGATCAAGTTTGTCTTTGATGACTAGCATTGTGTTGTCAACATTGAGAAAGGTCCAAGGTATCAGGTCTGCCATAACATTGTCCATTAAAAGGATAGGATGAACAGAAGTAGTGAATGCGAACTGTAATGTCACAGTTATCAAACGCTCCTGCAATGACTTGGATGGATCATCTTGGTACTGCATGAAGAAGCTGTACCATACCAATAAGGTACTCCACGACACCATACTGACACAGTGCTAGCCAAATTAGGTCTTGCGGCACATCAAATTCTTTCTCAAGGTCCAGGAAAGCGAGATGGTATAGTTTGTTCTTCTCACAGTAATTCTCAACTAGCAGCTGTGCAACATGCATTGCATGGGTTGTATTGCAATATTTCATATATACAACTTGATCCTTGATATTGTGAATCTATTTATTCTGAAAGCATTCAAAGATCTACATCAATGGCCTAGAAATCAGCTCGGATGGCAAGACTTTTTTTAAAAAGATAGTACCATGATACTCCAGTGCCATAATTTGTCTCTCTGTAATAATTATGTTATCGAGCATGCTACATCTCTTCTTTGAGAGCATGACAACTTTGCTATACGATTGTCTGGGGGCCAGAGACCTTTTTTGGCTTCATTTGCTTCAAAGCAATCTTAAGGGCTGGTTTACACGGGTAGAGTAGCGAGGCGAGTAGAGTGGATAGTAGAGCTACTAGCATCATGTAAACGACTGGGATAGTAGAAAGTAGAGTAGATAGCTAGTACGCAGTAGAGTACAGTGGGTTTCCGCTGTGGTAAAGTAACTCTACCACTATCCTTCCCCCTCCACCGGAACCGAGCTCCGAGAGCTGGCGGAGAAGGCCGAGGACGCTCGATTTTTCAGTTGGCGCGTCATTCCATGTGTGTACTGACGGTATTCCGCTGAGTAAACTGAGCATTTTTGTGCGTTTATTTGGTGGCAAAATGAAGTGTACGGAAGAAGAAACATGCAAATTTGTAGAACTGGCAGTGAAAAAAGAATGTTTATGGAACATAAACAGCATTATTTACAGAAACTAAAATATGAGACAGGCAGCGGAAGAGGACTTGATTACGAAAATGGGTAAAGAGGGTTTTGGTTTTATGGAACTTAAACAGAATATTTTTTAAATACGATGTACCTACAACCAAGAACTGACAAAAATTCATAAATCCAAGAAGTCTGGAGGTGGTGCCGCCGACATCTACACTCCCTCTCTTAAGTGGTTTAGTAAAGTATAATTTGCAAGGTAATACTGAAAGCCGTCTGCCTCTGTGGTGTGGTTAGTGTGATTAGCTGCCACCCCCGGAGGCCCGGGTTCGATTCCCGACTCTGCCATGAAATTTGAAAAGTAGTACGAGGGCTGGAACGGGGTCCACTCAGCCTCGGGATGTCAACTCAGTACAGGTGGGTTCGATTCCCACCTCAGCCATCCTGGAAGTGGTTTTCCGTCGTTTCCCGCTTCTCCTCCAGGCAAATGCCGAGATGGTACCTAACTTAAGGCCACGGCCTCTTCCTTCCCTCTTCCTTGTCTATCCCTTCCAATCTTCACATCCCCCACCAGGGCCCCTGTTCAGCATAGCAGGTGACACTGCCTGGGCAAGGTACTGGTCATCCTCACCGGTTGTATCCCCTGATCCAATGTCTCATACTCCAGGACATTGCCCTTGAGGCGGTAGAGGTGGGTCCCTCGCTGAGTCCGAGGGAAAAATCAACCCTGGAGGGTGAGCAGATTAATAAAGAAAGAAGAATATTAAAAGCCACAACATAACATTATAGCTCAGTGATATTAAGGGGAGGTGCACCTTTGGAGGTCAAACAAATGCAGGTGTATTGTCCTATAATGGAGAACAGACCTCCCTCATTTCGATGGAAGAAGGATTTTAAAAATACCTAAACCTATATTAGTCTCGAAGATGCAACAACAAATATAAAAAAGTGTCAGCTGGTTTGTCCCTTTAGATGACGGTTTCTCAAGTTTCAGTGTTACACAGCGTGTTCATCATGTGTCTCGACGTGTTTAAGTTAGACAATGATGCAGGACTGTGTACTTTAATCATATTAATAACATACATAGGGATCTTCTACCTCGTATCACTTGACAATGCCATTAATTTTAAGCAATAACAGTAATGTCCACAACAAATAGAATAATTTTCATATTTTGTTTGGAATATCCAAAATAATTATTGTTTACAGTACAATGTCAGGTCTTGAAACTTAATCTCTACACCTGGGCCGTACAAGCAACGAACAAACGAATTATATAAATAGATCAGTAATTGGGGTATTTATGGCAAAGAAGCTACTACAAATTAGGCCTACGCCAGCGTGATTTACAGTGTACTGATGGCTATTATCATTGACCAAGAACTTCAGAGTCACCTCAAGCTTAAATCTCGGTGTTATTGCATTTCTCATCACTGTGTTGTCTCTTTGAATTTGCGGTGTTATAGCATCTAACAGTGTCTGAAGGTTATCAGGCTTCGATCTCATACACTTTCTGTATTCTTCTTTATACTCTGTCGCAAGTTCTCTCAGAATTAATGTTGATGCCCCGAGTGTATCTCTTCTAAGCCAGCCTCTTACCCATTCCCTTCTTCCCTCATTTGCTTCTTCTAATGCTTCACTAACCTCTTGCATTAATGTGTTTGCAAATGTCTTTAAACTGTTCGTTACGATGTGCTTGCATCTTGACATGGTGCTACTACTCTACTCTACTGTATGACTCTACTCCCGTATGAATGATACAAGTGTCAACTCTACCAGACAGTGGTACAGTAGAGTAACGTGACTACTCTACTCGCCTCGCTACTCTACCCGTGTAAACCAGTCCTAAGTTTGGCAGTCAATCTTTTCAATGGTTCTTTGATTGAGTGTTTGGGATCATAATGAAGTGGCTTCTCTAGTGTTTTCACCCTTTCTTCCAATCCACCAGCAAATTGCTCATTTCATCACTGACGCCACAGATATGTTGCTTGTGTTCCATTTTGCAATGTCTTGATTTCAGAAGTCAGCAGATGTCATGGTCTCCTTCACATGTGTCTAGTTTCTTGGCATATGCTTAGTGTAACATGGATAACCACAGAAAATCATCTTCTGGGCTGCCACCATTGGGATTCAAACTCACTATCTTCCGAATTCAAGCTTACAGTTACATAACTCGTACCATGCAGTCAACTTGTACGGTGGCACCAAGACTCAAATTCATGGTCTATCAGGACTGTCCTAATTTTTTCAGCATTTATGAAGGAAAGCATCTCTGTTATCAAAACACCATTGTTTCTAACATCTGTCACATTCTTCACAAATACTAGGCCTACATATGTTTAAAAATGAATAGTCTCTCATAAAATTAGGGTCCCAGATTTGTTCTAAAAACCCAAGGCATTTCTATATCTTAAGAAGAGCAAAGTGTTGAGGTCACCCTATATGAAAGAACCAATTTTGAAACTGGCATGTTTCTCAAAATAATTGACTTATGATAATTAAAACGTCAAGGAGAAAAGCACACAAGGTACTGACAAACTGCTCTGAAATTCTCTCTCTTCTTCTATCACCTTGTGTGGCAACCCAAGACATTATTCGAGTTGCGCTGAAATTGGCATAGTTCTATCTAGAAGACATCAATGGTGATTTTGGGGAAAAATGTTCTCATTTCAAGCTAACTGTCAAACCAAAGATACAGGCTTAGACTTGATATCAGAATGGTATTGATGTATTACTGTATAAGGCATTATCTACTGCAAAGTACTGTACATTCCTTTAGCTGGGAATAGTATTCGTGACTTCCCTCACTTCACCAGTCATTAACTGCAAAAAAAAAAAAAAGGGGGGGGGTCCTGTCTGAATGAAAAATATACATAGTATTTAAAAGATGCAGTACAATAAAATGAATGCACTTGTGCAAATGTCCCTGAACACTCAAAATAAATTTCTCTGAAATCACTGACATACTGTGTGTACTGCCAGAAAGAAATAAGGTAACACTAAAATGTTTTCAAATAATGGGAATTTAATGAACCCAAAATGAAGTTATACGGGTGAGTTGGCCGTGCGGTTGGGGCGCGCAGCTGTGAGCTTGCATCCGGGAGATAGTGGGTTCGAATCCCACTGTCGGCAGCCCTGAAGATGGTTTTCCGTTGTTTCCCATTTTCACGCCAGGCAAATGCTGGGAGTGTACCCTAATGAAGGCCACAGCCTCTTCCTTCCAACCCCTAGCCCTTTCCTATCCAATCGTCGCCATAAAACCTATCTGTGTCGGTGTGACATAAAGCCAATAGCAAAAAAAAAAAAAAAAAAAATAATAATAATAATAATAATAATAATAATAATAATAATAATAATAATAATAGTGCTTCTGACATGACAAATAATAATCACCAGATGCATGCCAAAAGTCTGAATTAAATTCCAAACCTCTTCACCACAAGTGTTGATATGGAGTGAAGGCATATGACACTGTTGATAGTGATTCATCTGTCAGGTGCAGATGTTAAACCTTGAGCAGACCCCTATGTACTTTTCCAACAGTCTGACAGGGTCACGGATGGAAACTGTGTCCCACAAATGGTCCTGGCTCTCTTTTATGGCTGACTGCCCTTCCTGGCACAAACCCTATGTGGAGGGATGTATTGAATATTGTGTTTTGGCTGACAGTATATGCTCAGGTCAAATCAAGGAAAAATCTTTGATCTAAATTGTTTTACCAGTGCTTATTTCTGTATATTTCCCTTTATTTTAATGTGTGTGTGTGTCCAATCACTGTACCGTTTCTCTATGTGGTCGAGTATGATGTAAGATGACTCTCTGCAGCAAGCTTTTACGATGAATGATGTCAGCCTTATCACACTAGATGAGATGAAATGAATGATGTATTTATGACAGTAGGAACAGAGAGGGTAAAGCCTGGTTATGGCACATGGCTTACACCTATCGAATGGCACGTAGGGGTCAGCTCAAGGTTTACCATCTGCACCTAACAGACAAATCACTATCAACAGTGTCATTTGCCTTTACTCCATATCAACACTTGTGGTGAAGAGTTTTGGAATTGAATCCAGGCTTTGAGCATGCAATCTAGTGATTATTATTTGCCATGTCAGAAGCACTAAAATCTGCTACATATAAAATACAAATTTTACACCAAAGACTTACAGTATATATATTTAAAACAACAAAACACAAGTGAAAAGAAAGAAACCCTAAGATGGTGGATTTGGTAGGGTAGGTGACTTCATACTGAGCACAGAGCTTGGAGAAGATGACGCTGCGTTGACTTCTTCATATGAGGCCTGCCTTCAGAGGAGTCCCTACCCGACGGAAGCGATCTAACAAAACCGGCAAACACGGCGGATGAACAATCTTATAACTGCCGACCAAACATTAGCAACTTTCAGAGAGTCACATGTTGCATTCATAAGATCTTCCACAGTGATGTTGTTGAGTACAGTCTGCATTGAACATTAAGTATTGTTGTGGTGACCCACATTTGCATACTGTTTGGTCTACTTGAAAACTCCACTTCAAAAGGTTAGATCTGCATCTTGTAACATCTGAGTGCAGTCTGTTAAGTGCTTTCCATATCAACCATCCCTCCGTATGACCAGGAGGAAGTTCATATGGTGTCATCAATTCTCCAGATCTACTGAATATCTCTCGCCATTTACAAAGTCAGGGTTGGTGTGCTGTTTTTTCAAGAGCCTCTGTTGTTCTAAGGAAACTTTCTCCAAAAGTTAGGCGTGGGTATGCTAGCTGGTGGCCATACAGAGGGTGAACTTCAGATGTGACAACTCTCTTCTTCTCGCACTTTGCCGGTATCTTCCAACGGATGTCAGGAGGTACAATTCCACAAAGGCAGTGCAGTTTATCCAAATGCATAGGCTGTAAGCAGCCTGTGATGTTGCGACAGGTCTCACTAAGAGCAACGTCCACCTGTCTTGTATGGCTCGATTTATACCACATAAAGCACGTATACTCAGCAGAATAGCACAGTGAGTGTGAAGATATCTTCGGTGTGTGCTCCCCATTTGGTACGTTTCACTTTCTGCATCATGTTGTTCCGAGCCGACACTTTCTGCTTGATGTTGGAACAGTGCTTCTTACAGGAGAGTGTGATCCAAACCCACTCCCAAGTACTTTGGGGTTGCACAGTTACAGGGTGACTCCTTCCCAAGTGATCTGGAGTGACCTAGCAGCCTCTCTGTTTTTAATATGAAAAGCACAGACTTGGGTCTTCCTAGGATTCAGTTTGAACTGATTTTTCCTGTAGCAGGTATTGAGTTCTTTCACGGTATCGGACAGCTTTTGCTCAATAGTCTCAAACTTGCTAGCTTATGTAGTAACAGCATGGTCATCTGCATAGATGAAGCTTTCTGTTCCTTCAGTCAGAGGCTGGTTGTGCTGGTAAGATGTTGAAATGGGATGGTGCAAGGACACTTCCATGTAGTAATACATTCTTCTCAGGTCTCCACCTAATCTTCGATACTGAAGGAGGTTCCTTACTATACAGATGAGATGGTAGTCTTTCGTGATACAATGAAGCTTTGGCAGAAGAAGTTTGTGGTTGACTGTGTCACAAGCTACTAACAAATCGATGAATACTGCCCCAGTGATTTACCATTTCTCAAAATTGTCTTCAATGTGCTGTGTCATTCTCAGTATTTGTGATGTACAGCTTTTCCCCATCCCGAATCCAGCTTGATGAGGTATAAGTAGTGGCTCTAACTTTCCTGTTGGTTGATGAAGTACGAGTCTCTCTAGCACCTTGTAAAGATGACACAACAAGGAAATGGGTCGATAAGTTTTAGGATCATCCCTATCTTTGCCTGATTTGTGAATGTTCAGGATTTTTAGGATTTTGCAAGACTGAACACAATTTATTGCTCATTTAACTTTCTTGGTCAAGCTGACAATCTGTTGGTTTCTTCCCAATCCTAACATGATGAGGTTGTTTACCATTTAGTAAGAACTGATGTGCATGCTCGTGTCACAATGTCATGAGCTTCTCCAAAGCTCAGCTATAGGCCAATGGTAGTTTGACTGAATTGATTTTCTTAGTATAGGCTGTAATATTCGTCTAACAATGTAGTTAGTCCTACAGCCTCTCGGAAAAGATGTCCAAAAGTAGGGTGCATGGGCTTAAGGATCTTCCGGAAAGAGTGAGGAGATCAGGTGCAAAGTGGCCCAAAGAACTGCATTTTCTACAACATGAAGGAGTACTGGAAATCCAGGAATACTGAAAACAGTTAACCAAAGTCAAAATGATATGTTAAAAAAAAGATAATACTAGTGAATACTGCTTTTTATTTGGAAAAATGACACTAAATGTTCTTCAGTTTATCCCAGCTATTTCTGGAGGTCACTTGAGCCACCTAGGATTTTGGTTTTGGCCAGCAGTTTAAGGCTGGATGCCTTTCCTAGTGCCATATGATTTTTAAAATGAAAATCTCAACCCAGAATCAACCTGGATTCAAACCTCAGCCTTCCAGGTGGAAAGCCAGCAGCTAAGCCATTGAGCTAATCATGGCCTGTTTGGCAAAATGACACTATTAGGCCTATTTAAAAAGGAACCAAAAGTATTCAAGTTCTTTAGGCTTCTTCACTCATGAAATCATCAGCGTTTCAATCCAGTATGGCAGTGGGCGAATTGTAGGCAAGAATGATAATTTCACTATTGAAAAAGCCTAAAGAGCTTGAATACTTTCAATTCTTGTTGATATTATTTGCAAACAGTGAAATTAAATTTTGTGTTTCCTTCTGGGAACTTAAATTTTGAGACACTATTATTGTTTCACATTTTTGCTAGACAACAGTAGTAAGGTTGTAGGAAGAGAGTAACAGAATGTAGTACTTCACCCAAGGTGGTAAGAACAAACCCATGGACGCAATGTGTCAGTGAATGCTTAATGTAATCCAGGAAGATAAATATATGAAAAAAGGAGTCAAAACCAATTCTTATTTTAAAAACCTCTCCTTAAACTATCAAAAATTAGATAATCATTTTTCACTTACCAATTTTATCATTCTAACTTGAATATTAAAGACGTTCATCATTTATTGCATTTGTGCCTATACAACAATTTGATTGTGATTTCTCAAATCAACATGTGGCGACATCACAACAGCGCTAGAGTTCCACAGCCACTAAAGAGCGTCAGGTGACAGCTCCAAGAAAGGGCAAGGAATCTCCACGATGGTCGCTAGGCGACAAAAACACAACATAACTTTACTTCCGTGCTAAGACCAACAACAAGATTCAGAAGGGTAAACAAACTCCACATTCCTGTACTGCAAATAATAAAGCAGTAAATCTAGTCTCAAAATAATGTTGCATTTAATGTGTGTGCATGTAAATAAGTGATCGTATTATTAATCATCCACATCGGTGAACCCGACGTAATCTGACATTGTCTGATACAGTTTTTCAATATAAAGTCACTGTTTTTCACATGATAGTGACTGCCTTTGTTATGGAGCAATTACAAGAACAACTACAGCAATCACAAGAGAAAAATCGCCTTCTACAACAACTCGAGCAGCGAATGCCACAATCTTCACCCACACAGGTTAGTACTATAGTGAACCGTGTTGGAGTTAAGATACCTGTTTTCTGGCCAGACAAGCCGGAGCTACGGTTCACTCAGGCGGAAGCGCAGTTCAATGTATCCGGTATCACACAAGAGGCAACAAAATACACGTATGTTGTTTCCCAGCTAGACAGTCGCTATGCCGCAGAAGTTGAAGATACCATTACCAACCCTCAGGCACAAAATGCATATGTGTACTTGTGTACCGAACTCATCTGGCATCTTTCTCTATTGAAATAGCAATGCGTTTGTCAACTGCACATGGACAAAGAGCTCAGCAACCGTCAACCATCCCAATTCTTACGACACCTTAGATCTCTTGCGGACAGCACACAAGTACAGGGCAATCTCCTCAGACAGTTATGGATACAGTGTCTACCGTTACAAGTGCAGGCCATTTTACAAACGCAAAGTGAGATTCCATTAGATAAAGCTGCCGTCCTGGCTGACAAAATTCTTGAGTTGCCATTAATGCTTTCACAGCCCGTACTTTTAGACATGATATTGTATAGGCTTTTGGGCTTGTTCCATGTCAAGAAAATAAGATGAAATTCTTAAAGTTTCGCAGAAAACTGTGCTCTGCATCCTCAGAAGAATTCTCGACTGTCTGCGAGAAAGGCTTCTTAAACAATGACACTTTTGAATTTGGAACGTTATAATAGAAGTAGAAGTGGAAATGATGAGTTCATTCACCACCAGATGGCCCCCAGGACGTGGCACAATGCTAGCGTTCGAAGCCGAAGCTGACCAAACCATCACAATCAGACTAAGCGGTTCACATAACGTGTTTACGTAACGTATGACAGGTGTAAGACATAGACATAAGCCTGGAATGAAACATCTGGCAATGAGGAACATACGAATTTGGAAAACACTGAGACAGAATAACAATAGTGAAGGGGCAGGGAAGGGAACTACCTACCTAAATTCTTAATGGCTGGCAACCAGGTATTACTTAATTGATAGCGGTGTCCCTGTTGAAATTGTTAGGATTTCTACGTATTTCCACAGCTTCCCGTATAATCCTGGACCTGTAGTGTCTAGTGTGGGTAAGAGCTCGAGCATCTTGGAACATGACATCATGACCTGACGATAGAGCGTGCTCAACTATTGCCAATTTGTCAGGTTGGTTGAGACGAATATTACGTTCATGTTCTTTGATACGCGTACCAATGGACCGGCATGTTTGGCCGATGTATACTTTACCGCACGTACAAGGAATTTCGTATACCCCAGGATGTAAAAGTGGGGACAATTTGTCCTTGGTTTTACTCAGACTGTGAGCAATTTTAGTGGTGGTGCCAAACAAGGTTTTTATATTGTTCATAGACGAAGTACTATCTGGACTGGATTTCACATCTGCGTACGTCGATGACATCTAGGTCTTCTCTAAGAGTCCCGAAGAACACAGGCACAACCTGCAAACTCTCTTCCACTGCCTCTCTGAATATGCTACAAGGGTCAATGGCCCTGTTAATGAAAATAAGATACACGAATGTTTTGGTCTCGAATTGCTACGAACTGAGGAGCTAGGCTATGAACTCTGTATTAGGGATGTTTCTCCTGCTGCCACATCAGAAGATAACATGAAATTACTTCGTTCCTCGTTAAGTAACCATGTTAGTTTATCGAGCTGTCAACCTTCCATTGTCCTTGAAAGTGCGTTAGGGGTTTCTCTGTCTCAAATTGAGTCCACGTTGCACGAGTTTAGTTAAGATCAAGGTGATGTCACTCGAAAACACATTCGTCGCCTTAAAGCTTGCCTGCTTCATTACAGGAACCATGTGTCTGATCTCCAGTTATTATTTAGTTATAGTATGGATGATGTGATAACATTATTAGTTTCGTGGTCTGGTAAAACTGAGTCGCTTTTGAGGATCGGAAATAGTCTGCTTTCTGTGTCTGTTGAAAATAAGCCCGCTGAAGTTACTGAGCAGGAGATTTTGCAACCACTGCATGTTCACCGTATTTCATCCGGTGGTGATTCATGTGTGACCGAGAATGTTTCTTCAATCATTAATTTCACAGAGCTACCTCATCCACTGTAGTTACTTATTAAAGGTACGAAAGTCTTATTCTATAGACTCTATTGAACAAGTTATTGAGTTCTTGTGAACTTCTCGAGCACAGTGCTGTGTATGGTGTCAATTTATCTGCATGCTTCTGGAGCCTTAGCCGGTCACCTAGCTGTTGCTATGTCTGACAATGATTCTATTGGGGATTTCCATGCTAAACTACTAGGTGAATATATTCCTACCAGAGCACTATCTTCTCTAGTGCAGTGACGAGTACAAAGAAGTAATGAATCACATTCAGAAGATGTTAGGAACATTAAAATGTATTCAAGAGTCTTCTGCCTCAACCCTTTCCACTCAAATTATTTGTACGTCCTGATTTCTCCCAACTCGTATTTATTTCTGTCAGCATTCTTCATATTTTAAAACCTGGTGTTTAGTACTGGTTGTAACAATATATACAGGAAGAAAATACAAAATTAATGAATGTATGGTATTTACATGACACAAAATAATGTTTTTCACTTTCTTAACGGTATGTCTTCAGTGTGTGGAAGCGTTCAAAGCAAATGGTTGGATGGAGCCCTGCTTGCTTATCCAACCAGTCTGCACTAAAATAATCCTGCATTTCAGCCTTACTGTTCATCCCCATGTTAATAATTACACCAATAAATGCCTTCAGTTCTTCTAATGCCACCGCTTTCCAAGAAAACCAGATAGATCTATTCTGAAGTGGAGTATTTTGCTATAAGTTCATTTCAGCAAATTTGTCTGTCTCATGGACAATAGAGGTTATCAACTGATCAGTAAAAAATAGCTACCAATACTCTAGTTCTATTTTAAGTCTATTGCCACAATTTATTAATACACTGACTGATCTGTAAGGAAATTTGGGTAATCCTGCATCACCCGTTCTCCGCAATCTCCAGGGTATGTTTGAAGTCAGCACTGTATGACTGGGACGAGTCAAAATACTATCGCCTCCGTGATTTCTTGCGATGCTGATATCAATATTGTCATTTGAATCACTAATAGATATATCACTTTCATCGCCAGATTCAAAATTTTCACCACTTTCATGGTCACTAAAAAAACCAGCCGAAATAGACACAAGAATCTCAGCTTCGGTCAGACTGTGCGCCGCCATGTTGCTTCACATGACTGCATTGCGTTGTCAAGGAAACAGAGCAATTTTGCCAAGCAAAGAGAAACTCAAACACACCCATTTGGTTTTTTTTGGTTTCCAGAAGGGACCAGCACTTACGAAACGAAGTACAAAAGTCCTGGCATTCCAGGTAACCTAGCAACGAGCGGCGAAACATTGTGTCGACTCAGGGTCGACACACAAGCTATAATGCTGAATGACGGCTGTCGACCTCAGGTCAACACACGAGCGGAAAGGGTTAAGTATTCGGAGGTGAGATTGTGAGTTCTATTGTTGAACATCTGACGCCCAAGTATATGTCTTACTTGTCATTTACATTAAGGCCTAATTCTTTCTTTGAGCTAGAAATCGCTTGTGTTGCTGCAGAAGGAGTGAAATACGTAGACTCACTCAGTAATATTGATAGTCCGTCGTCTTTTAGTGCTTCTATCCCTGTTTTGCCTTCTGCAGACAAAACACAACATTGTTTTCTGTATAAATCGGTAGAATATCTACGAAATGCACGTCCTAGGTGATAGCTTTCTAAACCTAGCTGTGGTAATTCCGGTTCTCAGCCGGTTGAACGTAAGTTTTACGAGTGTGGGTTTGCCACACATTTATGTCCTCGCTGTCCCGTACTTCAACAAAATCGTACCCAGTCATCTAATAGTGAACGCAGCAACAGGAACTGAGTAGAAAATATAGCAAGTGAGACTTTCACGGCTGGCGCTACAAATCATGTCAGTGTTTTCCGGACTTGTAGGCCGTGGTCCAGGAGCATGTGATAGTCCGATGTTTCACCGAAGACTACGTTCGGCATTGTCAATTGTTCCGACTGACTTCGATAGCAGCGAAGCTCTCAGTGGAATGAAGTGGTGTTGTAATTCCAGCTCATTATATACTACAGGCTACGGTATGCTGTTCACTTATTGGTCTGCCATGCTAGGGGTGGGAGGTGGGGTTGCTGATTGGCTGTTCTTTGGGCAATGGTTGAAGCATTAAGGAGCCCGATGTGCATCAACCTACCCTGGCGGAAACAGGCAACTGATCACCCGCTGCTTTTTCTGTTCTGCCTCGGTTATCGTGTCCTTCAGGTTTTAAGGCTTTCAGGACTGGAAACCAGGCTTTGTTTCCCGTTCAGATTCCTCCTTATAGTTGAAGCTGTTGGTGTGCTTCAGGATTTCAATGGCTTCCCTCTGTAGCCGAGCGTGATAAGACACAGTAGTTCACAGTACTTTGGTGTCGCTGTACTGCATGCAGCGAGTGTTCAGTGACTGACAATCTATCTGCTCGTCCCAGCTGGCTATGTCTGTTGTGCTCCTTCAATCATGTGGCAATGCTGCATTTTATAGTGCCTATGTACAATGGTCGAAGCTGCACGGGAGTTTGTAGAACCCTGCTGTGGAGAGAGGATGGTGTTTGTCTTTGGCAGACCTAAGTAGTTCCTAGATTTTCTTCATTAGCCTATACAGGGTTTTTACCCCCATGGGACTCCAGTAGCCTCCCTATTCTGTCAGTTGTTTTCCCAATATACGGCAGAAAGGCTTTAGCTGCCGGCTGCTCCTCTTCTTTCTCCCTGGTTGTTGGACGTATGGGATGGAGTGCTCGCTGGATATCTTTATCCCAGACGACTCTAATTTGGAATGATTGTCCTTAGCTTTTAACTCTGCTAAGCATGAATCGCATGGGAAATCTCCTATCAAACTCATGTTTGCATTCTCTCCTAATTCTCCATTAGCCAATCTCTGGTCAATTAAAGACCTTTTGCTGGAGGTAAAACTTGGGCTAGAGCCCGTCACAACCTTCTTGCTTCTCTCGCTCATGTGAAGTGTTATAATAAGGTTCATGAAGCTGGTGATTTCAAGGTTGGAGATACTGTCTTCATTAGAAATTATCCTGTGAGTTCTAAGGCCAATCACCAGGCTTCAAAACTAGCTCCTCGCCACAGTGGTCTGTGGGAAATTGTGAAGTATTTGACGCCGTCACTCTTTTGGTTTGGGATAATTCAAACGGGAAATTGACCCGTGTACATCTTTCTCAGTTAAAGGCCACTTCATGCTTCATTGAGGGAATGTTTTGGTAACTGCTGTTCTCACCAAGTTCTGGTAATATACTGTTGGTCACTTGGTAAATCTAAGTTTTGAAGTGTTCTGCTTTTAATATAGTAACTTATTCAGTTACCGATGACCGTTCTGGTAAATTTTTGAACCACTCACTGTATGTCAGGTCTATACTAGGATGTGTATTATTCTGTATCACTAAATTTATGCTTGGAGCTATGATTTATCAGGTCATATTTAGGATATTGTAAAGGTTATTGCAAGTTCTGTATATACATTTCTTCTCAGTTTGATGTGTCAATTATTTGTTTTGAGGCCTCGTATTAGATTAAGTATATGTACTGTTTATGTATGTAATGTCCTGTCATTCACTAGGTTACTGTGTTTTGAGAAGTGTTCCTTGTTCCCCGATCCTTTTACCTCTTTTTGGTGCCGCTTTTTTCTGCTGCGTTCGATTTATGTTGCACGTTATAAATTTCATATTAGAGCCCGTATTGTCAAAGTATCAACATGTGAAAATTTAGATTTTATAATTCACCTTTACAATACTGTAATTGTCTTTATTACAAAGACTACATTAAATTACACTCGTGAAACATGTTTCGTCCTCTTATAGGACATCTTCAGTCACAAATACAAATACATAATATTAAAAATAAGGCGAGGACACATTAAAATAAGTAAATGCAAAGTCTTTGTATATTGTGACGCGGCGTGATAGCGTCTTGTCAATCTTCAATGTTAAAATGGTGCGGTGTGAACATGATATGAAGCATGAAGTCCAATTAAAATCATATGTTAAAACTGTTGTTCAAAACAACGAATTGTCAATTGTAAAACTCCGTAAGTGGCTATGCAAATAAAATTATGTGCATATTGTACATAAAACAGTGTTCTTTCAGGTGGCAGCCCACCGTATCCGAATGCTGCCTTCTCTGAACTCTTGGTTCAGCCGGTGGAGTATTCCTTAAAAGACCTTCCATGGTTGACTGTCAAGGTGTAACCTGTGTGGGACTAGGTCCCCAATTACAACTCTGGATGTGATCCAGTGAGGTGATAATGAGGCCGCTCCTCTGGAGTACAGACGCCTTGTGCAGCCGCCCCTAACCTGGAGAACAGACGCTGCATAATGGATTCCAGTGGCATTTCCTCCACTGTGGGGACCATCACCCCACCCAAAGGGGCTCATTCGCCCGAAGCCGTTGGCCCCCTTAGGGAGTCAGGTTATTTCCCGCCGCCCAACACTCGGCGTTGGCAATTTTACAGCTGGGTGCCAGTAGTGGCGATGGGCCCTTAGGGGCACAGGGGCACGTGCCCTGCCAAGTTTTTGCACTCAGAATTTCAGGAAATAATTTATAATTTAGTTGGGCTACAGCCGAACAACAGAATTATTTCTACAAATGTTATCACGACAAAATGTTATATTCTTAACTGGATTACGGATTTTGGTAGGTATTTAAACCCACCATGTCTTTAAGCACGAAGAGAGGATACCTTTTGTACTCGTATTTGAAGAGACAAGCTGTTGCTGTCAGTGCGACAATAATGACTGCAGGAGTCTTGCGAAGCGAGTGGCAGGCGAAATGTGCAGCTCTGGGCACTAGACCGTCTTGTGCCCAAACGACGCGCCTGCGCATTAGAACACAGTATTTGAAGATGGCGAAAGTCCATGACAGCTGTGGGCTTGTGTGGGTGAGCGGGCGACGGGAAGTACTTTTGGTTGGGCACTCAGATCCTTGAGGCCTTCTGCAGCGCACGCGCATAGAGCAAATAACAGATCACGAGAAATATCCGCGCTTTACAAACATCAGTGTAGCCAATTCACCAATTCTGTAACTAAAGTAAATCCAATAATATTTTAGTCTTGTTTATTTAAAAATGCGTTCATATCGCTCATGCAGGGATTTAGTTGCTTTCAGATGTTTTCATTATTAAAATAAGTTATCTTAAATGAGGTTACCGTGTTTCTTATAGGCCATTTAGCAGCTGCCAACCTTATTCGGGTATCAAGTTTTGGAGAATTTTGTACTCTCTTGCCGGAAAAAATTCCGCGTCAACCGTAAACAAGAACCCGAAAGTGAACAAAGCCAGACTCAGGACCGAACTTGAAGTGTTATATTCCAGGGTAGACGTGCGTGCGGCAGATGGTGCTGCGGCGCTTTTGCAACTTTTCCTGCGCAACAATATGCAAGACACTTTCAATGAATGCGTTGGGTTACTGAGCATCATTGTTACAAACCCGATGTCGACAGTGGAAAGTAAAAAGTTTTTCTCTACTCTAAATCGAATAAAGACCTTCTTGAGGAATACGATGAGCCAAGACAGACTAACGGCCCTGGCGATGCTTTCAATTGAAAGTAAAATGGTACGTTCGATTCCCGACTTCAACCAGCGAGTTATCGAAGTATTTGCTCAAGCAAAGGATCGACGAATAGACTTCATCTAAAAATGAGAAGGTTAGTATATTCATTATTACTTGACTTGTAGGGGAACAGGTTATAAACGAAATGTGGATCAGCTTATCCCTTGCCATTTAGCTCAGTGAAATAACACTTGACCGGAAATGGAGAGGTCACGGGTTCATGTCCCGTTTCCTTTGACCTCGCCTGTCACTGCCTTTTTCCTTGGTGTTAATATCTAACTGGCACCAACTGTAAACGGGATAAGCTGATTTACAAGTCAGTTGTTAGTGTATTTATTCACATGCGCATTATTGTTATATTTTGCAACCGATACCTTAAATATCTACTTGTCTGGCCATATTATTTTATAAGTTGTGCCCCGCCGGATAATTTGGCCACGGGCCGCCACTGGGTGCCAGACCAGCAAACCCTCCTCCTTTCTCATTCCGGACTTGGGACCGGACAATGGCGGAGGAAGAACCTGAACCTGTATCAACAAAAAATATCAGAAAGATGGACAGTGGCGGTTAATACCTAACAAAGTCGTGTACAAAGAGCTAGAACCCATTACAGATACTATGCGTAAGAGGAGACTGGGATTCTTTGGACATATCATGAGGATGCAGGACTCGAGACTTCTGAAACAACTAGTACAACACAATCTCGTCTCAAAAAATACCACAACAGGATGTAAATGGATCAAAGAAGTAAGAGAGGATCTGAAGGAAATAGGCCTTACAACAGAAGACACCAAAAATAAGATAAAATTGAATACAAAACTCAAGAATACAAACCTCCGCTTTACCCTTACACAAAACAAACCAACAACACGCACATTTTCAACTGAGGATAAGGCACGAAGATCGGAGCGTCTGAAGAAGTACTGGGAGGACCGCAAAGCCCGAACAATCCCTTCAAAGAGACCTGAACGACGGACTGACTAAAGTGATCCTATGTGGTCATAAAAGAAGAAGAAGAAGAAGAAAACAGTGTTCTGGTGATGCCACATTGTAATAGATTTCTTGATTAGGAGGTGGAGTTATACTGATGCAAGTTGAACCTGATTGTGTGCTGACAATAGGGGCCTAACATTGAAGATTGACAAGACGCTATCACGCCGCGTCACAATATACAAAGACTTTGCATTTACTAATTTTAATGTGTCCTCGCCTTATTTTTAATATTATGTATTTGTATTTGTGACTGAAGATGTCCTATAAGAGGACGAAACATGTTTCACGAGTGTAATTTAATGTAGTCTTTGTAATAAAGACAATTACAGTATTGTAAAGGTGGAATTATAAAATCTAAATTTTCACAAGTTCGATTTATGTTGCAGGAATTTCTCTGGGAGTCATCGTGGCATAACAAGACGTTTGAGAATCCTGATAGCTCGAGATGGCCAGTTGATCCACTAGGAGAAGTTTGGAGCCTCCTTCTTTGGTGCTTGGTGCTGTCCTATGTTATGTTGGATGTCATTATTCTATACCTCTTACCCGCTGCCTCATCTGGGATATGCTGCGTGCTGTTCTGATACACTGCTTGTCACCATTGTGATCTAGTCTGTTGTCCAGCTGTTTGAGACATTAGTCTCGTCTGTTTACTTGACCTTCTATAAACTCGTATCAGCATACTAGGCTAGGTATGTCGCGTGCTGGAAAACCGGCTGGTTGACTGACCTCGTCAACTCATTCCTACAAGCCAAGCTACGTGTTATGTAGCAACTCAACCAGTTATCGCTCATCGCTCAGGTCACAACACACATTCAGAACAGTGAAGGATCCTCCTACATAGTCGCAGACGAATTGTCTCGCATCAACAGTAGCACTTCTGACTTCTGCACTTTGGCATGATCACAGAGAGACGATGCAGAACTCCTTGATCTGCTGAACCGCAAATCTGCACTTTGATTTCAGCAAGTCTGGAACCCAGGAACCAACATCACTCCATTCTGTGACACTTCAACATGTCGACACAGACCATTTATCACTGCAGCACCTTTTCATAGACAAGCTTTGGACTCTCTTTATCGTCTAAGTCATCCTGGTACCACAGTGGCTGCCCGTTTAGCATCAGAACACTTTGCATGGCCCCACATGCAAAAAGACTGCCATGCATTGGCACGAGCCTGTCAGGCATGCCAGCACTCGGAGGTCACGTGCTATATCAACACTCCCAATAGGCAACTTTACCTCACCATCTGCTCGCTTCCAACACATCCATCTGGACATCATTGACCCACTCCCTCCTGCTGGAAATTACCAATACTGTCTGACAGCAGTGGACTGATTCTGGCCAATGGAACGCATAACAGCAGAAGATGTCACTGAAGCTTTTGTAGCATGCTGGATCTCTCACTTTGGATCACCATACAGTGTCATGACCAACCGATTGGAATAGAGTGGTTAGCTCTATCAGCTGAGTGAACAGTAGGCTTTTTACCTCTCCAGGTAAGTGGAAATTGCATTGCTAAATTTTTTTACTTCCTGACTGGGAATCAAAACTACATCCCTCAGGTAGTGTACAGCAGAGTAAGAACATGCTTAATCCTTAACCGTGGACTTGTGGTCTGTGTGACTTGGACAGATAAGTAAATTAGTCCTTTTCCTCACTTATCTATCTCTGAGTTTGCTCTTTTATAATACCTACCTGGCTACATAACATGTATCACTCATATTCATCTTGCTGTTGTTAGTATCAGTGTGGCCGTGATAATAAGCAGTTGTGTTTTACAGTGGTCCAAGGGACTATAAATACATGGTTTGTAGCTGGAAACTGAGCACACTTGAGAGTGATCTATCCTGTAGTACCTGTATCAAGCTTGATATGTTTGTGGATGGTTAATGATATGATCACTTACTTATATGTACACACATTAAATGCAACATTAATTTGGGACAAAATTTACTGCTTTATTATTCGGAGTACAGAAATGAATCTTTTGTCAGTGTTAGCACGGAAGTAAAGTTATCGGTCATGTTTCTGTCGCCTATCGACCGTCATGGTAGAACGTTTCCTCCGTCAACTCAAGGCAGCCCTCATGTGCCATTCTGATGTGTCTTGGTCGCAAGCCTTACCAGCTGTCTCGCTTGGTAACTGAAGAGCGCATAAAGAAGATCTAGGCGCTTCTTCGTCAGAGCTAGTCTATGGAGAACCGATTCGAATTCTGGAAGAAATGCTGTGTGACTCGAGGACACTTCAAACTTCGTAGTCAAACTCCGCCAACAAATTAGTCGACTGCGTCCTTTGCCAGCATCATGACATGATCAACGCTCTTCTTTCATCTTCAGGGACTTGAACATGTGTACTCATGTCTATCTATGTTATGACAAGGTCTGTGGAGCCTTACAGCCGCCATACACTGGCCCACATCGAGTGTTAGACCGAAGTGATAGGACAATGACTGTGCAGATACAAGACAAGCCCATCCACATCAGCATTGATCGGGTAAAATCTGCTTTCCTCCTGGCAGATAACACATCTTTACCCGGACAAAATGCCAATCAGAATCATCGCATCAGCCCAGAGAACACCCTCAACGATGACACAGCCCGAAGATCACAGGCATCTAAAAATGCTCAACCATCTCATGACAAGGAACCTAAACCTTGCTTCGGCCGAAGAGTTAGATTTCTGGACTACTTTTAACCGTGACTACCTCAACCCCATGGAGGGGCTGGTGTGGCGACATCACAAAAGCGCTCGAGTACCACAGCCACAAAAGTGCGTCAGGTGACAGCACCAAGGAATCACGATGACGATCAATGGGTGACAAAAACACAACAGATAACTTTACTTCCATGCTAAGACTGACACAAGCATCAGGTGACAGCACCAAGGAATCACGATGACGGTCGATAGGTGACAAAAACACAACAGATAACTTTACTTCCGTGCTAAGACTGACACAAGATTCATTCCTGTACTCCGAATAATAAAGCAGTAGATTTTGTCCCAAATTAATGTTGCATTTAATGTGTGTACATATAAGTACGTGATCATATCATTAACCATCCACAAACATATCAAGACTGATACAGGTAGGTACTACAGGATCGATCACTCTCAACTGTGCTCAGTTTCCATCTACAAACCACGGACCTATGGTCCCTTGGACCACTGTAAATCACAACTGCTTATTACCATGGTCACACTGATACTAACAACAGCAAGATAAATATGAGTGATACATACTATGTAGCCAGGAAGGTATTATAAAAGAGCAAACTCAGAGATAGATAAGTGAGGAAAAGGACTAATTTACTTTCCTGTCCAAGTCACTCAGACCGTAAGTCCACGGTTAAGGATTAACCACAGTCTTACTCCCCCATAGGCTACCTGAGGGATGTAGTTTTGATTCCCAGTCAGGAAGTCAAAAAATTTAGAAAATATCCATTTACCTGGAGAGGTAAAAAGCCTACGGTTCACTCAGCCCACGTTAAAAATGAGTACCAGGTTAACTCCTGGGATCAAAGGTGAATGGGTATAGAGATAACCACTTTATTTCAATTAGTGCTGAGGTTACAAATAGTGGAATCCACTCCTCCAATGATCTTAATAGCCTGTAATGGCTTTGGTTTGCCTTACTTTTCATACCCAGCTTCACAGATATAACCCCAAGCGATATTTTACGTCAATAGTTTTGGGACTACAGGCATCTGTACACTGAGCTACCAGAACGCAAGGCCATGACTCAGAATTTGACTGAGATATCTGCTTCCATTCCACAATAATTGGTATTCAGACGCTTAGGACCACTTACTACACCATTCTATCACTTCCCATGGCCCTCAAAAAAAATAGAATTCACCCCACAAAACAATAAAATAGATACTGATACATAGTGTACATTACTGTAATCACATCCTAGTTCATGAACCATGGGCAATGGCCGAGTGACCTAGTAAGTGGCCCAGAGAGTCGGGATACCAGTTGTTAAAGAATCCGGGCGGGCATCTTGGACATACTGCGTCAGAGCCCTCCTTGAGCTCAGGCAGCTAGGACTAAACATACCACCATTAGCCTTTAACCCATTAGAAGAGAGATACTCACTAGTACTACATGTAAGTAGGGTAGCATCAAACTTAACAGAAAATTTACTGAGCACATTCAAATGTTTTAAGTAAGCAATAGACCTATCAGAGTGACTGAGTCCCACAGGCCAAAGGCTCTTTGGTAAGAACTAGGTGAATGGAGTGGAATTTAATGGGGAACTATCAATATTGATGGGGTTTATGGCAAGAAAGAAAAAAGGACTGGCTGACTCAACAAAGAGGATATTTCTACAGTCCTATCCTACACACTGTCCTTCCTCTTTTAACAAAACCTAACTCCTATCTCTTATTTGGTATCTCCCCTTACTTGAAAATCATTAGCTATTAACACATCTAGGACTGTTCACAAAAAACACTATAGCACACAACATCGTTTCTGTTATGCATGCTAACGAGAGAATGAATAGATAGATTTAGCATTTGGAGGAATTAGAATGAGAATTGTGTCACAAGGGAACATCAGCAATGGTTAAGTCTCCGAATGCGATGAAACTAATATAAATGGTCCGTTATTGGACATTATAAATTTTCCAGCTAACTCATTCTTGCTTGCCAGCGTTTCGCCCCCGTGTGCTAGGTTGGGCTCATCAGTTGGTACCTAGCACACCCACCAAGACGCATGGCTAGTGCATACTGTGGAGGCCACTGCGTAGGGTACTTGGAGCCACCGGCAGTGCCAATGCACTATGAGAGACTTTGTCTCATTACCAAAAATTGATCCACTAGCCATACGTCTTGGTGGGTGTGTTAGGTACCAACTGATGAACCCAACCTAGTACACGAGGGCGAAACGTTGGCAACCAGGAATGAGTTAGCTGGAAAATTTATGATGTCCAATAACACGGACCATTTATATTGTTATTACAAATTTACTCATTCGGGACAAATATTTCAGGTTCCCTATGGGAATCAACATCTATATTATGTGATGAAACTTGGAAAACACATTGAGGTACACGTCTAAAATTTGCGAGTTTTCAAGTTCCACGTGAACAGTTATGAATACCTGCTGATCAATGCTAAGCCGGCACACTGCCTGCCTCTTGCCACACCTCTGCGCCTCTCCTCCTGGTTCGCTGCCGCACATTTCCCTCTATCTGGCATCTCTATCTGTATAGATGAGCAACTTGATTTATAATGTATGTTTGCTGTTTGTTCAATGTAATATGGTCGTTACCCATGCTGTGACTGTACCTTTATTAAGGCAACAACTGCTTCCTTCCATTCCAGTCCTATTCCTATCCCGTTGTTACCATACAACCTGTTTTCGGTTGGTGTGACTTAAGCAACAACAATCTGTTATTTGACTTATTAATGCCCTTGTACATATCTTGGGTTTCCCTAATGTGGGAAGCTTGAGATACACAAACCAGCAAGCTGAAATTTTGTTTAAAGATGCCCATTCCTTGCTGCATATTGAAGAAAGAAGAAAAAACAAAGGAAGGACAGGTAGGTCCTACATTTTTTTTTAGCTTTTGCAAATCACGATAAATCATTCACTTTAGATCTCTTCTCTCCTTTTAAGAATATGGTCATGGTAATCCATACATTAAAATAAAGCCAGGAAATATTTTAAATTAATTTAAGCTTCTTTTTTTTTTGCCATTTGTTTTTATTTAAACATTGTAACAACACAGATAGGTCTTATGGTGATGAAGGGATAGGAAAGGCCTAGGAGTGGAAAGGAAGCGGCCGTGGCCTTAATTAAGGTACAGCCCCAGCATTTGCCTGGTGCAAAAATGGGAAAACCATTTTCAGGGCTGCCGACAGTGAGGTTCGAACCCACTGTCTCCCGGATGAAAGCTCACAGTCGTGCGCCCCTAACCGCATGGCCAACTCAACTGGTAAATTAATTTAAGCAAGTGAAGGAGAGCATGTATAACTCGCTCAGGTGGCAGAATGCTGGCCACCTGACCTCAGGTTGGAATGTTCAATCCCGGTACGAACCGATAGTATTTGAAAGTGCTCAAGTACGCCAGCCTCGTGTCTGTAAATTTACCGGTACGTAAAATAACTCTTGCAGAACAAAATCCCGACACCTCGGTGTCTATGAAAACCGCAGAAGTAGTTAGTCGAATGTTAAATCAATAACATTATTATTCTCAATTCCTCAGTGAGCTTGAAAACTGACCTAATTTCTGTTAAGTTACTTTGGCTCATTAGTGCTTCTATACGTTTCCTGGATAAGCTTGAAGCTATAACAAGCCTGCAAGCTGAAAATACACTCAAAAATGTCTCTCCTTTACTGCTTGTTGAAGAGAGAAGAAAACTCATGTGAAAGAAAGGACAGACATAACTAACTTCTGGAACTTTCAAAAATCACACTACAAAGATTTATTAAATAAAGTGCATCATTCAAGATGTATCCCTCTTTGCAGGAATATGATTATAGTAATGCATAGCCTATATCAAAATAAAGGCAGAAATATATAACATTAAACTGAGTGAGGGTGAGAATGCTTACATTGAGGTTACTTTGTTATTGTTAAGTCTGGTGATCAGCAGTGATGAGCCATTAAAAAAAGAGAGAACAGGGCAGCGTTATTGTCTTTTAGGGTACAGCCTTACATGCCGAGTAGCCTACTATAACCCGCGGGGGTTTTCTTGCCTGTTCCCCTATCGGTCATGTCCCAGGTGGCGGATAGGGGGGCCCTCTGGACTTGCTGGAGGGTCTGAGGGAAATAAAATACCCTCTCACGGACCAAAAACAGATATTGCCAGAAAACATCTTAAGGCAGTGTGATTGTTACTAGCCCAAGCCAAGACTTGGAAGTGGAAACCTCGCCCACACATCCTAGAGAGGCATCCATGTTACCTCCGCATGGGTGATATGATGGTTCAGGTGAAATGGGTGCTGGTGATTGAGGTAAAAGCTCACTGCGGTGTGCTGGATCCAACACATCACTTTGACATACGTAGCCTGAATTAGAAATAGGACAATTAGAAATAGGAAAGGATTTCCACCTATCAATACTTGTTTATTGCACTTGTTACGCTACAGGACCGGTTTCGACCCCTTACATAAGATCATCTTCAGCTGAACCATACATTCATATCTATGTGATGAAGCTATGATTAAGATTGTGTTTTCTAAGGAATGCCATATGATATTAAACGTTTGGTCACACCCAAATGGGGCATGTCGTAACGTGAACTGGCGTATATGTCACTGTGCAACAATGCAATTGTATGTCTAAAATAATATGTTTAAGGTCTTAAAATTAGTTTATAAAACACATCTCTACTTAAAACTAACATATATATATATAAGATGAATACAGTATATAGGAACACTTCATGCACATGAACGTTCGTGTCTTGCGTGTTGTTCAATTCATCTGTTGACTTCTGTGTTCTCGTCTTATTTACATAGTTGTACACTTGGTTGCTGTTCCTGGAGTTTAAATGACATGATTTGCTTGTAAAATTGTATGAGTAAAAGATTTTTCTTCATGTATGTATATATATATATATATATATAGAATAAAACACTTTCCAATTTTAAGAGGGTGCCAGACGTATGGACAGAATTAGGCTAAAATATGTTCAGCTCTGCTGTGTGTTGAATCTGTTGCCTTATGTTAAAATCAAATCGTGTTGTCCTGTGACGTCCATAAAACTTGAGTGACATTGGGTTCAAAGTAGTGGCTCCTTTCCCATTTGTAGCTGTGCAGTGATGTTATATTTATCTGTGGAAGATAAGATTGAGCTATGAGTGATGCGACACACAACCCTTAGACATTCCTCCAACATAAATATCACTCATAGCTCAATCTTATCTTTCACAGATAAATATAACATCACTGCACAGCTACAAATGGGAAAGGAGCCACTACTCTGAACCCAATGTCACTCAAATTTTATGGACGTCACACGACAGCATGATTTGATTTTAACATAAGGCAGCAGATTCAACACACAGCTCAGCTGAAAATATTTTAGCCTAATTCTATCCATACATCTGGCACCCTTTTAAAATTAGAAAGTGTTTTATTCTATGTATATAAATTAAGACAAAATCTTTTATTCATACAATTTTACAATAAAATCATATCATTTAAACTCCAGGAACAGCAACCAAGTGTACAACTAGGTATGTAAATAAGACGTGAACACAGAAGTCAACAGATGAATTGAACAACACGCAAGACACGAACGTTCATGTGCATGAAGTGTTCCTATATACTGTATTCACCTTATATATATATATATAAGTTTTAAGTAGAGATGTGTTTTATAAACTAATTTTAAGACCTTAAACATATTATTTTAGACATACAATTGCATTGTTGCACAGTGACATATACGCCAGTTCACGTTACGACATGCCTCATTTGGATGTGACCAAATGTGTTATTTTACATTGTATTCTTTAGTACGAGGACTACTGATATCCACGAGTTTATATTTTTACACCACTTGTACTTTGTTCCAAACTTCTTTGTATATATATTTCTCGTATTATTATTAATTACTACTCACCTGTACCATACTAACATTTCTCATCTCATTACCACACTTCACTTTATAAATTATTACAGTTAAAAATATCATGTTTTAGGATTCGACAAAAAACTTATGTATGCTTTAATATGGCTGATGATGTCCCCTAGGTGGGTCGAAACTAGTTCCATGTAATTTATAATATTGTAAATACATATTAGTATTGAATAGGTGGAAACCTTTACTGTGTTACTATTTATATGTCAATCATATAACATTCCTTAGACAACACAATCTTAATCATAGCTTCATCACATAGATATGAATGTATGGTTCAGCTGAAGATGACCTTATGTAAGGGGTCGAAACCGGTCCTGTAGCGTAACAAGTACAATAAACAAGTATTGATATGTGGAAATCCCTTCCTATTTCTAATTGTGTAATTCGTCAATACGGAAATGAAGATTATAGATTACGATACGTAGCCTGAACGAGCCGCGGGTTAGGAACGGGGCGAACCCAACCTAGGGGAAACCCATGACTGCAAACTCAGTCATAGTAATGCCAAGTAGGTGGTGGTGGTGGTGATTATTGTTTTAAGAGGAAGTACAACTAGGCAACCATCCTCTATATAACACTGTGCCCGTTGCATTTTCGGACGTGTTCCAAAATGGCGCCTAGGAAAGGTATAGACCACTCAGACCCAAGATAGTATACAAGAAAGTCTTGACATGTGAATACAATAGGAGGCCATGATTAACTTGGAACAACTACCTTTCAAAGGCGGTGCAGAACACAGCAATGTCTGGGGAATTGTTTCAAAAAAAAAAAAAAAAGTAAAATAATAGAGATTATTGAAAAATCTTACTTGAAAAACTGAACTCGAGAAGAGAGAAAGCAAACTGCTGTTGCTGTGTCGAAGAAAGGAAACTGTAAAAATTACGGCAGAAGTTTTGAAGAATAACTATTATAATTTATGAGAAGACGGCAAAATACCTGCAGAAACACTGTGGAAAATATAGATACAGTGGGATATACGAGAATTATTTAAATACGTACACTGATGAACCTGAGGCGCAAGATCAGCGATACATCGGAAATCATTAATTGGAAGTCGTAACAGAAGAAAAGGATAGGAGAGAATTACTCCGTCAGAAGAAAAACCAAGGAAGGAATAATATTTTTAGAAAACAAATAATTTAAAACTGAAGATTTTCGTAAGACAAGACGGAAGATTTTACGCAGATTTAGAGAAATGGTTAATTAGAACACAAGAGAAGACTGATAGAATAATTTAAAAAGAAATATTACTCTAGGAAAAACTTAAAATGAACATTTACTTGTCGACATTATTTGATTATATTGGCAGTTATGTCTCAAATATTATTACAATATTATAAGTCCACCTGTTCAATACAATACAATATGATCCACTATTTCATATGGTCAAAATTTTATACATAATACATAAAAGTCAATGGTACATGTTTCACCCTCCTTACGGGCATCATCAGCCTATATCAATCTTAAAAATAATACATATGGAGTCATTCTAATCTTATAAATTATAGGTTAAATTGTTGAAAAATGTTTTACGAATAATATTTGAGACATACGTCAACTTCAATACGGAACCAAAATGAGAACAGTTACTTGTAAATTGGCAGTTATTCCGAGAAGAGGATGACTTGCTAAGCATCCAGATGAACCAACCTGGAGGGAGATATCATCCGACCAGCTGAACCTACCTAAGATGAGATGAGGAATCCAACTGAACCTCAAACTATGGCCAATGAACCAGCGATGTGACGAGCAGGAGGAGAGCAACTGACGGCTGATATGATGAAAGACGATCTAAGTGTTTGCCATAAGTATTATAATTCTTAATTTAGCTACGCATATGCATTAGAATAGAGTATTCTAAGTGTGAAATATTTAAGAGTGTAAGTGAAACAGTGAAGTGAAGTGCGTTACATTTAAGCTGCTAATACTATATTAAGTTAGTGTATAATTAGACTGATATCACGTGGAGTATGGCTATGCATGAAATAAGTGAATTACTGAGGTAATTGAGAATACGAGTAGGAAGAAAAGTTACCTAACCGCTGAATGCAAAGATTATCGTATGGTGAATAATATCTACTGATTTTGCGAAACCATTCAGTCAACAATTACGTCACAGGTGGCTCGCATGAGAGGAAGTGAAAGAATATAGTCAAGTTATTCCTTGTAAAGTAATGTTGTTAAATATACGAACGCAATATTTAATGTTAAGCATCGCAATTTTGGAAGAGAATTGATCTATTTAAAGGAGTATTTACGTAAAGAAGAATGTTACGTCTTAGTAATTGCATTTATTATGAAGGAGGTTATGAATGATAAGAAATGGTATTGAGAAAGATGAAATGGAATTAATTGAAGGTTTTATAATGAAGAAAGAAGATATATGAATTGATTTCAGTATGATAATGTGCGTTATGGTAATTATGAGACGTATATATGGATGGTAGATGCCAGATATGAACATATTGGATCAGTTAGACGATGCAAGCACAAGGAAAGAGATACACCAGGGAAGTGACATAAAATATGGTATGAACGGTGAATATTCACATATGGTTGAGATTTGAGAGGTGGTGTAACGTCAAGTACAGCTGTTAATATTAAAATATATGTATCTTATGACGTATTCTCGTAACATATGTGAAGTGAAGGTGTGTTAAGCCAATATAGATATTAGAAGCGACGCATATAAATAGTACCGAGATATCATAAAGTAGATACTTATTGAATTACTTGCACATATGATATATTAAAGATAAGTATAACGAATGGATGCATATTGAGCCGTATAGCAGTAAATTAAGAATTATTTAGATAGAATAGCGAGAGAGATTATTTTACATTTTGAGTGTTGATTTATAATTCGTGTTATAATTTTAAATGAGAAGATAGTAAATTAGGAGCCGTGATTTAAGAGGCTATAGGGATGGAAACCTTAGCACGTCAGTCATCATAATACATTTCTTCACCAATGAGATACTGCATTAACGAATTCAGATTTCATGATTTCAGACATTATAGATTATAAGGAGGAATTCCAATTTTTTTTAACTACGATGTAATTGTGATACAGTGATAGATATCAATGATTTATTTAATTTTTCAAAGATGATTATGAATTGAAACTTGAGTTCATTTCAGAAATAGTGAATTCATTATATATTATTTTGTTAGTAAGCCAGCGCTGACTTAAATGTAGAATGTTACGAATTATTATTGATTTTAATCAACGATAGTGGAAGTTCATAATAACAAGAGTTCTCAATTCTTTATTATTTTTCCTTAGTTTAATAAATATGTTTTCTCATTATTTTCTAATACAGTGAATGATAATTTGTAGTAGTTGTGAGTAGACTGACTTACTTTTTAAGGTGTTTATCATGCGATTTGCATTAGAATTATGCGGTAAGTGATGAATTTTCACTTGTATGCGATAAGATGGAGACGTTCATCGGTGATTATCGCGTGCGGTCCCTACCTTTTTCTCTGAATTCACGCAAAGCCTAGCCTAGAAGAAAAATTAAATATTTTTCTTATGTGAAAAGATACCCTGAGATAACATCTGACTGTCGGGATATTATGGCTGTGTCGTACCTGGACGCGGGAAGGCTCAACACTAATCAGAGAGGAAAAATGGAAGGGGTCCGACACTTCGAAAAATGAAGATATCGGCCAAAGGAAGACAAGGGCCACGAAGGGCGTGAAAATGAAAGACTCCCTAGCCCTCGCAAACCTAATAGCGTCGGGGTTGGAAAAGAACAAGAGTTGACCAAGGGAGGTCGGATAGGATAGATGAAAGTGAGGAGCCTGGCACAAGTAAGTGGAAGCAATTCCCGGACTCAGCTGAGGGCCCCGTGGTCACTAACTCACACTCCTAAGTTCAGAGCCCCTGGGGGTGCCAAGTAGGAACCACATGAGTAAGTCTACTGAAGGTGGAACAAACCTGGTAGTGTTCGGGCCAGGGGCAGACTGCTGGATGGACGGCTGAGGGGCGTGGCGCCTGCTACGGAGAGAGTTGCGGGAGGACAATGTCTGGCAGAATGCCTCATCACGGATGGTGAGAACGCCGCTCAGGATCCTAGAAGGGGCAAAAACCCTACGTCATATGGAACCATGGACATTCCAAATGAACCACTTAAACAAATATCAAGGGAAGCTATGGAAGCTCCAGAAGAGCACGTCCAGCAGCAGGCCCAAGAGGAGAACATGGAGACAGAAGTCCCAGTAGGGCAGGCTGAATCCAAATTTGAAGAAGAAACAGAAGAAGCAACAGGAAAGCAGACTACTGGACAAAAGGAAACAGGAGATTTCACTGAGAAAGACCTGAAGATATCGGCATTGAAATTAAATAGGGTGCATATAGATAGACCACCTCGCACAAGTGCCTACTGCAAGGAAAAGAAGAAGGCGAGGAAAGAAGCCAAGATAGCGGCTGGGACTTGGGTGGAGAAGAAGCTAAGGAACAGGAATCGGCAAGACGCTACGCCAATAACTACGCCCAAAGGGCCAAGGTCCGAGAAAAGCACGCCATCAAGTTTGGCTACAAAACCACCCTCCATGAAACAGAAGGAAGAAAAAGTCATGTCCTTTTCGGAAAGACTATCCTCAGTTAAGGTTGCAATAATACCTAAGACTTTTCCAGATGGAAAACTCAAGGAGGAAGACGTGACTGAATTATTGTCATCTGCTCTGATAGCACAAATGAAGCTGCTATCAGACGGATGTCTGCCAGGCTTCCTTGAGTCACCAAGGCTGGAAAGTGGAGCTATGGTACTGATCTGTGCAAATCCAGAAACAAAAAGTTGGTTGGAACAGACAGTATCAAACTGTAACCCATGGAAAGGGGAGACCCTAGAAGTGGCAGACGCAAAAAGGGTGCTGAACACGACCAAGATCATCACCAAGTTCCCACCTCCTTTTGACAAGATGAAACTGGAGGATTATTTTGTCAGAATCAATGAGCACGATACCAAACTTCTAACGCAAGAGTGGAGAGTTCTGAATGCTACTTCAATCGACAAAACAGGAAGGACAGTCATTTTAGCCCTTTGTGAAAGAGACTTTGAAGAGCTCAAAAAGAGAAGCCTTAAGGCTAAACTCAGACTTGGGCAGATCAAGTTTCAGGTCATCAGGCAAAAAACGAAACCCAATGTTGATAAAGATGGGGATGAAGGTTATTCAGGCCTATCTTCAGCATAAAAAAAGCAGCTGTGGCCAATTTCGCCAGGAAGTTCAAGTCCGGGGCTATTGATGTGGCGCTTATTCAAGAGCCTTGGGTAGTCAAGGGCAGAGTAGCAGGACTGGCGGAATCTGGATGTAAGCTGATGTACGATACAACATCGGAAATACCCAGAATATGTCTTCTTGTGAACAGGAAACTAAAATGTCTTACGTTGCAGGAACACTGTCCATAGGACTTAACCGTGGCCAAGATTAAACTTGGAAATTGGGAGGGACCCAGAAAAATAACCATACGCTCTGCATATCTCCCATATGACTCAACTAATCTGCCCCCATCAGAAGAAGCTGAGAACCTAATTTGCAATGCAAAGAGGAAAGGCAAACACCTAGTCCTTGGAGCAGATGTAAATTCATACCACAGGGCATGGGGCAGCACGAACTGCAATGCAAGAGTTGAGTCTTTACTAGAGTTTATTATTGGAACCAAGCTGATGATACTAAACCTAGGAAAAAAGCCTACATTTATAAATAAAAATCGTAGGGCGGTAATAGACATTACACTAAGCACTACGCATATTGCAAACTTTATTAAAGACTGGAAGGTGCTGGAGGAACCATCATTGGCAGACCACCAGCACATCCAATTTGCAATAGATGCAAGACTATGTGGGCCTGAGGTATACAGAGACCCAAAAAGAACCAAATGGGATAGATACAGAGTTCTAGGGAAGGCTGTACGAAAAATTCCAACTAACGTGAGAGGACAGAAAAAATTGAATGAGGCAGTGGAACTATTAGAAGAGACCATTATAGACTCATTCCATGACAACTGTCCTCTCAAAGAAAAGAAAAACACCAAAAAAGTAAGGTGGTGAAACAATAAACTAGCCAAAGTTAAAAAGAGGTTAGGATGTTGTATAGAATATCATCTAGAAATGGTATGTGGGACGTATATCATAGGAAACTCACCGAGTATATATAACCTAGAGATACGGAAAGCAAAAAAAAAAAAATCTTGGAGACTGTTCTGTGAGAAAGTGGAATCACACACTGAAACAGCAAGGCTCCATAAGATTCTGAAAGCAACCCATATAAATCAGGTGTGGACACTGGAGAAAATCTCCTCTCTGAACTCCGAAGTTACACGAAACACACGCCCCGAACTTTTTTCTCGGCCGGGTGGCCCACAACTTCACTAGCAACCCAGACGAGCACAATAAAGCACAAACAGGCAGACGCCTAGTTGGCAGTCGCCTCCCCACTACCACCAAACATGCCTTATGTTTTCATCCCATGGGTAGATCTCTCTATCCCAGAGAAAGAAATATACCAGGAGCTCCACACAGGAGATGCCCAAGTTGTGAATGCATTTCGTTTAATAGATGGCCACACCAAGGCATCGTCAGAACATCTACTGGTACAAGTCACAGGAGAACAAGCCAAGCGCCGCCTCTTTGCCGCCGGAGCCACTATAAGGAATAAAACTTACGCTGTGATACCACCACCGCAGCCCATCTTAGACCAGCTACGTGCAGAGCCTGAATACATCCTCATCCTCCATGAGCCCCCATCCAGGATAACACCACTCACACCTACTCTCCCTACTACAACCACTATCACAACCATCACAACCTCCGCCAGCACCCCTTTTTCAACCATAACCACCACCAGTACAGCCTGCCATCCCTCCCCGGTCATGTCAGCAAGTCTCCTGATCTCTTCCCCCCCCCCCCTCCTTTCCCCTAATCAACTCCATATCTCCCAGCAGGAAACGCTTGAAATGGCTCTACCAGATAACGCCGCCGACCCAGCAACCACCATCTCCCGAGTCTACGTACAGCTGCGTACTACGCGAGGCATCACCCCTGACATCGCTGAAAGGGAAATAATCCAAGAATTTCGAACCGCAGACGTCCCTGTAAGGCGGGCCATAAGGATACGCAGCAATCGTGGCCCAACGTACATGGTACGTTTACAACTACCTTCAGAACAAGATGTCCAGCAACTCATCACTACAGGAGCCCAAGTATTCGGCGAACAGCACCAAGTGGAACCCTCCCATACCCCACCCCCACCCACCCGCCATCCACCAGTTACTGCACATCCCCACACCCGGCCAGCCCCCACTCCAATTCCCCCATATTGACAAGTCTATCCACCTCTCCCTCATACAGGCCCCTATCTCCCGCCCCCACCCACACTGGATCTCCTTCGCCTCCTTATCACCTCTTTACACAACTGTACAACCACCCTCCATCTTCTAACCTCACACCTACTCCCAGCCATTCCCATCCCACTTTACCCACAGCCTAGTTATATTCAAAATCATGTTGTTGTTGTTATTATTTGAGTCATCAGTCCATAGACTGGTTTGATGCAGCCCTCCATGCCACTCTATCCTGTGCTAACCTTTTCATTTCTACGTAACTATTGCATCCTACATCTGCTCTAATCTGCTTGTCATATTCATATCTTGGTCCACCCCTACTGTTCTTACCACCTACACTTCCTTCAAAAACCAACTGAACAAGTCCTGGGTGTCTTAAGATGTATCCTATCATTCTATCTCTTCTTTTCGTCAGAAATCGATCTCCTCTCACCAATTCGATTCAGTATCTCTTCATTCGTGATTCGATCTATCCATCTCACCTTCAGCATTCTTCTGTAACACCACATTTCAAAAGCTTGAGCTAGTTATAGTCCATGTTTCACTTCCATACAATGCCACGCTCCACACGAAAGTCTTCAAAAACATCTTTCTAATTCCGATATCAATGTTTGAAGTGAGCAAATTTCTTTTCTTAAGAAAGCTCTTCCTTGCTTGTGCTAGTCTGCATTTTATGTCCTCCTTACTTCTGCCATCGTTAGTTATTTTACTACCGAAGTAACAATATTCATCTACTTCCTTTAAGACTTCGTTTCCTAATCTAATATTTCCTACATCACCTGCCTTTGTTCGACTGCACTCCATTACTTTTGTTTTGGACTTATTTATTTTCATCTTGTACTCCTTACCCAAGACTTCATCCATACCATTCAGCAACTTCTCGAGATCTTCTGCAGTCTCAGATAAAATAACAATATCATCGGCAAATCTCAAGGTTTTGATTTCCTCTCCTTGGACTGTGATTCCCTTTCCAAATTTCTCTTTGATTTCCTTTACTGCCTGTTCTATGTAAACACTGAAAAGAAGAGGGGATAAACTGCAGCCTTGCCTCACTCCTTTCTGGATTGCTGCTTCTTTTTCAAAGCCCTCGATTCTTACCACTGCAGACTGATTTTTATACAGATTGTAGATAATTCTTCGTTCTCGGTATCTGATCCCTATCATCTTCAGAATCATAAATAGCTTGGTCCAACCAACATTATCGAATGCCTTTTCTAGATCTACGAATGCCATGTACGTGGGCTTGTCCTTCTTGATTCGATCCTCTAAGATCAGACGTAAAGTCAGTATTGCTTCACGTGTGCCTACATTTCTTCTGAAGCCAAATTGATCTTCTCCCAACTCAGCTTCAACTTGTTTTTCCATTCTTCTGTAAATAATACGTGTTAAAATTTTGCAGGCATGAGATACTAAACTAATGGTGCGGTAGTTTTCACACCTGTCAGCACCGGCTTTCTTGAGAATAGGTATAACAACATTCTTCCGAAAACCGGATGGGACTTCTCCTGTCTCATACATCTTGCACACTAAATGAAATAACCTTGCCATGCTGGTTTCTCCTAAGGCAGTCAGTAATTCAGAGGGAATGTCATCAATTCCAGGTGCCTTGTTCCTGTTGAGGTCACTCACAGCTCTGTCAAACTCTGACCTCAAAATTGGGTCTCCCGTTTCATCGGCATCAACAGTTTCTTCATGTTCCAGAATTAAATTATTTACATCTTTACCTTGATACAACTGTTGGATATGCTACTGCCATCTTTCTGCTTTGTCTTCTTTCCCTAGAAGTGGCTTTCCATCTGAGCTCTTAATATTCATACACCTAGATTTCCTTTCTCCAAAGGTTTCCTTGATTTTCCTGTATGCAGCATCTACCTTACCCAGGACCATACACCCTTCGACATCCTTGCACTTCTCCTTCAGCCATTCTTCCTTAGCTACCTTGCACTTTCTATCCACTTGATTTTTTAATCGTCTATTCTTTTCTGCCCTCTTCATTTCTAGCATTCTTGTATTTTCGTCGTTCATCAATCAGGTTTAGTATCTCCTGAGTTATCCACTGATTCTTAGTTGATCTTTTCTTTCTTCCTAACATTTCTTCAGCAGCCCTACTGACTTCATTTTTCATGACTCTCCACTCTTCCTCTATAGTGTTTCCTTCAGCCTTTTCATTTAGTCCTTGTGCAACATGTTCCTTGAAACAATCCCTTACACTCTTTTCTTTCAACTTGTCTAGATCCCATCTTTTTGCATTCTTTCCTTTTTTCAATTTCTTCAACTTCAGATGGCATTTCATGACCAACAAGTTATGGTCAGAGTCCACGTCTGCTCCTGGGAAAGTTTTGCAATCCAACACCTGGTTTCTGAATCTCTGCCTAATCATAATGAAGTCTATTTGATACCTTCCAGTGTCTCCAGGTCTCATCCACGTATACAGCCGTCGTTTGTGGTGTTTGAACCAAGTATTGGCAAGGACTAAATTATGATCAGTGCAGAATTCAACCAGCCGACTTCCTCTTTCGTTCCTTTGTCCCAATCCAAATTTCTCCTACTGTATTACCTTCTCTTCCTTGGCCTACCACTGCATTCCAGTCTCCCATCACAATTAGATTCTCGTCACCTTTTACATATTGTATTAAATCTTCTATCTCCTCATACATTCTTTCGATTTCTTCATCATCCGCTGAACTAGTAGGCATATAGACCTGCACTATTGTGGTGGGCATTGGTTTGGTGTCTATCTTGACGACAATAATTCTTTCACTATGCTGGTCGTAGTAGCTTACCTGCTGCCCTATTTTCTTATTCATTATTAAACCAACTCCTGCATTTCCCTTGTTTGATTTTGTGTTGATAATTCGGTAGTCACCTGACCAAAAATCTTGTTCTTCCTGCCAACGTACTTCACTTATACCAACTACATCTAACTTTAGCCTATCCATCTCCCTTTTCAGGTTCTCTAACCTACCACAATGATTCAAACTTCTAACATTCCACGCTTTGACTCACAGTGTGTCAGTATCCATCTTCCTGATGATCGGCCCCTCTCGTGTAGTCCCCACCCACAGCTAAGCCATGTTGAGTATTATTACAAGGCCGTATCAGTCAATCATCTAGACTGCCGCCCGAGCAACTATCGAAAGGCTGCTACCCCACTTTCGATGAACCATTCGTTAGTCTGGTCTCTCAACAGATACCCATCCGATATGGTTGCACCTGCAGCTCGGCTATCTGCATCATTGGGACACGCAAGCCTCCCCACTGCGGCAAGGTCACATGGTTCGAAGAGGAAGTTCAAAATAATATGTACCAATAATTGTATAATGCTAACCTCAACAATAATTGTATGTTAAATCTGTATCTGTAAACCCAAATGTATATGTATCTGTAAACACAGCATAATAAAGCACAGAACGGACTACACTCCTTAGCCAGGAGGCCACATCTCTACATCTCCTAATAATATTCCCCCTTTTAACCATCACCTTCAGGAAGGGGAATGAAAACATTCCCCCAGGCCCACTGGAGAAACCAGATGGGTCATTTACTCAGGCAGGGAGGGACACGCTGGAGATACTAATAGCGTGTCATTTTCCTGAGGCTGAGATGACAGAAGAAGAAACAGTTGGTACAGAGACCGAAGCTCAAAGAGCAGACTAAAACTGTGCCAACAGAATAATAAACCATAACCATGTAAAATGGGCAATCGACGCGTTTCATCCTATACAGGCTCCGGGGCCAGATGAGATACTTCCGATACTCCTACAAGAAGGACGGGAGATACTCGTCAATGCCCTGACGGACCTTTTCAGAGCTAGTCTAGCTTTAGGGTACGTGCTGAAATCACGGTCTGAAGCTAAACCAGTATTCATACCTAAGCCTGGAAGGGCAAATTATGACCAAGCCAAAGCATACAGACCATTATGTTTAACCTCCTTCATGCTGAAAGCAATGGAGAAAATTCTGGATAAATATATCAGAAAAAGGGTGCAACTGAACTCAACGTTACATGAAAATCAGTTCGTATATAGACCTGACAGATCCACTGAAGCAGCACTCCACCAGTTGGTTTGTAAACTAGAAGAAAGCCTAGAATATAAAAAATTGCACTGGCAGCATTTTTAGATATAGAAGGAGCCTTCAGCAATACAACCTATGACTCTATGATCAAAGCATTGGAAAAGAGCAAGGTGAGTAAAACCGTTGTCAAATGGATTAAATCCATGTTAGATGGAAGGAAGATAAAAGCAACCCTGTTTGAAGAAACAGTTAGGGCCACCCGAGGTTGTGCTCAGGGAGAAGTTCTTTCGCCTCTGCTATGGAATCTCGTGGTGAACAAAATCATAGCTATGCTCAACGAACAGGATTTTTATACACAAGGATAAGCGGATGACCTAGTGATTGTGGTACGAGGTAAGATGATGAGTGTTATCCAGAACCTCATGCAAAGATCACTTAACCTTGTGGAGAATTGGTGTCGGAAAGAACAACTATCAGCCAACCCGAACAAGATAATTCTGGTCCCGTGATAGTGTATAGGCTTTTGGGCATATGCCGTGTCAAGAAAATAAGATGAAATTCTTTACGTTTCGCGGAGAACTGTGCTCTGCGTCATCAGAAGGAAATCTCAACTGTCCATGAGAAAGGCCTCTTAAATGGCAACTCTGGTCCCTTCTACAAGGAGGAGATAATTGTACGGAAAGAGATCACTGAAGCTATTTGGACAAAATATATATATGGAAGAACAGGGATTGCACCTAGGTGCAGTGTTAGATAAAAATCTAATCTGGAATCCACATATAGAAAGGAACATAAGCCGCGCCAAGAACTTGCTGTATGCACGTAAAAGAGCTGTCGGGAAGACATGGGGCCTAAGACCATCAATGGTAATGTGGATAGCCTATACGTAATGATCATTAGACCGTTGATGGCCTATGCTGCAATCATCTGGTGGCAGAAAGTAAGTCAAGGAAAAGTCAGAAGTAGATTGGATAGACTACAGAGAATGGCATGCATAGCCATAACTGGGGATATGAGAACTACGCCGACAGAAACCTTGAATACTTTACTGTACTAGACCTCCCATCACTATGTAATTTTATAAAAGGACAGCCTAGAATGAGTTCATATACATTGGCACAATCAGAGTGCTGGAATGCTCAAAGACCAATCTAGGACACTGTAAAATTAACAGATCATATGATACCAAAGTACAAATTTGAAAAACCATTTGAGACCCAGAAAAAAAAGAAAAAGAAGACTGGGATATCAACAAATGGAATACTGAAAAAGAAGATATAGTGTGGTGGACTGATGGCTCAAAGACTGTGGATGGCACAGGAGGAGGGATCAACGGGGGAAGACCTGAGAGATAAATCCAGATGAGCCTGGGCAAACACACTACAGTCTTTCAAGCTGAAGTGTCAGCAATCATAACATGTATTGAAGAAAATCTGAAAATTAACTAACTATAGGAATAAGAACATTTTCATTTTCATTAAGGCACTAGAAGCAGTCCGGATAATATCCAGATTTGTCTGGTATTGCCATTCACTTCTCCTGAAGCTCTCAAAGTACAACATTGTCAAAATAATATGGGTACCAGGGCATGCAGGTATAGAAGGAAATGAAAAGGCAGATAAACTGGGCAGGAAAGGGGCAAAAACATATTTTGTAGACCCAGAACCTATACGTGGGATTTCCTATGGACAAGCCCGACACTACATAGGAAAATGGGTAGAAAAGGAACAAATGGAGAACTGGAAAAATACTCCAGGATGCAGGCTTGCAAAGGAACTGATAAAAGGACCAAACAAGAAGCATACTAAAGAACTGTTGAAACTCAACAGAGAAAATATAAGATGGGTAGTAGGACTGTTGACAGGACAATGCCATCTGAAAAAACACCTACACAGAATTGGAGTAATAAGAGACAATATATGTAGAAAATGAATCAGAGGAATCAGCTGAACACACTTTTCGAATGTGAGGCACGGGGTAGAATCAGACTCTCCATTTTAGGACAACCAGGTGAAGAGAGAGAAAAAGTCCAAGAAGACCCAACAATAACAACCTGCAGCTTTGTGAAGAGAGCCGGTATATCTAGGTGGGAATGAAGGAAAAAACATGGCAGCAAAAGATCTTAGAGGTCGATGCTAATTAGGAACTAATATTTGGGGGCCCCATGAAGAAAAAAAGAAGAAGATGCCTACTGTAAAATGCATCAAAATTTTTTGGTAAATAAATAATAATGAAACCTTTCCATGGTTTCCCATTTTCACACCAGGCAAATGCTGGGGCTGTACCTTAATTAAGGCCACGGCCGCTTCCTTCCCACTCGTAGCCCTTTCCTATCCCATCGTAGCCATAAGACCTATCTGTGTCAGTGCGACGTAAAACAACTAGCAAAAAAAAAAAAAATAATAATAATAATAATGAAACCGAGAAACAGTAGATCAGCTCCGTATTAGTTCTTTCCTGGCCTCTTCCCAAACAGGGATTAAGTGAAATTTTCCGGCCGGATACCCTTCCTGGCGGCAACCCTATGTGGCAGGATGTATTCGCTATCGTGTGTGTTTCTATAGTGGTTAATAGTTTAGTGCACTATATGTAAATGTGTATTAAGACGATCATAAACACTCCACCCCTGAGTTAGAGAAATTAACCAAATGTGGCTAAAATCCATGGCCCGGCCAGGAATCAAACCCAGAGCCTTCTGAACTGAAGACCACTATCGTATGCTGACCATTCGGCCAAGGAGTCAGACAGAAATAGCAGGTTGAACTTTTAAATTATTTTAATAGCCTCATAGTTTCAGTACGAAGTTTTATAAAATGAACTTCTATTCTGTATACTGAAAATGTCTCTGAAAAATGTTCTTAAACCCAACCTAGTAATAATACATCATTAAATACTGATTATCTTGGTTACAGATCAAAATTAGCTACTCAGTTACTAACAGGGTTCTAAAATCTATTCAATTGCTAATAAGTACACGTCATGACAATCCACTGGAAATGCAGAAAGTCATGATACAGGGTCTTTATTTATGCTTGGCAGGGACTTTCTTGCTCGACCTTGGCCGCCACCGACCGCTGGCGCGCGCGGTTTCCGGCACTTCTGCAGTAGCCGAGAGCTGAGCTCCGAGATAGTAGGGTGTTCAATGAAGCTACTGCGTACTGTATCTCGTATTGTATAGTGTTTTATTGTGATTGTGTATAGTGCTGTAATGTATGTGAAATATTTGTTACGTGAACGTGTATATCTGCACAATACTTACATTAAGTGCAGAAAATCGTGCGCTAGGACAAGACAAAAGTTTTGAGCGAAATTTTCAGGGAGACCTATTCCTATCAATCGGACAATAAAACAACTGGCCAAGAGATTCAAACGTACAGGTTCAGTAAACAATAAAAATAGACATAAAGGTCGTTATCTCCTTACTGAAACGCGTTTGATACGAGGATCATAAGTAAAAATCTGTGGCCCCCTCGTAGCCCAGATTTAACGGCATGTGATTTTTATTTGTGGGGGAATATTAAAAAATTAGTCGTATGTGTGAACAAACGTCTATGTTACATTTCTGTGGAATTTGAGATGTTCACGGAACAAACATCTATGATGTGTCCTCCATCTGTATTTGCAGGTAGTTTGAGCATATCTCAACAGATGGCTATAATATTCCGGAAATTGTGAAGAGAAATGCACTTTAAAAATAATGGAACAAAAGTCTATGTTACATCGTTTCCCACGCGAGCGCTCGACAATAATCTTAACCACTGTAAAGAAGCGAGTTCAATTACGTTTTATATTTAATGGAACAGTATTTGTATGCACCAAATCATTACAATTAGGCTAAAATATTAAAATAATACTATTCTTCTCTGTATGCATCCATTATGTGCGAAAGAGTGAGCGCGTGCACTTCTAACCTGTTGGTTTAAGGGCAAAAATCTATGTTACATTCTCTTGCGTAGCAATGTCCCGCGGTCAACAATCATCTTTACTGCCATTTTTTCTAAATATGTAGGGAATGTAACGTAGACGTTTGTTCGCGCATACGACTCAAATGTAGTTTATGGGATCAACAGTCACACACTAGATGAACTTAAAGACAATATAAGAGCTGCAATTGCATCCATCAGTGCTGAAGAGCGTGGTAGAGTAACCGAAAACTTCATTAGGAGATGCCAATTATGTTTGGGGAACATTTTCAGCATAAACTGTAAAAATGGTGAGTAAAATGCATCATAATGATTTTTGAGCATAAACTGTAAACAAGGTTGAGTAAAATGCATGATAATGATTTTGAGTACCATATTCTGCCGTACATAACCACGAGCGGTAGCCGGCAACTGAACCGTCACTGGCGGTCAAGGTCGAGCTAGAAAGTCCCTGCCAAGCATAAATAAAGACCCTGTATTTTGCTTCCAGTGTACATGGGTGAAATAAATAATTGTATGTTTTGTAAATATTGATAACCATGTAGATAGTGAACATATATATTATTTACTTGTGACAAAATTAGGACTTGTGGTTCTCTTTTACACTTCAGAAGAATTTGTAAGCTATGAAAAAGTTAAAGATGACAAACATGAAATTCTAGCTGTAAGGCTCATCTCTAAAGATAATAGGAAACTTGATGTCATTGGAGCGTACAAACCGGGAAAGGGTAGCGCTGATGCTGATTCAGAATTATTTGATAAGACAATCAGCTATGTTGGAAACGATATGGAAAGGAATGTGATAGTAGCAGGTGATCTCAATTTACCAAATGTCAATTGGGAAGGTAATGCAAACGACAGGAAGCATGAACAACAAATGACAAATAAGTTAATACGGGAAGGGCAGCTGATTCAGAAAGTGATGGAACCAACTAGAGGGAAGAATATTTTGGATGTGGTGCTGGTAAAACCAGATGAGCTCTATAGAAAAACCGAAGTAATAGATAGTATTAGCGATCACAAAACTGTTTTTGTCATAGTTAAAAATCAATGTGAAAGAAAGGAAGGTATTAAAATTAGGACTATTAGGCAGTACCATATGGCTGATAAAACAGACATGAGGGAGTTTTTAAAAAGTAACTATGATTAAAGGAAAACGGTAAATAAAAATGTTAACAGATTCTGGGATGGGTTTAAAGCAATTGTTGAGGAATGTGAAAATAGGTTTGTACATTTAAAGGTGGTAAGGAACGGTAAAAACCCACTATATTATAACAGAGAAGTAAAGAGACTAAGAAGGAAGTGCAGGTTGGAAAGAAATAGAAATGGCTGTGGAAGTAAGGAGAAATTGAAGGAACTGACTAGGAAATTGTATTTTGGAAAGAAACAGCTAAGGATAACATGATGGCAAGCATAATTGGTGGTCATATCAATTTTAGTGAAAAATGGATGGGTGTTTATAAGTACTTTAAGGCAGAAACAGATTCCAAGAAGGACGTTCCAGGAATCATTAATGAAAAAGGGGAGTGTGTATGTGAGGATCTTCAAAAGGTAAGTATTCAATCAGCAGTATGTCAAGATTGTTGGTTTCAAGGATAATGTCCAGAGAGGAAGTGACTAATACTAAAGAAGTATTAAAATTTACCTATGATAATGAAATTTACAGTAAGATACAAAAGTTGAAAACTAGAAAAGCAGCTGGAATTGATAAGATTTCTGGGGATATACTAAAGGCAATGGGTTGGGATACAGTACTAAATCTGAAGTACTTATTTGATAACTGTTTGCACAACATGTTTGCTACTGTTCATTCTAATACAAGACCAGGAGACCCCTTCCATAATTCTACTGGAGTCAAGCAAGGTTGTATAATTGCTCCAACATTCTTCTCACTATTTGTTGGAACTATACTACACCTAGTGGATGATAAACTGCCATCAGGTGTAGAACTTTTGTATAGAACTGACGGAAATCTGTTTAATATTAACAGACTGCGAGCTAAGACCAGTGTGTCCTCAGTGTCAGTTATAGAGCTTCAGTACGCAGATGACAATGTTATTTTAGCCAACACAGAGGAAGATCTGCAATCAATCCTCAATGCTTTTAATCAAGCATATGAAAGTATGAGACTGGAAATTAATATTAATAAGACTAAGATCCTTTACCAGCTGGCACCAAATTCCAATAACAGAATGCCGAATATCACAATCAATGGCCAGTTTCTGCAGAACATAAATAATTTTCCTTACCTTGGAAGCCATCGCCCAACATGTGCAAACATTGATGCAGAAATCAAATATCGTTTAAGATGTGCTAGTGCGGCTTTCGGTCGTCTCCTAAGAAGAGTGTTTGACAATCATGATATCAGTGTGAGTACCAAACTGTACGTTTACAATGCTGTTGCCGGTAATTCCTACTCTTATATATGGTTGCGAAACCTGGACAATTTACAGGAGAAACCTAAAATGCCTGGAAAAATACCATCAACGATGCTTGCGGAGAATACTGAAAGTTAAATGGCAAGATCATCAAACAAACATTAGTATCCTCAAGGAATTATAATCATTATAAAATATCAAAGCCATTTCTTATTAACAGTGCTGATGTAGTTATTTTCTTCTTCTACTTATTATTATTATTAATTATATACAGTCGTATCAGCACACGCTTTTTTAAAACATAACCGGTTTTCGGACACTAAGGTCCATCATTAGTGTTAAAATTTAAATTTAATTCCACATGAGTTGTGTCGTCAAAATTAGTTAAAATGAGTTTGAAATGTAGCCTTGTTGACATCAACTGTAAAATAAGAAAAAGAAAAAACAAGTGTAAAAGTATGAAAATAATACATATAATTTTAACATAGTGTGTGCTGATACGACTGTATATAATTAATAATAATAATAATAATAATAAAATCCTCAAGGAAGCCAACACTACAAGCATGGAGGCAAAGAGAGTCAGGCATCAGCTATGCTGGGCTGGTCATATCGTCCGCATGCCAGATACACCCCTGCCAAAGAAAATCATATACTCCCAACTAAAGAATGGCCAGCGTAACCATGGAGGGCAGCTTAAACGATATAAGGATGTACTAAAGTGTGATCTCAAAATGTGTCATACTGATACGGTCAACTGGGAAACTACAGCCAAGGATAGGCCCTAATGGCGTAGCATTGTATACAATGGAGTTGAACATCTAGAAAAAGATAGAAGATTAGAAGCTAAGAGGAGGAACCGCAGGAAAGAACGAGCGAATGCGAGGGATGGGGTTCTTGCACAACCATCTGCTGCAAAAACTAATGTGTGCTGTCACTGCAATAAAATCGCTGCATCCAGAATCGGACTGTTCAGCCATTTGAGACGACACAATTAGTACGTCCAAATGACATTGTATTTATTTACTATATATTCGTTGATGAATAAATGCCTATGATGATGATGATGTGTATAAAGGAAAGGGTGATAGATATAAAGCTGAAAATTACAGGTCAGTCAGTTTGACATGCATTGCATGTAAGCTTTGAGAAAGCATTCTTTATGATTATATTAGACATGTTAGCAAAATTAATAACTGGTTTGACAGAAGGCAGTTTGGGTTCAGGAAAGGTTATTCCACTGAAGCTCAACTTGTAGGATTCCAGCAAGATATAGCAGATATTCTGGATTCAGGTCAAATGGACTATATTGCGATTGACCTATCTAAGGCATTTGATAGGGTAGATCATGGGAGACTACTGGGAAAAATGAGTGCTATTGGACTAGAAAAAAGAGTGACTGAATGGGTGGCAATAGGCCCATTTCTAGAAAATATAACTCAGAGAATTAGAGTAGGCGAAGATTTTATCTGACCCTGTAATAAGAGGGGAATTCCTCAAGGCAGTATTATTGGACCTTATCAATGATATGTGTAAAGAAGTGAAATCAGAGATACGGCTGTTTGCAGATGATGTTATTTTGTACAGAGTAATAAATAAGTTACAAGATTGTGAGCAACTGCAAAATGACCTCGATAATGTTATGAGATGGACAGTAGGCAATGATATGATGATAAACAGGGTTAGAAGTTAGGTTGCGAGTTTCACAAATAGGAAAAGTCCTCTCAGTTTTAATTACTGCGTTGATGGGGTGAAAGTTCCTTTTGGGGATCATCGTAAGTACCTAGGTGTTAATATAAGAAAATATCTTCACTGGGTTGATCACATAAATATGACTGTTAATAAAGGGTACAGATCTCTGCACATGGTTACGAGGGTATTTAGGGGTTGTAGTAATCAGTAAAGGAGAGGGCATATAAGTCTCTGATAAGAGCCCAACTAGAGTATGGTTCCAATGTATGGGACCTTCACCAGGATTACTTGATTCAAGAACTGGAAAAAATCCAAAGAAAAGCATCTCGATTTTTTCAGAAATATTTCCGACAAAAGAGTAGCGTTACAAATATGTTGCAAAGTTTGGGCTGGGAAGACTTGGGAGAAAGGAGACGAGCTGCTCAACTAAGTGGTATGTTCCGAGCTGTCAGTGGAGAGATGGCGTGGAATGACATCACTAGACGAATATCGTAATCCTCTTTGCATTTGTCAGTAAACGAATATGTTTGAGTGATGTCTTTTAAAAGTATGAAAGATCAAAATATGAAGATAAAGCTGGAATTCAAGAGGACAAATTGGGGCAAATATTTGTTTATACGTAGGGGAGTTATGGATTGGAATAACTTGCCAAGGGAAATGTTCAATAAATTTCAAATTTCTTTGCGATCAATTAAGAAAAGGCTAGGAAAACAACAGACAGGGAATCTGCCACCTGGGCAACTGCCCTAAATGCAGATCAGTATTGGTTGATTGATAGAGATAAGATTTTCACCAAGATCCTCGAGAAAGACTTAAGCCCTACTGCAGAGCTGGACAGACGTTCCCTGAACAGCAGTTTGGTTTCATGAATGGAAATTGAATCTTACATGAAGTGAATAACCTCCTTGACAATATACAAGACACATTACTTCACCCATAAAGGAAATTCTATGCAGTCTTTGTCAATTTTACGAATAGAGAAATGCTCCTTACTAAATTGGCAGACATGATTAGACAAGATCTTGAACTGGACCAAATACTGACATGAGAAGGGCCTTGATTAGACAAGAGCATCAAAAGTATTCTTGCCTACAAAAGCAAGTTATAGTCCATGATGGCAAATCATCATCAGATGCCATAACTCAATAGTAATGGAGTCCTGCAATGTTACCCACTAAGCCCTCTCCTGTTTAACATAGCAATGACAGATATCACAGCGATCATCTACAACGCTGCTGTTCATATGTATTTATACACAGCCAATACTGTCATGAGATCAAGCAACAGGGAAGACCTAGAAAATGCAATAGACAAACTTTAGAACTATGCCATTGACAACAGCCTTGCAATTAATAAAAATAGAACAGTTCAGATGGTATTCTGAGGGGAAGAATCACATTGTATGACAGAATAAACTGTGACGGTGAGGACCTTGAAATTGAGAATTCGTTCAAATACCTGGGCATCACATTTCAACCCTCAGCTATCTCCTTCAGGAGCTGTATAATGGAGAGATTTTTGGCAGCCATCAGAAGTATTTACAACACAGGAAACCCACTAGACTGTCTTAAGCATGGCCATGGCCTTATTTTATCCTAAGTTCCTTCCAATGCTAACACATGCACTGGAACTCATCTAACTATATCTGACCTACAAGCTATTGAAAATGTTAAAGCTAGATTCCTTAAAGGAACGCTTGGGATCTCCAATATGTATCCCTGAAGACTGGTGTACGAACTAGCTTCAGAGACTTTTCTACTGGACGATTTGAAAACCAGACTGCAGCTCCCATCTGCAGGGACACTGTTTTATTTATGTTGGGGATTGTCACTCGCCTGGTTGCCTGCACTGCAAGCCTAATTCCCGTCAAGCACTTTGTCGTAATGCGGCCAGCACTTGCCCAGCGCTGAGTCACAGTGTGTTTTTGAACAAGATTTCCTGTACTTTATGAACGTGTTATGTATAACGGTATACACATGCTCACGTAATGAACATGGCATTGGAACACCACAGTGAGTACTAAACATGTGAACACTTGACTAAACTGAACCTTACGCTGATAAAACACTCAGCAGACTGCAACGGGGAGAACTTGTGGCACCGAGAGGCGCATTAGAGCAATGTGCTTGACAAGAGATAAGCTTGCAGCGTACGCAACGGGGCGAGTGACAATCCCAGTCATAGATAAAACAACGTCCATGTACAAGGATGGAAAGAGAACTCCTTCGGTTAACACAATGGAAACTATTAGAAATCTATCTAGACATTTGCTCAACAGATGCTATGCTCAATCGAAACTGGACCAAATAAAAACATAAGAAGTGCCTTGAACTGGTTGGCAGTACACGGCTTTCATCATAAACTATTCATGTGGTCGGGTTATCACGAGCCGTGTGTGTGTGTGTGTGTGTGTGTGTGTGTGTTATGGAAAAGCCCATATGAACATTACCATTTTAGCATATGTACCAAGTGAACAAAATCTCTACTGGAATATTGTAAAACTTTCATGCATATTTGTGTGGTGTGTACTAATAATTAAAACCATAGCTTTGTTTTCCCTTATTTTAGGAGCTGCTTTAGGATAATTAGTGAGAAAATTACATTTCAGTTATAGTAAAATATCATGGAATATTTCTTCAAGAAGAAATCGTACACCAAATTTAATTGGGAATAAGGTGGTGATATTCCTCCCCTCCCTTTCCTCACAAATTCTTAAAAATGTAATCTTGATTAGAGAAAATTTCAATGTTAATAAAGTTTAATAAAAATATGTTTTTCTGTGCAAAAATTATTTATTTTTAAATACTTTATGACACACTTACACTATAGTTCATGTTATGACAGACCAAAAAAAGGAAAGATTCAATGAAAATATCAACACAGATCTTTTTAAATAGACACAGAATAACAAAATAAATATACCCTTAAGTACTAAGTGTGTGTGGTATTTTTTATTATTATTATTTCCTCGAAGTAGGTTTGGGTGTGCTACATACCTGACAAGTAGTATTATCGGTGACTCCACAAACGATTCGTTGAATTCCTTCGACCCAGACTTTGAGTTCCATTACTAGGCTTAATTTACCCAGCACTAGCGATGGAATAACTGTCAAGGTTTACAATTGCAAACCGAAAGTATGTGGCTGGGCGCAATAGGCCAAGTCCACAGTCTTGAAATTTTGTAAATCATAATTATAAAATAGTTCATAGGTCACATAAGTAAACGATTAACACCGTTCAATAATCACACATAAGAGTATATACATTTTATGGCCCGATTATTTTCTCTGAACATTAACTTCGTTATTTGTAGGTTATAAACAATGCATTCTTCGTCACTTCTGTACTACGAACAGATTAACTCAAAAACTTGAAAAGAATACATAAAACTGCTTCCGTAAATAAACACTACAGCATTTATATATTTCTATATGTTTCTAGATTCCGTTTGTATTAAGTGTAAATACGGCACACCCACACGAAATACGAACATAACGATACAGCTGAGCCTAACAAACTCTATTTTCGGGAGCACCCACCGAATGATGATGATTGGTCTCTTGACTAAAACAAAACACAATGAGAATGCCAGTGCTGTACAGTAGGTCAACCACTCACGCTTCCTTTGTATATTATTTCCATTTCATCATGCTCACGCCCATTAAATGAATGTACAGATTGTTAAAACAATTAAGAATTTTATTTTCTCGGTATACATTCAGAAAAGGATATTTATAGAAAAATCTCCTGAAAGAAAGTTGGCATTTAAAAATAGGCAACTTAAACAACTGACAATGTGGAGGTCGCTCTTCTCAAAGAACTCGTATTTCTCTTTTATGAGCAATTTTCTTCAAACTTCACGATAACTCTAAAGAAGATATTAGAGGGGCGCTTTCGCGGAGTTAAACGTGGTGAACTTTTTAAGGTGTGATAAGTGTTGTTCACTATAAAATATTGGTGGTAAAACTGACACACTACTCTCTTGTTCTAATGAATATTATCATAGTTTTGATATTTTAAGGTGACTCGGCGATTTGTCGGAATTTATATTCCCATGCAGTATGAATGTTGAGGAGAACAATATTGATCCACAAATACTTCAATTCATAGAAGTTGAAACGCAGAAGCAGAGGTTTCAGGTTTGTGAAATTGTAACTAGTATAATACGTGTCTAGTTGCTTGTGGAAAAATGTCAATAGTGCAAAGCACGAAAGCACAATGTTCAGTCCATCGCGTAACAAACACTAAAGTCGAGTATATTCGTTCTAAATATTGCTGAAATCTTACCAAACCCATCACGTGAATGGGGGTTTTCTTCTTTACAGCAAATCTTCATTTGAGACAGTTGTAAGCATAGAATACTAGTGATAAACATGTGGATAATACCTTTTACAAGCCCTTGGAAACTTCGATGTTCATTTCCTGGTCTATTTTATACAAATACATATTATGTATTAAATATATAGCTTGAATAAAATAAATGCGATAAAACTGGAAAGATGAATAAAGGGCAGGCCTAACAATTTCACCAATTTTAACTGCCGGTGCCTCATTTAATAGTATCGTACTGTTTTTAAGAACTTGATCATGAATATTAATACTGGTGGCATGACATGGTGCGTGTGACAGGTATTATGTGTGACTTTTTATACTAGTTCAAGTGTTATGCAGTCGGGTGTTTAAGAAAGAAAAATACCATCAGACCCTAGTTTGACATCATACTTTGAAATTCAAAATGTGAAAGGCTTCTTTCCTCTGTTTTGTACAAAAATATGCATAGAATCCTGAGAGTTGTCCAAATCTCAGTTTCTTATTTTGTATTGTAGTACTATCTGTAATTTTTTAAAAAACAATGAAAAAAAGTAAATGATAGAATGCAAAATAACTGGTGAGATCTTGTGCTACTATTAACTCTGTTGTGTTTGAAGAGCAAACAACAGAATTTGTCTCTTGACCTGGCCAAGCTTTAGAATGTCATTCGTTAGGTGGTTACAGTTTGAGACCAAGTATTAGTAGGGCTACTCCCTAGTGCGGCAGTGATAAAGAAGTAGGGGACTGCAAATACTAATAGTATTAATGAGAGTAATTTTCAACCACGAACCTACTACGCAGGCGTAGCAGGGGGAGAGGTGGCGGATAGGGGGTCCTAACCGGCTTGCCGGCGGACTTGAGGGAAATAAAATACCTCTCGCGGACCAAACACACTATCCCCTATGGGTGGGTGAGGCAGACGAATAATACACCCACGGTATCCCCTGCCTGTCGTGAGAGGCGACCAAGGGATGATTGTATTAGAACTATGAAACTACTTGTGATCAGTACCACCACGCGGAGAACACCAAGGGTCGCTTTTACTTGCGCGTAGTACCACTATATTAGGTACGAAATAGGTTTGTGATTAGTAGCACACAGGAGCACCGTGCGATCGGCTTTTGGAGTACCTGTGATTAATACCACCATATGAGCAGGACCATGGGATGATAGCTACCATGGTTCTGCCTTGCCTGTGATTAGTAACCCACTATATGAGGAACACCACGGGATAGAGGAAGGTCCCTGTGGTTAGTACTCTTTATGTGATGAACACCATAGGGTTGCGTTGCCTGTAAATGGCGCCGCAATGTGAGAAAAACCATAGGTCTGTATTATATGCCGAATTTCATAACCCGTGAGTAGTACCATAATGTGTGGAATACCGCGAGAGTCTGCTACTTTTGATTAGTACCGCAACATGACAAATACCACGGTTCTACTTTCCTAGCGATAAGTACCATTATGAGGGGCCGATAACTTCGATTTTGGACCCCCTTTAGACTGCAAGCATCCTCGATTCAGTATTATGCTCTAGCAGCAGTCCCTTGGTCAGTAATCTTATTGTTTTTCCATCAGTTTCTGTGAATGTAAGGTATTGCGGGTGGCATCCACTGATTGTTTTAAATTCATATCCATCCACTCATTCTTCGTCCTCATGTTTTGAATTCTGGTCAGTGGAGAATTTTGGGCTTTTAATTTGTCATTCCATTTCGTCTCATTTCGTACCATTAGGGGCCGATGACCTCGATGTTAGGCCCCTTTAAACAACAAGCATCATCATCATCAGTAATTTTCAATGCAATATTATTTCCAGTCCCCTAGTTCTTTACCAGAGCCCCTAGTGCCACACGTTAGTAACAGTCCATGCTAAGTCAGTGACTTGTATTTTTTTTACCTAAATGATGTGTGTAGAATTTACATATGGGTTGTGACTGTGTAAGTCAATTGAATGAAAGTTTAATTGGAGCCACTGTCCAGATAAATACAAAGGAAGTCTTATCATTCTGTCAAACAAAACTGTCATTGATTCATGTCTTTGTCTACAGGAAATGGCATGGTATCTATCACATGACTCCCCACAACAGTATATACAGTCTGAATCAGGGTGGTGAAACGTTAATCTTCTGCATAGGCGGAAACCATGTACTGCAAATCTAGTCCTTGTGTGCTGCAGCTTGTAATTTGCTTGTTTCCAGTATTGCATGAACATCACATCTGAGGTAAAGAAGTCATCCCAGGTTTCAGTCCTCTCTGCCAGATAAATCTTGCAGGGCATTCTCTTGAAGCTCCTCTGTGTAGTGTAATTCCCTGGCTAGCATGTATACAAGACAGGATGGCATGTATTTTGACAAGCAATGGGCCTTTTTTGAGAAAAGTTGATTTTACCCTTTCAGTGCCTAATAATTGTTTCTTTGTGAGATGTATCCAAATGTTTTGAAGAGCATGTGTAATGACGGGTAAAACCTTGAAATTGAACAGCTTAATAGCTGTTTCGAGGGATAGTTTGCTGAGCTGCTTTATATCTTTCATTGATGTATTGGTGCATTTACGGTTTTATTCATGTGTAGGGTAAGTACCGTACCCACACCTTTTAGTGATACATGCACACCCTAGTGCTGAATCGGTTGACCTCAGTTATCTTCGAGATTTGTATTGGCAACCTTTGAAAGGCAAACTATGAATCGCTTATGCATCGCTGTGCGGCATCTGGCGTACACTTTACGTACTACTACTGTTGTTGTTTACACAACAAAGCTAAACTATAGAATTCATGCTAAAAATACGATTCGCATCGAGAAATGTTATATAATGTTAAATAATGTATGTGTGACACTGTTGTTGGAGTAAGATATTAAATGTTTAGAAAATTCATATCGATTGATCATATTATCGATTCAATTCAGATTTCATTTCCATTCAGTTGGCAGTATAACCGGAACTGGGAGAGCTCTCTCCTTACCCCTCACCCCCATACAAAGTAATATCGATAAAAGGTGTGCGGACTATGGAATGTTATGACTAGGTATTTCAACTTGATCACGGTAGATACCTGTCGTCACTTGTATAGAAAGACTGCCTGTTTTCCACCTCTTTTAAAGAACATTGACATGGTTTTTCCCTCATTTAGAAGGAGTTTATTTCTTTCCGCCCAGTCAGTTGATGGAAGGATTTTGAAGGTTTTGTGTGATGTTGACGTTAACACCATATCATCTGCATTGATATACCTTCGCAGCCTTTGCGGATTTTCTAAGTGCACAGTCTGGATAACATCTGCTATGGCTATTATAAATTCAAGGAGACCCAGTGTCACCCTGCAGGATACTGATATTCTGCCTTACAGGTTTTGAGTGAGAGAGACCATCATTGATTTCAATAACATTTTTGTTTAGAATGTTCCTAATGATCCTGCATGGAAAATTCTTATCCCTGATCTGAGTTTACAATTTCTCTATTATCACCAGGCGAGTTGGCCGTGCGGTTAGGGGTGCGCAGCTGTGAGCTTGCACCTGGGAGATGGTGGGTTCAAACCCCACTGTCGGCAGCCCTGAAGATAGTTTTCCGTGGTTTCCCATTTTCACACCACGCAAATGCTGGGGCTGTACCTTAATTAAGGCCACGGCCGCTTCCTTCCCACTCGTTAGGCCTTTCCTATCCCATTGTCACCATAAGACTTATCTATGTCGGTGTGACCTAAAGCAAGCTGTTTGAAAAGCTTAGTATCGAATGCTTTTGTGAAATCTATGAAGATGGCATGTAGGCCTAGTTTTCCCTTGGGCCTTGATGGGACTGTCTCTACATCTTCCTGAAGACACTGGATAGCCTGAAGAGTGGATCTACCGCGTCTAAAGCCATATTGTTCTTCCAGAAGGAAAGGTCTTTTAATAGTGCTACCAATGCTGGGGTTAATACTATATGCGCACTTTTTCTTGAGCCCCATTTTTATGGGGTGAGGAGCAAGGAGGGAGTGCTGCCAGTTCCGGTTATACTGCCAACTGGATGGAAATGAAATCTGAATTGAATCGATAATATGATCGATCGATATGAATTTTCTAAACATTTATTATCTTATGTCAACAATTGTGTCACACATACATTATTTAACATTATATAACATTTCTCAATGCGAATCTTGTTACTAGCATGAATTATATAGTTTGGCTTTGCTGTGTAAACAACAACAGTACTAGTTTGCAAAGTGTACACCAGATGCCACACAGCGATGAATAAGCGATTCATAGTTTGTGTTTCAAAGGTTGCACTAGGGAGCTCCGGGCTCAAGAAAAAGTGCGTGTATACTACCTTAATATGCTCGTTGAAAATCTCGTCAGGGCGACGTTTTATTATCTTTGCAATTATATATGGCAATCCATACTACTTCATCCAAGAAAAGCTCCACTGTTTCAGGCAGTTCATAGGTTGTGCATGGATATTCCTTGCCTGCAGTATTCCTGTGAAATCTCCTATTCGTCCATCAATATATGTCTATTAAATCTCTGTACCCTGATGTTTAATGCCTTGAATGGGTTCTCCGCTTTATCCACTAATTTTCTTTTCTCATCTGGGTCCTTTTATCATTGTTCACTGTCTCTTATATATCCTCCTCGTCGAAGCATATTCTCGTAAATTTGAATCTGAAGGAGCAGCTAACGCTAGTTGCATTTTATGCTTCTTTACAAGCTGTGTAGCGGTAGAAATTCAGTAAGGATTACATTACTTTTATAGCATGATAATGATGAAATATGTTGGAAATCTTAAGTGAAATACCTTGTAGAGGAGAGATGCGTTCACTGTGACAGTTAAGTTATTCCAATCAGGGACTAGTGAGTCGGACTATGAAGGATCTCCTATACGTCTGGTTCCAGGTCCACTCAGCCTATGTGATTACCTTTAGTTGTGGAGCTATCTAATGGTGAGATGGCGACCCCGATCTACAGAGCCAGGAATATCGGCCGAGAGGATTCGTCGCACTGACCATGCGCCCTCGTAATCTGCAGGCCTTCGGGCTGAGCAGCGGTCGCTTGGCAGGCAAAGTCCCAATGGGGCTGTAGTTTGGTTTGGTTTAGGAGTTTTTGTAAGATTATAATTATACATATTTCATTTTTGTGATGTTTAGCCAAATTGTTGATGGTTTTCATTCAATCCCGGATTTTCCGTTTTCCCGTGTTGTACGTTTTATTTTCATGGTCCCTCGAAAAACGGAGAATCGAGGTTTCACTGTAATAATTATTATTATTATTTGGAGCATGGAGCTTGTGAGATGAACAGAACACAGATTACAGAGTATAACAGGATAAAATAATTACTCATTGACAAAGGAATATACAACAGTGTGCAATATGTCCTGAATAAATGCATTTTCACAATTAACTGAAGTTTTGGGACATGTACATTTACCAAAAGAAAATACAATTTGTGTGATTTGCATTCTCATTAACTTACATTTCAATATTTGTATGACATTCATGACTATTACAACAAATTAAACACACGAACTGAAGCACATCACTGGTGTATTCCTTCTTCATGGGACGTTTGGGCTCATTTAGATAGTATTGTATCGATGTTTGGTACTATTTTTTGTGTGCTGGCAAGTCGCAAAGCACATTTCAAGTTTTCATCGTTGAGCCTACTTCTATGTCTAGATTTACAAATCTTCATTAATGAGAACACCTGTTCACATAAATAAGTTGATCCGAATACACTCTAAATATGTGCATTAAATTTGTGCAATCTAGGAAATCTCTCCCATGGAAGACGAACGTAAAATTCAGCCCAACTGTTTGTGTATGCAAACTTATTATTCATTTGAGTATCACACTGTAAATCAATCAGCTCTAGCTGCAGTTCTGGTCTAACAGTTTGCGCATCCACTGAGAAGGGTGTAGCGAACCTCTGCAGATCTTTTCGCATGCCTCAATATCGTGAAACCTACTCCCATATTCATCATATAGAGACATTAAAATCTCTTTATATCTTCTCTAATGTTTTATCGGAATAGTTTGGGGCTAGACATAACTCTGCAGTCAGTGTGGGAAAATGTAGTACTTAAAAGCTTTAACACAGTCAAAGAGGTGAATAATGGTAAGATTAGAGAGGAATTAGGATCATTAAGGTGGCTGGTGAAATTACTAGAAATGCCAAATCTCGTATCCATTTTCCATTGTTCAGTTCTAGTGATTCACTGTGCGTGTGATGTGAAACATTTAACCACCCCACCTTCGTATAATACAGAATATCACCATATTCACTTTCAGTGTCATGAAGAAACTTGAAATTCTCTGTGGTTCAGTCCCGTTGATCTGATAAAGTTAGTCATTTAGTAGCTACATCCATGACAGTTCCAAATTGGATCTGCTTTGAACTTAGGTTTTCTTGGTGTATAATGCTGTGCACAGGCAGAGGATCATCTTGAATGTTCATTTCTTTTAATTTGGTTTGAAGACTTCCTACAACTCCTGTATTCTTCCCACACTTTGCAGCTGCCCCATTTGTTGCTATGGGCACTAGTTTTTCCCACGGAAGGCCGAAACTCTCCACTGTTGCCTCGAGACTTGCAAATATATCAAAACTCGTTGTGGTATGTTTCATTGGCACAAGGTCACTGTTTACGCGTCAGATAAAAATAGCAAGTTGGGATGTGTCATTTATATCCGTGCTGTCATCTATTGCCAGTGAATATGCTATGAAATTCTTTGTGTTGCTACACAATTGCCTATGAATGTCATTAGCAAGGTCCTTTGTTCGTCGCATAATTGTAGATTGAAAATCAACCACTTGTTCTGGACATACTGCCTCAGTAGGCAGAAGTATACACTTTCACAAACGCACCCTCACTGAAAAGTCTTAAAGTACGCCCTTTCTGCAAAGCAATCTTGTAGCTGGCCCGAATAGCAGGTTCACTGGAATGCATATCCTCCTTTTAAGAATAATGAAATACAACATAAATACGTACATAAGTACATAAATAAATCATCTCTGAGGAATTATCAAACTTTATAATACAACTGATGAAAGAAACTCACTGTATAAAAAGAGTTGAGTATGATAATATGAAATTTACGTACCTCCTCAAACATGTTTTTAAGTTCTTGTAGCAAAGCTCTCCTTTCCCGGCCTTCACATTTATCATAAGTGTTGGCATGACACAAGGATAATGGTGCTGCAGATTACATTTTTAAATGTAATTCAATATGGTATTGCATAACTTATTAAACATTTTTCTGTGTTATTTTCTTAAACTATTAAATACCCTTCTTTCCGGGAAGGTTTGAAACTTGTTGGTGTCTATGGTGTACGCTGTGCTAAACTTTCTTTCATAGTAAATGCAACATCTAATAACTAGGCTTGAGCGCCTTGTGATGCGAGAATAAAGGCAGAAATGTACTACTGTCACGTCACACGAGTTCACGCGTATCGTGTCGCAATCGAACTTCTCCAGAAAGATGTGCCATGCCTTTACGCCACTGGCCTTCAGTACATATTACATCATGCACTTCCTCTACTTGCTCGCTAAGGTGCTCTCGTTCCTCAAAAGCAGGGAGCAAACTGGCTCCGAAGGCATTTTGCTCTCGATTGACAATGCCTGTCCCAGCCGACTTGTGGATTAGGGCCGGCCTTTCCATATATTGTTCTTGTCGGCTGGTTTATCTCTAAATTTCTGGGAGATGCAGCGAGAATGTTCCGCCTATATCCACATCGCAAATATTCTGGTCCACATCACCCGAGCTATAAAAAGGGAGGTTAGCCGCGGAGTCAGTCAGTGTTGGACTCTGTGGTGGAGTCATTGTTGGTTAGTACTGGACTCAGTGTGAGACTCAGTGTGTTGGTGTTGACTGGCTGGGCTGAGGGCGACGGAGGTGTTGGCTGTCGCTTGTATCCCAGTGAGGTCTAAAAGAGAAGTTGTGGCTGTTGTGTCAGTGTGTCCCGTGAGTGGTTGGACTGAAGACGGCGTGCGAAATGGAAGACTGTGTACTACCTTAGAGTAGAGAAATAGATTGGAACAGTGTTAATAGTTGTTTGGTTAGAAGAACTGTTCTGCTGTCTAGCACTCTTTAGTTGTTCACTGTATGTGACTGTGTAAATTAGTGGAGTCAAACCAACAAACAGTTATCATGTGTTCTGTGGCCCGTAGTCCTGTGTTCAAACTTACCTGACTGCACACACTTGCAGTATGGGATGGCTGGACTTGAGAAGTGAAAGTAAAAGCAAGTCTCCGAATAGTATTAAAGCCCAGGTAATACAAACGAGCCGGACCACCTGCTATGTGAATAGCATAGCCAGCAATTAGTGAGTGTGGTTGTTCGTGGCTGAATAGGATTTGTGGGTATAGTGTATACTCTGTGTGTGTGTGTGTGTGTGTGTGTGCGCGCGCGCGCATTTATTGGGTCAACCTGAAATAAATTTGTGTAATAAAACAGACAGTTTTATTCGTAACAGTATATTTTTAAAAAATGTGTATCACTTCAAAGAGAGGGAGAGTTGCTTTAAATAAGTATGAGATGCCACCTTTTGGTCTACAAGTGTACCTTGTTCTTCATGAGAGTGTATGGTGTAAGTAAGTAAGTAATTAGTCTTTACTTGTGGCGAAGTTGTTGTTATCATAGCTAAATTTTAATACTACTTTAGTAGTGGTCACCTTCTCTATCTGGACATTATCCTTGTAAGCAACAATCTTTACACATACATACTGCCCTTGTTCATTAATGATTCCTGGAATGTCCTCCTTGAAACCTGTTTCTGCCTTAAAGAACCTGTACAAACCCTTCCATTTTTCACTAAAATTTGTATGACTGCCAATTATGCTTGCCATCATGTTAACCTTACCTGACTTCTTTGCTAGATTCAATTTCCTAGTAAGTTCCTTCAATTTCTCCGTACTTCCACAGCCATTTCTAACTCTATTTCTTTCCAGTCTGCACCTCCTCCTCAGTCTCTCTACTTCTCTGTGGTAGCAGGTGCGTTCCGACGATTGAGATCTGCTTCAAGCGCGTTGTTGGTATATCAATTGTCGCTTGATTTCTCACGGCTATCTTCTCTGTATTGTATTTCCCCGTTAGATGTTGGGTTTGTATTGTTTTTGCTTGTGGTTCTATGCGCTGAGTCTGTAGATGTCACTATCTGTCCTTCTTGTCGGATGATTGCCTTTCTGCCGTCCTCTCTGTATTGATTCTCCCCGCTAGGTGTCGGATTTTGTGTGCTGCTACTTGCAGTTTCCCGTGTTGGCCCAACAGATGTTAGTTGTCTCTTCGGTCGACTCTCTTCTTCATACTGATTTTCCCCGTTAGGTGTCAGGCTCGGGTTGCTGCCGCTTGCAGTGTCTTGAGTTGGGCCGGTAGATTTCTCTGACTGTTCCTCTGATCGACTGTCTGCTCCGTACTGGCTTTTCCCGCTAGGTGTCAGGATCATGCTGCTACTCCTTGTAGTTTCATGCGTTGAGCCAACAGATGTTGCTAGTTGTCCCTCTGACTGGCTGTCTGCTCCCCCTTCTATCTGATAGGTTTATTTTTCCTTAACCTCATTTTGTGGCATTTCCTTATTCTCGTTCTTATCACCTACAGCACATTTCATTGCTATAAAACATTCCCTGATGACACTCACTGCTTGATGTATGTTTTCCTTCATGTCGTTCCGTAGGTAGCCTCCTGCTTCTGCGATATTCACTAAACTTCTTAGGGCACATTTGATTTGCCCTTCCATACTGTCCGCCATCTACTACAAGATATCAGCGAGGGAAATCTGGAGGAGGCCATGGCAGGAATAACGAAATTCTTCGAAGAAGGAAATGCAGCAAGGGAGGACACCAGGAAAGTGCAAAAATGGTTTGACAAGGAGTCTTACCTTGAACGGCGAATTACAGTAGAAAAAAATGCACATAGCTAGAAGAACGAAAGACAAAAGAGACCTGGAATGCTACCAGACAGTGAGGAAAAAATTCAAGGCGCTACTAAAGCTGGAAAAGCAGGAATTTAGGGCAAAGGAAGATGAAAAGCTTGTAGAGGATGCTGAGAAGAACCCTTATAAGGCACTTAGACCACGGCAGCCGCGATATACTGCAGACGTACCCATGGAGACCTGGGAAAATCATATGAGAGGTCTGTTAGCCCTTAAGGAAACCAGACCGAAGTTAGAGGAGAGGCAAGTGATAGAAAGAACTACTATCTTCACAAGTGAGAAAGGCCATCTCAACAACCAAGGTAAACAAGACGCCAGGAATAGACGGACTTGCGCAGAACATCTAAAAGCTACACTATCCTACCTAGAACCATTGTGGACAATGCTAATGAACAAGTGCGAGGAATCTGGTAACGTACGTAATGCATGGCGGAAGGCAGTCATTATGCTGCTATATAATGGACAAGGAGACACGAGCAAACCAGAATCTTACAGAATCGGTGGTATTTAAAATACGCACCAAACTATTAGCACAGAAAATAAGTAACCTGATGGAACCACTGTTACCTGATGAACAAATTGGATTCCGGAAAACGAGATCCACCCTGATAGTGGCGAGCTGTCTACTAAAGGACATACAAGAAAGAACACAAGCCCACGGGAAGAAGTATGTAATCTTCATTGATTACACCAAAGCCTTTGACACTGTCAGTAGAAGGAAATTAATCGAGAAACTGGAAAGCCTCGTTGGACGCTCGGATATGACGAATTTAATAGCTAACATACTAGCGGCAAATCAGTGACGGGGTACCCCCAATCAGACTGGATAGATCAAACCATCGGAGTGCTACAAGGGAACCTGTTGAGTCCTTTGTTGTTCAGTGCACTGACCCAGGATCTCCCTACAAAAATCAAAGAGGGAGCACAAAATGTAAGCATATACATATATGCGGATGATATGGCACTAGCCGCTGATTACATAAAATATTTGGAAAACGGAATGGAGCTTATCACACAATGGGTGGATGACAACGAGCTAAGGATGAATGTAAAGAAGGCAGAATTAATGGTTTTCAGGAGAGGAGGACGCTTATCAAAAGGGGACTACATTGTATGTGGGGGACATACATTAACACCGAAAAACCAGTTCACATATCTAGGGATCACACTACAAGTCTCTGGGATGACCATCTCAGTACTCTAAAGAAGAGACTAGCTGCTGCACTTAGAAGCATAAGTGAAATCAAACATCTGCAAAGAATATCAAAAGGAGACGGCCAAGAAACTTTTCCAAGTCAAAGTGCTACCAACGCTCACATACGGATTAGAAGTAATATGGGAGTACCTATCACGTAAACAACTATGAGAACTGGAAAGCATGAAACCGAGATACCTTAAGAGGGTCCTAGGGGTATCTAAATTCACCTGATCCCGGTACGTATATGTTTTAGCCTGGCAAACCTTCTTGATAGAGGATTTAAGACTACAAATGCTTTTACAGAAAACTCTGGCATACGAGGAACTGTTACGAGAGCTACGAGAGAAAAGAGACTCGATGGAGGAAAGCTTTTACAGTACAGATGCACTGATAAATAGGGATTGGATGAAAGAGGAATATGAGTTGGGACATTTGGTGACACACTTCGCAATACACAGTTTTCACCACCGTATCTGTGCCAAGAAATCCTACCACCGAACTAGCCAGGAGTGTGTATGTGTATTGTTCAATGAACAGTGTGGTACATGTCACGTAATGAAGTGCAAGAAGAGAACAGTCTCTCTGAATCAATTTTGCTCTGCACAAATGAGTGAATTGTAATTTACTTCATGTAATATGCAAATTTTGCACATTATATGCAATAAAATTTATTATTTCTCTGTTATAATGTATGGGGTCTTTACCATTCCTGACCACCTTTAAAGGTACACACCTTTTTTCGCATTCTTCAACAATTGCTTTAAACTAATCCCAGTTTCTGTTTACATTTTTTTACTGTTTTCCACCAATCAGTTTTTTTTTAAACTCCCTCATGCCTGTTTTATCAGCCATATGGTACTGAATAATAGTCCTACTTTTAAGACCTTCCTTTCTATCACATTTATTTTTAACTACAACAAAAACAGCTCTGTGATCACTAATACCATCTATTACTTTGGTTTCTCTATAGAGCTCATCTGGTTTAACCAGCACCACATCCAGAATATTCTTCCCTCTAGTTCCATCACTTTCTGAGTCACCTGTCCTTCCCATATTAACGTATTTGACATTTGGTAAATTGAGATCTGCTACAATCACATTCCTTTCCATATCGTTTCCTACATAGCTGATTATCTTATCAAATAATTCTGGATCAGCTTCAGCACTACCCTTTCCCAGTCTGTACACTTCAAAGACATCAAGTTGCCTATTATCTTAAGAAATGAGTCCTACACTTAGAATTTCATGTATGTCATCTCTAACTTCTGTAGCTTACAAATTCTTCTTTCAGCAGAATGGATACTCCCCCTCGTACCATTCCTATCCTATCTCTACGATACACACTCCAGTTCCGTGAGAAAATTTCTGCATCCATTATATCATTTCTCAGCCATGACTCAACTCCTGTTACAATATCTGATAAGTATATGTTTATTAAATTACTTAATTCTAGTCCTACCGGGCGAGTTGGCCATGCGGTTAGGGCTGCGCAGTTGTGAGCTTGCATCCGGGACATAATGGGTTTGAACCCCACTGTCGGCAGCCCTGAAGATGGTTTTCTGTGGTTTCCCATTTTCACACCAGTCAAATGCTGGGGCTGTAGGGCCTACCTTAATTAAGGCCACGGCCACGTCCTTCAAATTCCTAGGTCTTTCCTGTCCCGTCGTTGCCACAAGACCTATCTGTGTCGGTGCGACGTAAAGCAAATAGCAAAAAATAAATTTAAAAATAATTCTAGTCCTTTCTTTACAATACTTCTACAGTTCAAAACTAACATTTTTATGTCATCCGTACTTGACTTCCAGTTCCCTGTACCATAATCACCGCTCCCTAGACCACCGTGTTTCCCTGAATATACCTCCCTATAACCTTTCTAAACAAATTTTCTAACATACGAACCACTGCGATTTAATTGGAGGCCATCTGAGCACTGATCTCTATCTCCTACCCACCCATTGACTTAATTCCTATTACTCCTGGGTGGAGCATAGGGCGCATACAAGTGCACTCCATCTGATTCGATTTGCTGCCACAGTTTTGATATTCTTCCAGAACTTCCCAACTGACTCCGCTTCCACTGTTCGACGTCATGTTATCCTTGGTCTCCCTCTTCTTCTAGCCCCTTGTGGATTCCATTCAAGAGCCTTTTTTTTTTTTTTGGAATGCTCTCAGGACCTTTACGCAATATGTGACCTATCCATTTCCATTTACGTTCTTTTATCTAGATTTCAGCCTTGCGTTGTTGGGTACACTCCCACAATTCCTGATTTGATAGAATATCTGGCAATCGCACTCCTAGGATGGTTCTTAAACATCTGTTAATGAAAGTCTGGACCTTGCGTGTTCTCTCTCCAGTCGTCTTCCATATCTCACCCACAGAAGAGCACTGATTTCTCATTTGTCTCAAAGATTCTCATTATAGTCTTTGTTCTCAATTCTCTGGACTTCCACGCCAGCCAGAGCTGGGCAAAGGCCCCTTTGGCCTTATTTACTCTATTTTGGACATCATTATTTGCCCCTCCACTTCTAGAAATAATACTTCCTAGGTAACAGAAGTTGTCCATTCGCTATATCTCATTCTCTAATACCTGTGGGTTCGTATTTCTGACATTGATCATTAGCTCTTTTGTTGTGGCAATGTTTATTTTGAGTCCCACCAATTGTGCTTCCGTTTCGAGGTCTTTCATTTTCTCTGTCATATGTCTCAGTCATATAGACATGTATCATCCGCAAAGTCCACGATTCGTCATCCCTCATTGTATTCCCCTCAGCTTCCCTTCAACCACTTTTCTCATGACCTGATCTAATGTCAGCCAGAACGGCAAAGGTGAGAGCAGGCACCCTTGTCTCACTTCCGACTCTATTTGAAAGGGCTCTGGAAGGTCTCCATGTTTCACTTGGCAGGTGTAACCTCTGTATAGTATTTTTACCATGTTGATGATTTTCGTTGGAACCCCATATCCCTGCATCGCTCTCCAGAGGGCTTGGTGCTGTACACTACCAAAAGCTGTCCGGCTCCCTGGCTAAATGGTTAGCGTGCTGGTCTTTGGTCACAGGGGTCCCGGGTTCCATTCCCGGCAGGGTCGGGAATTTTAACTATGATTGGTTAAGTTTGCTGGCATGGAAATGGGTATATGTGTCATCTTCATCATCATTTCATCCCCATCATGATGCTCAGGTCGCCTACAGACGTCAAACCAAATACCTGCATCTGGCAAGCCGAACTTGTCCTCGGACACTCCTGGCACTAAAAGCCATTTGCCATTTCATTACTACCAAAAGCTCTTTCAAAGTCAATGAATGCCAAGTACAGTGTGAAGACTGATATTCCATGGACTGTTCAACTATAATTCATAAGCTATTTATTTGGTCTATACAGGATCAGTGTTCTCTAAAACCTGCCTGCTTTTTCCGGATCTTAGCCTCCAACGGTTCTCTCAATTGGTTCAGTATGAATCTCGAAAAAACTCTACTTGGTATAGACAAGAGTGTAATTCCTCGCGAGTTGGTGCAACATGTCAGATCTCCCTTCTTTGGTAGTTTTATCAAAATGCCCTTCTTCCAATCTTCTGGGAGTGTCTCCGTCTTCCATATGTCTTCGAACAATGGCAAAAGCATCTCAGCTGTCAACTCGTAGTCTACCTTCAACACCACCACAATATTATCCACGCCAGGTGCTGTGCCTGCCTTGCAGCTTTTCAGTGATTTTATGATCTTGCTCTTCGTCGGCAGATTGATATTCACTCTCACTTCCGGAACCTCTTGACAGTCTTCCTCTCCTTGATCCTCCTGTAGCATGACTTTGTTTAGCACTTCTCTGAAATGCTCTTTCCGTCTTCTCATTTGTCCTTCACCATTCGTAAGCTCCATACCTTCCTTGTATTTTATTGGCCTGTGTTGATTGAATTTCTTTTGAGACAGCTGTTTTGTAATGTTGTAGAGCCGTTTTGAGTCTCCTTTAAGTGCTGCCTCCTGTGCCAACTCTACTAGGCTATTTACTTGATTCTTTCTATCATTTCTTGCTGCTTTCTTTATTTGTTGGTTCAGTTCACTGAACTGTTCTTTCAAGCTCCTTTTCTTTGTTTCATCTTTGCAGTGATTTAGCTTTGTTTTAAAATCTTTTCTATCTTCCGTGTATTGTCTGATATCCATATCTTTCTCCTGTTTTGCTTGAATCCCAATATCTCTTCACTTGTTTTCAGGAAGGCTGGTTTTATCCTTTCCCATTTCCCATTCACTCTTGTTTCATTTGGGACTCCTGCTGTGTTATCTAGATCAAGTGAACTGTACCTATTCTTCAGCTTGATTATAAAACCTTTCTAATGTCAGCATCTTTCAATTTTTTTGATGTTGAATTTTCTTTTTCCACGTCGCTTATTTATTTGGTCTACTGCAGCAATCGTCAGTTTAACTTCATACTTCAGCTATTACCAGGTAACGGTCGCTTCCATAATCTGCATCTCTTTTGTTCCGAGTGTCTAAGAGGGATCGTCTTCACATCTGGAAGATTACAGAGTGATCATTTGATTTGGAGTTCTCCCATCTGGCGGAACCCATGTTACTTTGTGACATGTCCTGTAAGGAAAAATTGATCCACCAATCACCAAATGGTTATTTAGGCAAAATTCAACAAAGCACTCACCATTGTCATTCTGGACTCCCACTCCGTGTTTCCCTAGAACTCTTCCACCCCGTTATTTTTATTTCCAATCTTGGCATTTAAATCACCCATTAGCATTTTGATCTCTTTCTTAATCTTTGTCAAGACACTTTCATGCTGTCCATAAAAATGGTCCTTCTCTTCCAGCTCTGCTGTCTCTGTTGGTGCATAGCACTGTACCAGATGAATATTTCTAACTCTTGTTTTGAACCCTGCTGTAATGATACGATCTGAAACAAGGTTCCAGTAAAGGAGGGATTTTCGTGCTTCTCTTGTCAGCAACAGCCCCACTCCGCTTTGGTGGTCATCACCTTCTTCCTTTCCTGAATATAATAATATTTTGCCACCTCTCAACTGACGCTCTCCAAATCCATTCCATCGTGTTTCACTCAGTCTAAGCACCATCATCTTATAGCAATCCTTTTCCTTGAAATCTGTTCTAACTCTCCTCCTTCGTAAATTGTTCACACATTCCAGAAACCAATTCGAGTCCGAGTTTTCATTCCAAAAGTTGTCATCGAGATATCATCCAATTTACTTTTGTATGTGTTTCTGTAATACTTGATTCTCGGGTGTGGAAGTTATTAGCCCACAGCACCCAAAGCCCAGTGGAGGGGCTGCCTCTTATAGTATTTAGGTGTGCTGGTTTTCTGTCAGGGATTCTTTCCTTAGACTTTGAAAAACCAACTTCCTATACTACAAGGCAGTAGCTTCACCAGAGCCCCATTAGCCAGTATTTTTAGGGTTCCTGTAAGGGCTTCACAGCTACCGTAGCGGTCCTGAGGCACACAAGGTCCTCAATGTACTTCACCTTTACTCCCAACGTTACCCATCTCCCACGACGTGGACGAGGGGTTGGACTTCTGGGAGACATCCACCCATTAGCATCTAGAAATCTCATTCCCAGTTTCCCACATACCCACTCCATAGTCTCATTTAAATCCCTGATTACCTTCCAGTCAGTATCCGTTCTACACAGTATTCCACTGATAACAATCTCCGCTTCCTTAAACTTCACCCGTGCTGCATATACCAGATCCCACGTATTCCCAGTTATAGTAATCGCCACGTAAGGTAATACCCCAGAAAGTAAATATCGCCGCCCGATGCTCTTCTTTTCTCTTTTTTGTAATGGCTGATCACTGCTGCCAACCTGCCTGGTTACATATTAAAATCACCAGACATAACCATAACAAACTAACCTCAATGTAAACACCGATAATGAATGTTTCCCTACCCTAGTAAATGATAAAAGTTAAGATAAAATAAATCAAGATATTCATAATTAAGTCGATTTCCACGCTCAATGAGCTCAATTAAGGAAATAAACACACTTGCACACTCAAATTAATGTCACATATATCTGTCTTTATTTTGATATACAGTAGGCGAATTTTAACCATATTCTTGAAAAGAGGGGCGTGTTAAACGATGTAATTTATTTAATAAGTCTTTGCAGTGTGATTTTCGAAAGTTCCAGACATCCAATGACTTACCTTTCTTTTGCGCGAACATTTCCTTCTCTCTTCAATACGGTACCGGTAACCAGTAAGGAGAGAGATTATTGGGCAAATTTTCAGCCTGCAGGCTGGTTATATCTTCAAGCTTATCAGGAAACATATAGGTATACTAATGTGCCAAGCTCCGTAAACGGAAATTAGGTCAGCTTTCAAGTTCACTGCGGATTTGAAAATAATAATGTTATAAGTTCTACTGCCAAAATTTCGTCCCGCAAGAGTTACTCGTATGTCATGTACCGGTAGATCTAGACATGAGACTGGCGTATTTGAGCACTTTCATCATTTCACACAAACTATGTTATTAAATGCATTATCCGAACATGCCACAATTTTACTTACCTGGTATTGGCCAAATAGATTTATAATCACACAGAAAAAGAAAATATGCTTTAAATATTCTCGCAAATGTATCACTAGTGACTTTAACGGCAATGCGGTGGCAACACGCAATTCACGCTAGAACAGTGATTGAACGTTGCCAACGTGCCAGATTAACGGTAAATGTAAGATGTCGTATCGGCAAATAGGGTCCCTAAACTGTATGGTTACCGACACTGAAAAAGACCCAACAGCAAGAAAAGTAACTATAAATCAATACCTTAATATTACAGGGGAGAAAAGGTAAAGTTGCACCCTTAGGGTACGTCCTTACACGGAGAGGACTATGTACATATACCTGCTTGCCTTACGTTTTTGGTACCAACGTGAAACGCTACCACCATCTCCTTTCCCTCCTCTCCTACTTTTCTCAGCATCTGCCTTAACCTAATTCCTGGGTAACACTACCCTAGTTCCCTTTCATCCTCGCACTTTCTCCACATGTCAAATAATGGAATCCCCCTTGACCAGAGCCTCAACCCTACTCCCCTCATTTGATCCCCTCCCTTCCTGGTCAGCCCTTTCTTTCCTGACAGCTGCAGAAGCTACTTCCTCCTCCCTTTTCTCCCTCCCATGACCCTACTCAACCTGTCGTTTCTTATCATCTATTTCTTATTTCCCTTTCCTACCCTTTCCCTTCCTCCTACTTGCACACTTCTCAGCAACAGTTTCCTATTCCTCATTTTCCCTCTGTTGTTTTACCTGTAGTGACTCGTATTGATTTCTCACAGAAACCTGTTCTGAATTCTGATCCTGAATAGAGCCCTTAGCCTGCAGTCTCCTTCCCCTTAAAACATTAGACCACCTGTCTTCTACAATTCCTCCCTTTCCTTCCCGTCCCTCTTGTACACCTACTGTATTCTGTACATTGTTTGAGGGAGCCCATATCTTCCTTCCTGTCTTCTGAGAGAATCCTAATTATCTCCCTGAAACTCCTTAATGCTTGGCTACACCCACTGTTCCTACACTTGCACTCCTTAGCCATTCTTTACAGAAAAAAGGAAAGAAAAAATGAAATAACTTATTCTGTGCAAATAAGTGAAAGAAATATAATCTAGAATATTGCACAAGGATCAAACAACAATAACATAATTAATATACTGCTACACTACAGTTTCACTTAGTAGTACTACAGTATGTTTTTATCCTTCAACACCCTAACAGGATAAAAACTGCCATTAATTACTGAATACCAAAAGGAAAGAATTACACAATTCTAAACTTATTTTCATTCCGTAATTACCATTATACACTGTCTCCTGTTGATCTGTTATACTCACTGCTCATTTGCTCCCCATCCAACAGTGTTATATCTAAAATCATCCCCTTCAGCTCCCCATCATATGTTTTTCCTTTGTCTCCTTCACGGTTTCATCTGTTACCATCCATTTTATAATTATTTAAACTTGGAAGGCTATATTTTTAACAATATCTGCTGTGATTTTTTCTGTTTATTATTATTATTATTATTGTTTTTATTTATTTATTTATTTATTTATTTATTTATTTATTTATTTATTTATTTATTTATTTATTTATTTATTTATTTATTTATTTATTTATTTATTTTATCAATGTCATTCATCTCCTAAGCTTGTTTACAACCAAACTCCTCTGTCTACATTCCTTTCATGCTATCTCCATTCTTAGAGAAGCTGTTGTGTGGTGTGTCCTGGTAGAAAGGAATGGGACAATTACAAAACATCCTGTAATAACCCTCATGGGTAAAATGTTTGTGACATCCACCAACAGTACAGCTTGTCAGGAAAAGGACTGGCTCACTGTAAGTCATGTTAGAACCTGATGGTATATAAAGAATCTATAGTGCTATGTTACAGTTATAGTTTTAAAATATCCACTCCCAAAATTACCTACTGTAATTTTTCATGCTCTCAAACTGCTGAGATTTTATTTTTATTTTTATATCTGGCTGATTTATAATGTCTTTCTTTAGTAGTAAATAGTAGTTTTATAAATTAAGATTGTAAGTCTTTTGTTCCAGGTTTTGGTGCATGGCCTTACTGATACATGTTGGGAATTGTGTATTGACAAGCCAGGATCACGCCTTGAGATTAAGACTGAAAACTGCCTTGTAAACTGTGTGGAACGATTTCTTGACACTACGAACTTCATTCTGAACCGCTTTGAAAAAACCCATCATTTTGCAGCAGTGGCACCAGACATACCATTCAGCTAAATTAAGAAAAAATAAATGTGGTTAGTGAATGTAGCATAAAGATGATTATCAGTTGAGCCGTGGTTGTGTATTATATCATTTTATTATAACTTTTTTTAATTGCCATGTTTTCAAGTATAAAGAGTTTTGTAAATCGTCATCGACGAAAATTTATTGTGACTGGAATTGTAGTTGGAAGTATTGTTGTTGCAACACGTTATGCTCAAAAAAAGTTCCGAGAATGGCAGGAACAAGAGACTAAGGAGTTCATGGAGCGCACAAGGAAACAACAACACTTTGAAAGTACTGAGCGGACTTGTAATCAAACTGTTCTGTCCTTGGCTCCAACGATTGGTGAGGCTATTGTGAAAACCATGAACACAGAGGAAATAGTAGGTAAACTTAGAAATGGCCATCCTGATAAGATTGTACTCTGGGAGGAACTCAAAATCTTTGCTTTTACACGGGCTGCTGTCCTAGTGTATGCTTGTACTATGTTTGTTGTGACATTACGAATCCAGTTGAACTTGATTGGGGGCTACATGTTCCGAGACTCTTGTGAAACAATCCCTGGGGGATTTTCTAATGCTTTACAGGAAAAGTATTTATCTTTATGTCATCACTTTATGAATCAAGGAGTTGTAGAACTCTGCAAATTGGTGCAGGATAAGGTCCAGCATGTGTTAGGCAACATTTCTCTTAAAGATAAGTTGAATTTGCATGATACAGAACAAACTTTTTGGTCTTTACAAGCAGTGATCTCTAATGATCCTAATGATCCTATAAAAAATATGGCTCGTTTCCTTTTACCACCTGATCAGTCAAAGATTCCAGGAGTTTTAAAAGGTAAGGATGCTGAGCTATTGAACGTAATGCTTTTAGAAACCATCGATATCCTGGAAAGCGATGAGGTACGCTCTCTTACTTCCTCCCTTGTTAGTCGTGGTTTTTCACATATTATAGATCGTATTGCAGAGTATTTTACTCCACGTGAAATCAAGAAATCTTCTCTAAATGCTCCTTCATTGACCATCACAGAAATAAAAAGTGACATTTCCTTACAAACTGGACAACCCTCAGAGAAGCCTAAAGATTGTACTCAGATGAATGGTATTGGACACTTTGTCCATCCTAACAGTGTATCAGTTCCAATGGCTAAATTAATACCTATTGTGAATGGTCTAGCTCATTATGCTGGCCATGTAGATGTCCCAGATCCTTGGATACAGCAACTTCTTCTTGATGGAAAACTTAAGCTTCTTGGTGCCAACATCTATGAAGCTTTTAGTAATAAGAGCTGAAGCTACTATATCAATTGACAAATGTTCTCACAGTGTACTTTTTATTGATTAAGGTGACAGGAATAATTATTTGATTTTAGGAATGATAAGATGGCCAGTACAGAACAAAAATTATTTGAATCCTTGCTAGTGAAAGGATTATGATACATAATTGATGGCCTTCCTACATTCCTTATATTTTACATAGAGTATTTATAGCTTATCCGACTCCACCAAGACTGTCATGGTAAAGATAAACTATCTTCCTACGTGAGAAATTGCCAGCCTCGAAAAGCAATTATCATAGGAAGATTGTCATCAGGTCTCTAGATTATAGTGATGAAAGAGAATGTTATAGAAAAGGAAGAATGTTTTTAGAAACACCATTAAAGTTGCAATAACATTAAATTCTACCTTGTGTGTGTTTTTTGATGGTGGCCTTAGACATAAATAGCTATTGCTGCATTTTGAAAACTTTTCCTGAATAATTGTTAATAAGTTAGTGTTAAAATAATCAGGCTATAATCAAGAAAGTACCAGTATAGAATTTTGAAACAGGGATGCAGATTATTCCCATATGGACTTTTTCTTTCCAGCTAAGTCTATCATGTACATTCCTTAGTCCAGAACCAGCATCCCATTCAAAGCATGACAAAAGTTTTATATTCATTGTTATAAAGGTATGAAGACATGACACTCGATGTTCATAGTCTGCCATAAGTACGGTACATTTTTTTAAGCAAAGGCTGTGAGTAACTGTCTTGGAGACATTGAAATAAAGTATTACATCTGACATATTGTACTTATTCTTACTTTTCGTAGTGATTACAAACTTGATGATCTTCAGAAATGAATCCATTGTATTTGCTGTATAATCAGTCGGCATTATGTATGAGCACATACAATAAAGGATTATTCAAATACAAAATTCAGTTGGGTGCAGTAGAAATGTGTAAAATATGATATTGCATTTGTGGTACAGTATAATAAAATTTAAAAATAGAAATCTGTACAATGTTTTCCTTGTCATGCTACACCCGTATTCAAGCATCTTGTCTCAACTTGCTTACAGACAACATTGCTCAAGTGTACTTAAATAGCCCCCATCAAAACTGAATGAGCAGTATACTGTACACTTAGCTTAATAAACTGATAATTTTGTCTGTACACTTCAAATTTTTTATTTTGAATTAGGTGTACAAAAGTTACAATAATTTTTGTCTATCTGCTTCCTTAACGGAATTTCTAGAAACTGTATTTAAATTCATGGGGAGTCGGAGTGTGTACTAGGCAATGTTTTATTTTATTAATATGCACTGCGTGGCAATATTAAGGAGTAAAAAAGTCACATTTCTCAGCTGTATCACAAAGCTGAACGTGTAAAACATTTATTCACAACATGAATAAACACTACCCCCAGAGAAGGCTGCCAGAAATAAATATTCTCAGTCCACTGAAGTAATTTTCACAAGAACTTACACAGTAGAGCTTTAAACTTTATCTTCATAATTATGAACTTTCTTATGGATAATATAAAGCTTTTGGGCTTTTACCGTGTAAAGAAAATAAGGTGAAATGCTTTGTTACGCAGAGAACTCCACATCTTCACAGGGAATATTTCTCTACTCTGCAAAACGTAAAGAATTTCACCTTGTTTTCTTTACATGGCACCCCGTGCGGGTGGGGGACGCACATGTAGAATATAGCCGCAGTATCCCCTGCTTGCCGTAAGGGGCGACCTAGGCGCGGACATGGATTATGGTTTGGTACAATGTATTGGACCCACTGTGGATGGGAAGGGTTGAATACATTTAGAGGTAATCCCTGCCTGTCGTAGAAGGCGACAAAAAGGGTCATGTGGCCATAGCCCCCTCTTTATTTTTTATTGTTTATTGAGAGTAACTTGTAGATCGATTCAAAATTCTTGATGTGTGTGCTGCTCGGAGATGGGCCTCTTAGGTGTGCGTTTACGCCTGAAAGCCTGTGCAGTAACCACCCAGAGAGCGGCGGGTGGGAAGGTCATATGCCCTTGCAGTAGTATCCACCTGACAACACGAGTCCACGCACAGCCGAATGCCAGAAGGACATATTATTATTTGTTTTTAATTTTTTTTTCTCTATAATTTGTGCTCTGTATACGCTGTGGGGTACGTGCTATTGCAGGTGATTGGAGAAAGGGAGTCCTAGTGCTCGTTGCCTCAGTCATCCCGTATTGGGCATCATCCAACATCGGACCCCGGGTAACACAAATTATAACGTGTCAGCTTTCTTTGAATGAAAAAATATACGAAAATAAATCGTACGACCAGGTGGGTATTGCCTTGGCTGCTTGGTTCGGCTGAAGAGACCCCTGATTGGAGTGGGTGGCATTCGGGGAGGATGATTTCGGGCATGGCTTCAAAATGTACTCGACCTGCCCAAGGTGGACCCCCGCCAAAGTCTTTAACTTTTGCTTCGTTGAGAGGTTCAACTCCCTGGGAATATGCGCAGTGTGATGAAATGCGATCCAGCTTCCGTAGGTTTCTGGTTGCTATCAGAACCGATGGACACGACTTTAAGCTGGTAAAATCGATCCTTTTTAGTAGCACTGCCTCCGTAATGTAACAGGCCATACTGTAGGAAGCGCGCGAAGGCAATCGGCTGATTGATTAGGGCGAATGTTACTAGTTGCATCTCTGAGTGTAATACGAAGTGTTTGAAAGCTTTCCGTGAATAATAAGGGTTATTGAAAGTCAATTATTGATTTTTAAGTACGTTAAATGCCTTTTCTTCTAAATTATCGTAATTCATCAAATCAAGATCCACATAGGTAGCTGTAATTGAAATAGTGAGACAAGGTTGTTTAGGTTAAGTATGCTATCTCCTCGTGGGGAGTTGAGTTAATTCAGAGGATATATTGCTCCTTGTTAAATACATTAATTGAATATTTTCTGTTCTGTGTTAATACAATGTGTTGTGAGTTGAAGTGTGTGTGAAAAGCAATTGCCACTATGCCAAAAAGTTGTGTGCCAGGATGAAAATCCAACTACACAGGTGAATATACACCAGTATTTTCATTTCCTTCGGATGAGGAAAGAATTCATTTATGGAAGAGGAAAATACCGAGGGAAAATTTAACAATTACAAAGAATACGGGAGTATGCATAATTCATTTTCCTGAAGACCATATTGTGAGAGAAATCAGAGCAACCTGTGCTGATGGTGAGTCCTGCTTTTGTCTTTCTTGTGGTACAGGTTTGTAGTAGTGAGTTTTGCAGAATAAGCCTACAAGTAATTAAATGGGCAATAACTGAGCCTGAATTTGTGATGTTTCTTGGGTAGGGAATATTGAGAATTAGCTGCCTTTTCTCCTCTGATGCTAAGTAAGATTAAAACACAGCTTAGAATGTAGAAATGAATGCAGTTTATAAATCCTAATCTTTGTTAAATGATTTTAGCATTATTATAACACTGAAAAATTAAACTATTGCTAGTATGAATGATGTTATCTTGTAGACAACAACAAATGGGTTGTTTTTTTTTTTTTTTTGGCTTAGGTACTGAATTGGTGGTACCACGCAATAAATTGGAACTGACAAGTGATGCTGTACCATCATTATTTCCAAATTTACCAAAGTATCTTACTGCAGATAATCGCGTTTATCGTAAAGATCCAGAGGAAAGAAGAAAAACTTCTATGGAGAATGAAAACAGGAAATAAACTCAGTGGTTGTCAGAATTTGAAATTTCAAATTTAGATCAGGTTTTAAATAATGAATCAAAGTATAATCATTTAGATTGGATAGTCAAAGGTAAAAATGAGAAATTGTATTTTATAAATGTAGATTTCAGTAAATGTGCATCCCTTAAAAGAACTGTGACCATTGATAAAGAGTTAAAAGTAAACATTGTTGTTGATAGTATAAATATTGTGGTAGGGCAGTTTTCATATAATTTAGGCCCAGAGCTATTATGCAACTCTTACTCTAAACTGGTTAATTTGTTAACGGCAGTAAACCACCTTGAAAGTAAAGATGTTACAATTAAGGATAAAATTAGACATATCCAGGTTGTGCTTAAAGAATGTAATGATGTTTGTGAGGAAAGCAGAATAAAAGCTGCTCTGGATTTCATTAGTGAACAGCTTGCACTTTTATTTTCCAGTCAGATGAGATATTCTGTTGATACTTTAGTTTTTGCCTGTAGCTTTTTTTTATTCATTTCCTGCTGCTTACAGATTTCTTAGGAATTTGGAAATTCTTGTGTTGCCACATCTGTCTTATCTCAAAACATTCACTTTATCTAGCATTAGGTCTGATGTTAATGATTCACTTAAGAAGTATCTGAAAATAAAATGTGATGCCCTGGAAGAGCATGAAAAACTGGTATGTCTTGTTAGATGAGATATATGTTAAACCAAAAATTACATACAAGGGCAACAAGATTGTTGGCATGGCAAGGAATTCATTGGATCTTACATCAGCAACTACTGTTCAGACTTTTATGATTAAATCTATTTTGTCAAAACAGAAATATTTAGTAGCTTTACTGCCAGTAAAAAATATGGATGCTGATTTTCTCTATCAGTCAGTAATGAATGTCTTACGCACATTTCATGAACCAGGCTATGAGGTGGTTACTGTTATTGCAGACAATGCTAAGGTTAAATGTTACAAGGGCAACAAGATTGTTGGCATGGCAAGGAATTCATTGGATCTTACATCAGCAACTACTGTTCAGACTTTTATGATTAAATCTATTTTGTCAAAACAGAAATATTTAGTAGCTTTACTGCCAGTAAAAAATATGGATGCTGATTTTCTCTATCAGTCAGTAATGAATGTCTTACGCACATTTCATGAACCAGGCTATGAGGTGGTTACTGTTATTGCAGACAATGCTAAGGTTAAATGTTACAAGGGCAACAAGATTGTTGGCATGGCAAGGAATTCATTGGATCTTACATCAGCAACTACTGTTCAGACTTTTATGATTAAATCTATTTTGTCAAAACAGAAATATTTAGTAGCTTTACTGCCAGTAAAAAATATGGATGCTGATTTTCTCTATCAGTCAGTAATGAATGTCTTACGCACACTTCATGAACCAGGCTATGAGGTGGTTACTGTTATTGCAGACAATGCTAAGGTTAAATGTTACAGACTGTTAAGTAATGATAGTGTGATCCACCCTTTTATCTTTAACCCCTGTGACAGTCAGAAGAAGTGCTTTTTGCTATTTGATACAGTTCATCTATTGAAGAATTTAAGAAACAATTGGTTAAACGAGAGGGACAGTACTTTCATCTACCCATCAATGAACGATGTTAACACAATTCAGATGTGTAAATTTCAGGATGTCAGAAGAATTTATCAGGACCAGAAACTTCATCTTGTAAAGCCTGCCCCAGGACTTTCCTATCGAGTGTGCTATCCAAACAGTTTTGAACGACAAAATGTTGATTATGCTGTATCGCTTTTTGATGATAAAACAATTGCTGCAATGTCTACTATCCAGGATACAGAGGGTACGAAAGAGTGGTTGCAAATTATCAGGAAGTGGTGGATGATTGTTAATGTGAAGCATCCCGAGAAGGGGATTCGTTTGAGAGAGAAGTATGCTGAGCCTATTAGAAACATGGGTCAGGAAAGTGTTCAGTATTTGTATTCCTTTTGCTGCTGGCTCAAAAACTGGAATGATATTGTTATCATTGACTCTCCCAAAAGTTGTGGAAAGCTCAGTAAGGAGACATTTTCGGCTTTGTTACATTCCACTGAGACCTCGCTCGAACTATGTAAATACCTTCTGAATGATCTGAAGTTGCATTATTTCATGGTAGGCACTTTTCAAACTGATGACTTGGAGCAAAGATTTGTAAATATAGGCAGATGAGTGGGTGCAACTACAATGTTTCAGTTCAGCAGATAATAGAATCTGAGAGAAAAATAAAAGTTACAAATTTACTGAAGTTAAAGTCTAGGCAAGCAATTTTCAATGTTTCTGAGATGATCAAAGATATTAATGCAGCTTCAGACCAAGACATATCCAATGAATTCCTTTTGCCTGCTGAATATGACCATGTCATAAATGAAAGTGAGGAAATTGAGATGGAATCCTCTACTTTAGAAATAATAATATTTCTTGCTGGCTATGTTAGCTTTAAAGTCTCTCTCAGATGTGAATGCTTGTTGTGTAAGGCAACTCTAATTACAGCTTCAGACTTAATTTGTGATTTACCCCCTGAAGTGAGTTATTTAAACCATTTAAATCGTGGAGGGTTAAAGTATCCATCTAGTTTCTCACTTGAAATTGGAATTCAGGTGAATAAAATTTTTGAAGTTCTTGTTTCTCATAGTTACAGAATGTTATTTTTGTATTCTGAGGACCCAAAATCTGTGCTTAATCATCTGGTACTAGAAGCAATGCAACTTAGTTCCTCTACAATTGTATGTGAATGTGGGAAAACATTAGTATATCTTGCTGGCCGGTGTGTTACTATTTGGGCGAATGTATTGCTTAATAACTACGGTAAAATTCATTTAAATGTTTGTGTGGAAGAAAGTGTCTCTAAACGATCTTGGAAGGATAGTGCTGGAAGTTCCAAGAAGAAAACCAGGAAAGCTGCCATATTTATGGACATCTAAAAAGTTATGGTGGTAATGCCTTTTTTTATTACAGATTTTATTTTTGTACGTTCGTTGTCTCCATGTTTTTATCAATGAAAAGTATGATTTGTTGAGTGCATTGACAAGTAAGACAATCGTTATGCTTTGACTGTTTTTAGCACGCTCTAAACCAAATTTTCCTAAAATTATGTCGGCCTTATTTACTATATTTCGAAAGATCACAGTGTTATTGTTTTTATCTGTTATATTAATGCAACCAATCGTTAATATTTCATAACTAAAAGACAAATTATATCGCATTACAAGGAAATGTGCATGCATTGCGCAGGTCGGACGGACCTAGCCGACCGCCTCTTTGCGTGACGTCACAGAAGTTACAGTACGGCCTGATCATTACGAAGGCAGTGTTAGTAGACACATTGAAGGAGTCTATGGCGAACTTGAGGATCTCAAGAACATGCGCAATGGTATAGCTCGTTCCACGTTAAGAAAACAGTATTGCTCTTATCGACCTACAAGGGGTGAACACACCCCCTCTGAGACCCCCATAATTACTTGTGATTAAAGGATATTATACTGTTCTCTGTAATGTATTATGAAAGACAGATAAAAAGGATGAGGCATTTTTGCCCACGAGTTATTAAAATAACTACATAACATTTTCTTTTTCATAACTATATTTGTAGGGAGGAAGCACAATGGCTGGAACAGCCATCGCTTCATTGCCTTCCTTCATTATCCTTCTCCTGTGATGCTCTGGTACGAGCCTCGTGCAGTCCCTCTCTCTGTGAACCGCCGGCACTTGTGTACTGAAGTAATCTACAACATTTATTTGTTGTGTGTGTGTTTTTAGCCTTTAAATCGGTGCATACCTGTCTTGTGTTGAGTGAGAGTTGGTTGTATATTGCATAGTATTTGTGTGTGTTCTGTTATTTTCGTACTGTACAGAAGTCGTTACTGAAGATTTTGGTGTTGTGTTTTTAATGATCAATGGTGGTGTACGTACAGTAGTTTCACAGGTTGGCTAACAACGTTCTGCAAGTTACTTTTTTTCTCTACCGCATTTAATTTTTACTATTGTTGTTGTGAGCGATAAGACAACACAGTAGTACCCTGCGTTGCCTGGGTAAATTTATTAAGTGCAATTAAATGCATCCCTCACCCCTCGAGCCCATAAAAAATATTTACCTTACACTTCAATGCTGAGGTTTTCTATGTGCCATAGTATACCTATGATTCCGAACAAACAAAAAATAGCCCCCGTCCGCGGTAGTTCATAAAAGTATTTTACAGTTTAGTTTCTTCCACTTTTTATTTTGAACTTAAATACTGAATTTCACAAATTTGTGTGTCGCCATTTTCCCTTGATGGTCCCTGTCAAAGTGGAGGAGCACAAATCCTTGAATCTGGTTCGCTGAGTCATCTTCCACCGCGACCTTATGTTGAACACTGACGAAGAGTTGATGGAAGACATGAAGAACCGTGGCGTGACACACGTCCGGCGCATTACGCGCAGTGTCATCGGTGAAGACGTTCATTGTCTCTTTCAAGTTATCAGTGTTTCCAGACAAAGTCAAGGTAACAACTTATCGTTAGTGATGGGCAACGCTCTCGCTCGAGACTGACGTCGCAGATCTCGAGAATCTCGAGACCGATCCTCCTGTAGCGCAAGCTGTGGGACGTACCAGTAACTAAGACTGTAAACTTGATAATATATCATTGGCAGTTATTGCGTGAAATATCGCTCTCTTATGAAAAGCCTGGAAAAGTACTGCTTGTTCAACTATGAACCCCTTAATACCATTAACTAAAGTGGAAACAGAATGTCAGTATCTTAAACTGTTCACGACTTATTTGGGGTGGACATCTTAGGTGAATAACAATGCATAATTTGTGAATAACTGTAGATAGGATGTACACCTACTTGGATATTAGAGGCGTGCATTATTCGAACCCGATACGGGGAAGATGTGCTTTGCTACATACGCAACACCCATTACACATGAGTGGAACGCGTAATCTAAAATGCCCGACTTTGCTCCAGTTCTTTCAGCAGGGGTGATGGGCAACGCTCTCGAGACCGATTCTCGTGTGCTGTGAGCTGTGCGACGTCCCAGTAAGTACGAGTGTAACCTTGATAGTTATCATCAGCAGTTCTTACATGGAAACGTGTGTGACGATAAATTATGTCAAAAGCCTAGGATAGCACTGCACGTTGAACTATGAGCTCCTTACCATTAACGAAAGTGAATACAGAATATCAATATCTTAAACTGTTCACGAGTTATATCAGGAAGACTTCTTAGCTGAATAACCCGTATAATGTGTTAATAATTTTTATTAGAATGCAAACCTACCTGGATGCCTCACAATCGTTGTCGGCAGGGTAGTTTCTTGTGATTCAGACCGGGCCGGAGGTGTTCTGTGTCGATTCCTCTTCATTGATATTATGCGTTTTTAAGTGCCGGATCATCCCAGAAGTATTTCTGCCGATGCATTTTACTTCTTTTGATTAAGCAACACAGTGGGCTGTGCTATGTGACATCTCCTAAAAATAACCGACATCCACGACTTACGTTGCGTTTCGGACATCGTCTTCGAGTTGTCGCGTACAATTAGACACAGTTCACATTGCACAGTCATATTTCGAAGTACCTACCTAATTATGACGCGAATACTCTATAGCATTGTAAGTATGTTTCCTTCGTCACCAAAATATCGGTAAACAAAAGCGGTGGTCATATGTTATTGAATGCGGGGTGTGATAACGATATACACCTGCCTGTCGGAAGAATTGAAGAAATTTAGATTGCACATTGCACTCATGCGTAATGGTGGTTGCATATACAGCAAGGCGCATCTTGCCTCGTCTCGAGTTCGAATAATGCACGCCTCTAGTATCCAGTTACGTGTACCTACAGTAGCCGCCAGGTTCTGTACTTAAACCACTCATTCGTGTACCTACCAGTGCATACAATGCCCGAATGCGTATCCTTTATAATTATGTTATACTGCGTCAAAATAGACCTCGGTAGAAATGAACGCCCTAGTCGCTTGTTGACACGTATTTACGAAAATGAAAAGGCCCGAGGTTGGCTATTCGAATATTTGGAACAAACAACATTCAGCTCCGACAAACTGTAGGCTTACGACACGCTGCACGCCGCACAATGTGGGGACAACGCTCTCGAGATATCCCGAAATTTCTCGCGAGAAATAATGCCTGCGCCAGTCTCGAGAAATCTCGAGACCTCGTCTCAGACTGCCCATCACTACTTATCGTTGCGATGTGAGGTCGTACATCCCGCCTCCTATGCGATGCTATCAATGCCAGAGATTCGGACATATGGTATCTCGTTCGAATCAGTCCGTGTGTGGTACATGTGGAAGAGTAGCTCACGGTACGAAGGAGTGCACAACTCCGTACAGGTGCACTAACTACTCTGGTTTTCATTCTCCTCGAAATCGGAACTGTCCGACATATCTGAGTGATAAGATCAAAGAGATGAAGACCTTGGATGGTCTTTTCTGCTAGGAAGCGCGCCGTAAGTTTAATTTCGCGAATAAACCTGCCAGTACACTAGACTACAGCATGATAGCTCAGAGTCTCCCAGGTTTGTCTTTCACGATCCATGATCATCGCTGCGCCCAAGGCGGCTGTTGCTCCTGAGAGGAAAGTCGTAAAGAGTAAAAGCTCGAAGTGGGGACCACCCAACCTTCGACCAACAAGTCTGCCGGCTGGCAGTCATAAGACGGCACAGCAGGAGGGAGGGTGGGGGGTGGAAGGCTAAGTCTCCCCCGCCTAAGAGGTCGTTGGAGGCGGCATAGTCGACCAGGACTGGGAAATTATCTCTCAGCCCGTCTAAATTCGAAAAGAAGGTGGAGAAGAGGAGCGCTCCTGCGAAGGAGAAATCATGCCCTCCATCCGGAGGGTATAAGTCCAAGCCGAACGTTGATGCCGCTGTTTCGGTGGAATACACACGATGATCTCTGTGACAGTGACCATTTTCCCATTATTCTTACTTTGTTGCAACAAAAATCCGTCGAGGCTGATTAGCCAAAGTTCACGTCACAAGCTGTCTAACGACGAGACCAGGCGGACCGTAGACGGCGTTATAACTTACATAACACAAGTTATCCTTGCTGCAGCTGAGGAGTCCATTCCCTCCTTCTTAAGGACTCCTTGCCGAAAACTCGTCCCTTGGTGGAACGAAGAAATTGCAGCAGCTATCAAAGAACGCCGTCGCGCTCATAAACGTTATCGTAGGCAGCCAACTGTGGCCAACTTGGTAACATTTTAAAAACTCCCCGCTAAGGCGCGAGTTCTTATTCGCCAAAGTAAGAAAGCGTCGTGGGAGAGATGTGTGTCTATGATGTCACATACTCCATCTTCTCACGTCTGGACTAAACTTCGACGTAATTCGGGTATCCAAGGATCGTCTTCTGTGCCTGGAATTTCCATTACAGGCAGTATTGTCACTGAACCACTCTCGGTTGCTAACCATCTTACAAGTCATTTGGCGGATGTGTCCGGCTCCGGGAATTACCATCGTGATTTCCTCGTTAGGAAGCGGAAGGCAGAACGTCATCACCTTAGTTTTACCACTCAAGCTTGAGGACCATAATGTGCCCTTTACAGAGTGGGAACTCCACAGCGCGTTGGCGCTTTGCAAGGACACGTCCCCTGGGCCAGACAACGTCCATAACCAGATATTGAAACACCTTAGCGAAGATAGTATATTATATCTCCTTCGAGTGTTCAACCGAATCTGGATAGAGGGTGAGTTTCCGTCTCAGTTGCGAGAGGGCATAGTCATCTCTGTCCTCAAGCCTGACAAAAAACCTAAGTATGCAAGAAGCTATAAACCTATTTGTCTCACCCACGGCTTGTGTAGGCTATTTGAGAGGATGGTAAATCGCCGAATTGTGTGGTGTCAGGAGAAACATGGACTTTTGTCAGAGTACCAATATGGTTTTCGAGCCGCTCGCTCGACCACTGACCACCTTGTACGCCTGGAGAGTTCTATCCAGGATGCATTTCTCCGCAAACAGCATTTGTTGGCTGTTTTCTTTGACTTAGAAAAGGCCTATGACACCACATGGCGATATGGTATCCTTTCAGTCCTGCATCAATGGAGATCCGAGGTAACTTGCCGGTATTTATTGCGAATTTTTTGTCCCTCTGTCCATTCCGTGTCCGAGTTGGAAGGGCATAATCGCAACACCACGTTCAAGAAAATGGAGTCCCACAGGGATCGGTTCTTAGTGTCATCCTGTTTGCGATTGCAATAAACGGCTTGTCGCTGCTGCTAGTTCAGCAGTAAGTGCGTCGCTATATGTGGATGATTTTGCTCTGCACTATAGCTAACGTAATATGGCAGTCGCAGAGCGACAATTACAGCAGGCTATTAGGAGAGTGGAACAGTGGACCTTAGGACATGGCTTTCGGTTTTCCACCTCAAAGATCTCTGTTCTCCACTTTTGTCGGCAACGCATTCTTCACCCGCATCCTGAGCTTTATTTAGGAAATGTCGCTCATCCCGTAGCTGACACCGATTTCTTGGGCTCCTTTTCGATAGCAAATTGTCGTGGGGGTCACGTGTGCGGCAGTTAAAAGTGCAATGCACCAAGAATAACTTGAAGTTTCTCAGCAGCACTAATTGGGGAGTTGACCCCACGATGCTCCTACGATTCTGTAGGGCACATATTTTATCCAGGTTAGACTACGGCAATGCAGCATATGGCTCAGCAAGTCCAAGCGTCCTTGAGAAACTGAACAGCATCCACCACAGCAGGGATAGGTTGGCGACGGGGCTTTTCGCACAAGCCCCATTGCTAGCCTACTCGCTGAATCTGGTGTGCCGCCTTTACACATGAGGCGCCAGCAAATGCTTCCGTCGTATGCTGCAAATTTGCGACAGATGCCACTTCAAACTATCCTTGCGTATTCAACAAGGGACACCGTCGGTTGTACGCAGTTTGTCCTCGGCAACGCGGCCGGTTGGAATACGCTTGGATAGCAGTCACAGATTGTTGATGTACCTTTGGTTCCTTGCCTTGTCAGACAACGAAATGGGGTACCTCCGTGGATAATACGACGACTTAAAATAATCCTGGATCTGCACACTGGTCCGAAGGAAAACACGGACCATTCGATTTATCGGAGGCTCTTCCTGTCCGTTGTGGGCCGGTATCCGGATGGCTCGAGAACAGACACGAAAGTGGGCTGTGCGTTCGTTGTCGACACCGATAGGATTCTTTTTTGTTCTCCCGGAAAACTTTAGTGTGTGCACAGCAGAGCGGTATGCTATCTGTGGAACTCCGGTACGCACTGTCCGATGAGCGCCGACATTTTCTTCTCTGCACTGACTCCTTGAGCGCATTACAATCTATTGATACCTGTTTCTCTCGGCACCCTGGTGCAGCGGATCCAGGGACCTGCTGGCCGGGTGTTCGGAAGCCGGCACCAGAATCACGTTTATGTAGCTCCCGTGCCACATGGATGTAGAGAGAAACGAGTTAGCAGATAAGGCTGGCCCGTTGCCTTACGAGGTTCCGGCAAGTGATATTCGCTCTCAGCTGAGACATTTTGTTCTGACCCATTAGGAGATGGAGCAATAAAGGGAGGTATGGAGGATTTCACTTCGGGCTTCTCGGAGGGAAGCAGTAGTATTATGTCGTCTTCGGATCGGCCACAGTATACTAACGCACTCATATTTACTATAGAACACCCTCCGATGTCTACTTGCGGCGATCATCTTACCGTGGTACACATCCTTACGGAGTGCGTGGACCTGGTCGATCTGCGCCGTAGGCTAACGCTTCCGAATACCATCTCCCTCATTCTGAGAGAGCGCGAGCAGTCGGCAGACCTCGTCATCCGTTTTATGAGGGATTGTGGTCTTTTTTTTATCGCGTGTAATAATGTCCTTTGTCTTAGTGTATTTATGTTAACTGCACTTTTATCCCTTTGACTCTATTTTAGTTCGTGTTTGCGTATTTTAGTGTATTATTTTAACTTGCAACATCTATATATATAAAATAAGAGTTTTGTCTGTACATTGCTCAAAATTTGAAAAGGATGGTATTTCTGTATCAGTTATGTCTATAGTAACAAGGAAATGCGTTTTTTAATTTTCCGAAATGTCTGTCTGTCTGTCTGTCTGTCTGTCTGTCTGTCTGTCTGTCTGTCTGTCTGTCTGTCTGTCTGTCTGTCTGTCTGTCTGTCTGTCTGTCTGTCTGTCTGTCTGTCTGTCTGTCTGTCTGAACATGCATCACGAGAAAACCGCTGAAGAGAATTTAATGAAAATCGGTATGTAAAGTCCGGGAATAAGTCGCTATAATCTAGGCCATAAATATTTTCACGCTAAGAGAAATGGTAGTTTAGGGGAAGGCCTAAAATTTAATTCTCAAATATTTATATTATTAGTGGTCCTATCTTAATGAAAACCGGTATGTAAAGTTCTAAATTAAGTTGCTACAATATAAACTATAAATAATCTTATTCACTCTGAAAGAAATGGTAGTTTAGGGGAAGGCCTAAAATTTTGTTCGCAAATATTTATTATTAGTGGTCCTATCTTAATTAAAATAGGTATGCAAAGTCAGCGAATAAGTCGCTACAATCTACGCCATAAATAATCTAATTCACGCTGAGAAAAATGGTAGTTTAGGGAAAGGCCTAAAATTTAATTCTCAAATATTTGTTATTAGTTGTCCCATCGTAAATTGGTATGCGAAGTCGGGGAATAAGTCGCTACAATCTAGGGCATAAATAACTTTATTCACGCTGAGCGAAATGGTAGTTTAGGGGAGGGCCCAAAATTTAATTATCGAATATTTGTTTATTAGTGGTCTTAATGGCAATTACTATATAAATAAAATTACATAGTATTAAATTTCCGATCATTTATGTCTTATAAATTTTGACTGTACCGGCTATGATAACGGAGATATTCATGAATATGGATTTTTGTTGCTAAGATCATATCAGCGCCGTCACGAGAAAATAGGTAAACAGAATTGTAATGAAAATAGGTATGTAAAGTCGGGGAATAAGGAACTACAGGCTACGCTATAATTAATTGTATAAGACTGCTTTATATTACAGAGTCAAAAGAAAATTGAATGTGAAGGCCTATAATACAGAAAACGTATAACATTGATCAACAATAATATTACATTGATCATTGTTTGTTGTGATTTGCTTTGTGTCTCTGTTGCCATTCATCTCCGATAGATGGGATTACTGTTGTATACCGAGTTTTCTTTAATTTGCTTTACGTCGCGCCGACACACATAGGACTCATGGCGACGATGGGATACGAAAGGGCTAGGAATGAGAAGGAAGCAGCCCCTACGTTAATTACGTTACAGCCCCAGCACTTTCCTAGTGTGAAAATTGGAGACCACGGAAAACCATCTTCAGGGCTGTCGACACTGGAGTTCGAAACCACTACCTTCCGGATCCAAGCTCACAGCTATGCGCCCCTAACCGCACAGCCAACTCACCCGGTCGCACCGAGTATAACAGCCTGCCTGAAAATTGGCGGGAAGTATCTGGGGAGTTAGATAAATTTCTGATACTACTGATACGTAACAAACTGGTTCATCATAGCATTCGAGGTATTCAATTCCTACTCTGAGGCACTGATTGGAATGAGCAGTGTGCATATTTAACGGAATAATGGCAGAGAAGTGTTCACGGCTGTCTGCGGTCTGGTCATTGCAGCACTGGGACTTTGGACTGTTAGATCGGCACCGTAGTACTGTTCGTTAGAAGTGAGAAATTTAATTTGATCGAGTATTTTATACAACATTGCTTTTAATCACTACATTCCTTCTGATGACTTCCGGTAGGAAAACCACAATGACAGCCTTTCTGAGAATCCCGTAGCGAAGCACGGGTACATCAGCTAGTAAATTATATATCTGTACTTCCAGGCAATGCCTTTTTCCATTAATCACCTCTATTTTCTATAATTTTATTAGAAAATAAGACGTTGCGAATTAGATCCACTGATTGTTTTAATCTCATAATCATTGTTCATCACCATTTATTTTAAACTCTAGTCAGTGGATACATTTTAATTATCATATCCTGCCGTCCATCTCGTACCATTAGGGGCCAATGACCTTAGATGTTAGGCCCCTTTAAACAGCAAGCATCATCATCTTTACACGGCAAAAGCCCAAAAAGTGTTATTGTAATGTACGGTATTATTACAGGCCGTGAAAGCATCAATATAAATATGAATTTTTTTACTTCCAAAATGGACTCTACCAGACGTTCCCATAATATTTACAAATTTCTGAAAAGAACTAGACCAAAGCGGTATAAAATAAGGGTGAAAGACGTTACATAACTCAATCCACCAAATCTAGTAGATCAGAATTACAGTCCAAACACTGTGATTTGAATAAGAACAGGAACCTACACGAGGTAAATGTTTGAAGTAGGTAACGGAAACTTGCACAATACTTAAGAGTGAAGAACTACTAGGCAAGAAGAAAGGCCAATTAGTGTTTATTCCGCGTTGCCCTAGCTGATCCATTCACGAAGAAGAAATAACTTTAAACTGCTATAGAATCATATATATATTTTTTTGGGGGGTATACAAGGGGGTACCCATAAACTGGATTTACTTTTAAAAAGCTAAGTTATATATTTTCATTTTTTTTTTTTTTACAAAACAACCTTATCCCCTTCAAAACACTCTCCATTACAACTAATATTTTGTCCCGCCGGTGCTTCCATTGTTCGAAACATTTTTTGTAGTTATCTTTAGAAATGGCTGACAGCACCTCCCTCGTTGTTTCCTTGATCTCTTCAGTGTTGACAAATTGGTGTCCTTTCATGTGTGGAAATAAGAAAAAGTCGCACGGAGCCAGGTCAGGCGTGGGGCAGCAAAACTATGCCATTTTAGCCAAAAACTGTCTAACGGAGATGGCTGTTTGTGCAGGTGCATTGTCAAGGTGGACGAACCACTCTCCTCTCTGCCCCAAATGGATTCTTTTTTGGCGAACACTGTTGCGCAGCAATCTTCTTAAAACTTCCCAACAAAAGGTTTTCACGTTGTTCACTTAAACTTGCCATCATAAAAAACGAAACAAGAACAAAACAGAACGCTAGCAAAAACAATCACTGCAGATGTACAAAACAAGCCAGGTCGACAACACAGGTGGCACTGAATTGGCAATGAGTCTTGCTATGTGCCCTACACAAGCCTCGTCCACGGCAAAGTTATTCCGGTTATTTTGGTACCTCCTTGTAGATGGTAGTTATGCAAAATACGTATTGTTTCCTATGTTTGATGCATTTTTACCGTGCAGTGAATAACATCATTCACGATACCGTAAAATGGGGTTACTTTGCACCATATTTTCCGGTTTCTTGTACATTATGAAGCGTAACTGCTGTTTAAGGTACTTCAAAGACACAAAACCAATTACATTTTGTTCCTGACTCTTTTTGCGTGCTATTCCGTTCAGAATTTGATCAAATTGTTCGTTTAAAAATTAACTTGATTTGCTGAAAAGTTACCCCAGTGAGCGGGTAACTTTGCATCACCACAATAATTTCACCACAAATGACAGAAATCAAAGGTGCAATGTTATCCATACAAAACAGTGTTAACTGTGTGCTATTGGCACAAATTATGTATATTTTAGGACTGATATTCAGTGGTCACTTCCACTTGTACCTTATATGAATATTGGATGGTAATAATAAGTGAAATCAAACCAAAGAATAACAGTATGCATACAATATGCACAATTAGACAAATGCTAAAAATAACCCAATAGAAGAATAAAAAGACATAACATGTATGAAATTACAGCCATCCCAACATTTCCGGTTTTGGAACACGGTACAGTCCTCATTTTTTCATAAGAGTGGGAGGATCAGTGTGGCCAATTACATCTTCCCAATCGTAGTTTGATATGTCTGGTCGAGTCCGGCTACATGGCTAAATGGTGAGCGTGCTGGCCTTCGGTCACAGGAGTCCCGGGTTCGATTCCGGCAGGGAATTAACCAGAATTGGTTAACTTCGCTGGCCCGGGGACTGGGTGTATGCGTCGTTTTCTCATTCTCATCAAGACGCGCAAGTCGCCTACGGGTGTCAAATCAAAATACCTGCGAGCCAACTTGTCCTCGGACACTCCCGGCACTAAAAGCCATATGCCATTTTATTTAATACAGAGGAAGCAAAAGGCAGTCCGTTTTCAGTCGTAACAAGTCTACCAGAATATAATAACACAGCCTATAAATATATCTAGTACAGGTAATTTATTAATATGGATTCTTCTAACGAAAAAATATTCCAACAATATGAAGAAATGATTAAGAATTCTTCATGATAGACATGAACTGTTCTTTATGTGTAATGAAAGTGAGTTTGTGAAAAGATTTAGGTTAAGTAACGACTCGTGTGTTTTTCATTGTCAATTATTGAGAAAAGCATTTGTAGGCAAGCAAATAGAAACCACCTTCTCTCTCCCATGAACCAGCTTCTAATAACACTTCGGTTTTACGCTACCGGGTGTTTTCAGATTGTTTTGGGTGACTTGGTAGGGGTTCACAAATCAACCATCTGCGGAGGGGTTTGGCAAGTGACACACGAGATTGCAATGCTCGCTGAAACTTTCATTCAAACCCCCACTACTGACAGAGAACTTCTGGAAATACAAAGAGAATTTTCTGCCATGTCAGGGTTTCCAAGAGTGATTGGCTGTATAGACTGTACTCACATTCCCATCATATTACCAGGTGAAAATGATGCAGAACTGTACCGTAATAGAAAAGGTTTCTTCTCTATAAATGTACAGGCAGTCTGTACACCTTCATTAAAATTCTGGAATGTTGTAGCCCGTTGGCAGGGATCTACACCTGACAGCACCATATTTTCAATGAGTAGGCTGCGTGCTCAGTATGTCAATAGAGAAATGGGCAATGGAATCCTTTTAGGCGATGGAGGTTACCCATGCTCAAATTTTCTATTGACACCGTTAGTGAATCCCAGGACTGAACCAATGATGATCTACAATTCTACTCTGGTATACACTCGGAACTGCATCGAGCGAGCATTTGGAGTGGTAAAAATAAGGTTCCCATGCTTGTCAGTGGGTCTTCAGTTCAGACTGGAAAGGCAAAGGTCTACCACGTTAAAATGCATTACTGCATGTTTTGCTCTCCACAACTTACTATTGGAGAGAGGAGAAAATGACCCCCCCACCTCTCGATGAAGATTTAATTGCAAGAATCTACCCAGAGGAAAATGAGGATGAAATACCTGCAGGAGGAAGTGGAAATGGGAGAAATGCAGTCAGAGCTTCACTCATAAATACACATTTTTATGGAAGTGGCAGAAAGGTAATAAAGTTTTAACACATTCTTTCACTGAAATTGAAATTATTTATTACTTACTACATTTAAAATGGCTCTCTTTATTTCCAATTCAGTTTTTCCCACCTGAAGATTTGTACGTAAAATATCTATCTCCAACTCATGCTTTTCCAGTAAGAGTTGGCGTCTGAAATCATTGAAATCTGTTTTGCTGGCAGTGTACCTCCCAGCCTGTTCCTCTTTTTGTGCCTTACATGCTCGGGAGAAACACATGACTTGGATCTGGATACTCTGCCTCCTCTCACAATGCGGATGCCAACTGTGAATGTGAATGTTTATTTGCAGGAGACGAAGACAAGAGGAAGGTGAAACTTCACCTTCTGCATGATCTGCAGAATCATCACAGCCAGCAGTCGCAGTGAGATGACACAACAGGGACAGAAACATCTAAGAGGGTTTCCTGCGTATCCTGTAATGAAGAAATACGTTCAGTTAATTACTTGTCAAAACTGTACAACACTTTCATCATTCAGTTTACTAGGCACTGCAGTTCAACTATCTGTAACTTTGTTTTGTTTGCCAACTTGTTTACGTTCACACACACCAGACTGTGCCACAGTACTTTGTCTTACATTTAGCAAGTAAATAATTTACTTATATTTTTTCAATATTCTTATGTATAAACTGTTTCCTCCATTGCTTATTTATTCAGTTATAGGTTATCTCCACATCACTTTTGTATCCTATTACTGTTATTTAATTATAAAAGGATAGACTCTCCTTCAAAACCAGTAATATTCATAAATAGTTTTGATGTTAAATTAAAGTTACTTTTGATCTGAATGAAGTCCGTATCATGTTGTGCTTTTTATTATGTTGTGAGATAGCACAAAAGAGAGAAAGTCATGTTTACTGACTTCAAACTGCACATTTGCAGGGGAGAGGATGCAATCAGTGAGAATAGATGAACATTTACTCTGAAGAAACATACAGAGAAATTAGTTCAGATAATCATTAAGAGGCTCTTCTTCAGAATAGTGGTTAAATAAGTCCTGTCAGCACTGCAAGAGTGATCTATTTCCCCACGACACATGGCATAGAATTACGAGGTAATACTTAGCAGCAGAATTTTTATAAATTTTGCAGAAATGAGCCATTAAGTTAGATACCTAACAAAATTCAAATATAATGAACCGTCCAAACTGGTATTCAGACATGTACAGATTAAGACCCTGTCTTTTAGCATATAGAGCCCACACCTTCAAAACAATTTGTAATGTTATAAAACTCAGATAACCGGGCGAGTTGGCCGTGCGCGTAGAGGCGCGTGGCTGTGAGCTTGCATCCGGGAGATAGTAGGTTCGAATCCCACTATCGGCAGCCCTGAAGATGGTTTTCCGTGGTTTCCCATTTTCACACCAGGCAAATGCTGGGGCTGTACCTTAATTAAGGCCACGGCCGCTTCCTTCCAATTCCTAGGCCTTTCCTATCCCATCGTCGCCATAAGACCTATCTTTGTCGGTGCGACGTAAAGCCCCTAGCAAAAAAAACTCAGATATACTGTACATTACCGGTACTGCAATACAAGAGGAAAGGACTTGCTTGCACTGGTAGGCTGCAAGCTTTTAGAATTTTCAGAATACAAGCCTAGCTACATGGGTACAAATAATATTTATGCCTTACACTCATGCTCATAAATAAAGGTTAATTATGAACCAGGTGCAAACAAAACTTTGGTGTGCATGTTGTGGCTTGAAATCACTGTACCAAACACCTTGCAGTAACTGTGATCTTGATCAGATGGGTGGTGGCATTGTAACTGGACCGATGACTCACAGGTGTTATTCTACTGTCAGTGGTTGTTGTGAGTTGGAAACGACTCAAAACTCGCATATTGATGATATAATGAGGGGCAGGATAGATAATGAACTAGAGGCTGGCCAAACGCAGAAGGGCGTACCACGGGAGCTACATATTGCCATGAAATATCATCTCACCAGACAGAAGATATGTCTTGGCAATGCAGCAGAGAACATCTACAGTGTACAAGAAAGGTATCTCACCATAAGTGCCTGAATACTGCAAGGACACCTTGTTGCTGCCACTGGAACTGCTGTTCCTAGACACAAAGTGTACAGATGACTCAACAGGCAAGGTGGCCTACAATTTTCATTCCACTGACCAATGCTCACAGAGGAGCCTGTAATGCCTGGTATAGAGTGGACCCAGTCTGCTTCACTGATTATTCCAAGTATACTCTCAAGAGTGATTTTTGACATGTAATCATCTGGCATGAAACATAAACGAGGTATCTACCCACTAATATCCTCGAAATGGACCAGTATGGAGGTGGTGGTGTTATGGTGTGAAGCAGCACTGAACTATGCAGGGAACTGCAACATGTCTGGTGTATCAGAATGTCAGTCTGCAAAATTACATCCGCCTTTTAAGGGGTGAAGTGTGTCCCACGTTCCTACCGATGGATGACAATGCACAACTACACTGGGCTGTGATCATGGAGGAAGACCATGAAACAGAAGGCATCAGATGAATGGCCTGGCCTACCTATTCCCATATTCTAAACTTCATCAAGCGTGCCTGAAATGCTCCCTGTTGATGTGTGGGTGCATGTGTTCCCCTCCCACAAATCTTCTGGAGCAATGACAGGCACTGGTGCAAGATTGAGAGATCATCTCCCAACAGCTGCTCGACAACCCGATCCACAGTACATCAACCCATTGTACTGTATGTACAGTATCTATGTGCACGGCAATCACACACCACACTGAAACCAGTGTATTTGCTCAAAAGAATAGTTACGCATCACATGTGTGCATTGGTTCTTTCTTGCATGTTTGACTGTATCTATACTGTCAGCACTAGTTTGGTACAAAGTCATGCCCCGTGGTACCAAAAGCTCATATTATCTCGTTTATGAGCAAGAGCATGTTTTAGAGCTACCTCAAAATATTAGTAATTATGGAACAGTCAAGCGAGATTCCTTACTGATACAGTTCATTGTTTGGTTAATGAATATCTAGAAAAGTATAACTTTCAATCCATCCAGTCATGCATGCATTTTTGTCCAAGTTGTTTCTTGTTTTACAGATGATCTTTATTTATTATATTACAAAGGAACACAAACTATCATTAAGCTCCATTATTAGAAAATATTTAATGTATATACTGTATACTGAAAATAGAAGTATTTGATGTTCTTTTCCATGAAAATACTATAAGTTACTTAAAAATAGTTTTTTTTACAAGTTGCTCTACGTCGCACCGACACAGATAGGTCTTATGGCGACTATGGGACAGGAAGGGGCTAGGCCACGACTTTGCATACTGATTTTCATTACGATATGGCCACTAATAACATCAATATTTGTGAATTAAATTTTAGGCCTTCCACTAAACTACCATTTTAGTCAGCGTGAATAAAAATATTTATGGCCTAGATTATAGCGACTTATTTCCCGACTTTGCTACCGATTTTCATTAAGATAGGACCACTAATAACATAAATATTTGGGAATAACATTTTATTCCTTCCCCTAAACTACCATTTCACTCAGCGTGAATAAAATTAGTTATGGCCTAGATTGTAACGACTTATTTCCGGACTTTGCATACTGATATTAATTAAATTATCTTCAGCCGTTTTCTCGTGATGCGTGTACATACATACATACATACATACATACATACATACATACATACATACATACATACATTACGGAAAAATAAAAAATGCATTTCCTTGTTACAGAAATACCATCCTTTTTTTAATTCTGAGCAATGTACAGACAAAACTTTTATTTTATATATAGATATAATACAAATTTACTGAAATGGTTTTTCTTAATATATAGGTACACTGATTCCTCGTAAGAAGTCTATACTACCGAATGAAATAATTTTAAAAAACAATAATGTTCGGTAAACCACCTTTTGCAGCTCTTCATTAAAGTGTGAAAAAAGTGCAGCAAAGTAATCCCATCTTACGGCCCTGCATTGCTCTTCGGATGCTTATGTGACACTAGAAACATAGAATGTAGCTCTCATATCGCCACTGTATGGGCAAAAGTTCACGCCGAATTTGATGATTCTGTCTTTACTATAAGCATGTCAAACTATGAAATATACGTGCGAAAAGTACAAAATTTACGTACAATAAAGAAATACAGTCACATCTAACATATAAGGAATAGAGATCCAGCAAAAAGGGATAGGAACGAAGTTGTCGATCACTACAAATTGAACGGAGATTGTGCTGTCCGTTTTGTGATACGACTTACCGTTTAGCCACCAAATACCTTGAACCGAAGGTCTGCATCGTCATTAAAATTGTCTCCATATTTATATCTTTTTTCGGGGGTTAAAAGTGCAAATTTTAAACATTTTGGAATTTTTCCATGGGTTACAAGCTAAAAGCTGTAATTTTGCCAAATTCAATTTCCTAGCTCGTCTGGCAGATTTTGCCGCCGTCTTGATTTGGGGGACAGGGGTAAAAATTAGGACTCTCAGGGAACGTTTAAGCCCGCGAAAAATATATGTGACTGCGTTCTTATGCTGAGCCCAAATTTGAAACCCCGAGTGTCCGAGGGTGGCGAAGACAGCAGCTGTGTAGCACGGCAGACCTTCTCCTTCTGTTCTCAATGTTGGGGGGTTTGAATCCCCTCCTTGGGAGAGAATTATCCTATTTGCTCGTAATTTGAGAAAGAAAGGATTGATATTTCATAAATCGTGTACACAAATACATATATAAATATTATTATGCTACAACGTAATATCCAATTGCGTGAAATATATATAAAAATCAAAAGTATTCCTTCCGTGACTCGAGATTTCAAGCTATATCCTTACAAAATTTTTTGGATTTCCGCCCCGCCCGGACCAGGTTTTTTGATTGACTCCCGTAGGCGACCTACGCATCATGATGAGGATGAAATGATGAAGACGACGCATACTCCCAGTGTAGGAATAAGCCTAAGACTTGTACAATATTGATTATTTTCAACTGTGTGTATGTGTAGAATATCTTTGGATTGAGTGTTTTTGTTGTTGTTGTTGTTGTTGTTGTTGTTCGCAAGATGGCTTCCATATGTGTGTGTGTGTGTGTGTGTTAAAATAAATGTGTTCGATTATTGAGGAATTGTACCCGTGTTTTATCGTTTTCGAAGTGCATTCCCAACATTTGGTGACCGTGACAGGACATTAGACAGTTATATAATCATATAAACAGTTTCATAAGTAGTATTTCAAGCATGGAAGTGAATATAGCTGTGACAAAGAAATCAAGAGCGGTATTACGGCGATCAATAACCAAAATCTACAATGAGCTCGACGTGTTACTACAGATGCCGGAGAAGGATACGGAAAGTATTAGTGCACATATGGATCTATTAGAAACGAAATTTCATGAATTAACAGGTGTGGATACTCTTATCTTCACTAATATGATTGAGAACGTGGAGGTTAGGGATGACGAGTTAGACAAAGAAATCAGTCTGGCTGACGAGTATACGTTCAAATTTTATAAGGTTAAAACTGTTGTTACGAAATTATTAAATGAAGACCAGAACTCAGAAGCTACTGCAGTATCAGTTAATTCTAACTCGTCACTCCAAGTTAAGCGTTCATACATACTGCCTTTGTTGGAATTGAAGAAGTTCGGAGGTGAACTGAAGATTGGCTTCCTTTCTGGTCACAATTTAAGACAATTGACAAGGACCCTCTTTTTGACCATAGTGATAAATTCCAATACCTCATACAGGCCACCACTTCTGGATCCAGAGGAAGAGATTTAGTTGAGAGCTTTCCTGCTACCGGAGAAAATTATTGTAAAGCAATATCAAGTCTCAAAGCACGCTATGGGAAGGATGATTTGCTGGTAGAAGTGTACATTAGGGAGTTGTTAAGTTTAATCTTACAGAATGCTGTGAGCCCTAATAAGGTGTGTTTATCATCCCTCTATGATAAGCTTCAGAGCCACATAGGAACCTTAGGTGTCACAACGGACAAGTGTAATTCCATGCTTTTACCACTAGTAGAGTCATGTTTGCCCGAGGACATTCTGAGAACTTGGGAGAGAACTTCTTCAGTCGCGCTCATTGGCCAGTCTTCTTCAAATTCAGCTGTTGAACCAGAGGGCGCTCGTGTCGGTGACCAGAGTGTGAATTCCAAGAATCGTTTAGACAGTTAAATGTAATTTCTTAGATGTGAAGTATAACAGGAACAGAAGATTACTTTGGCTATGTCATGGTTTGGTGTTTTGTCTTCGGTATCTGTCAAGGGAGGTCTAAAGAAGAAGGAAAAGAGCTTGAATTACACCACTAATCCGAACGAGAACATTCCTACAGCGGCAGGTCTCCTTACTGCATCTGATAGAGAAACAGCAGGGTGTGTATTTTGTTCGTCTAATCACAAGTCTCAAGACTGTATTAAGGCCCAAAAGATGACTTTGCAGGAACGTCGTCTTTCAATTGAGACTAAAAGATGCTGTTTTTCTTGTCTCAAGGTCGGACATCCAGCGAAGAAATGTAGAAATAGGCCTATGTGCATAATTTGTGGTCGAGGACACTTTGTGGTTATGTGTGATAAGTTGCCACAAACCCAGGTAGACCCAGCCGTAGAGAGACCGAACTCAACCGGAGACAAGATGGCTTCTAGTGCGCAAGTCCAGAAAGATGAGGCTTTAGCTAGTTTGTCGAACCATTGTGAGGTGCTGATGCAAACACTAGTTGTCAAGGTTCGGGGCCAAGGAGTTGCGCGGACTGTAAGAGCATTAATTGATTCAGCATCGCAACGTTCCTACATTTTGAAGAGTACAGCCACGGAAATGGGATATCAAACTGGCAGACAGGAAAATATCCAACACTCGCTATTTGGAGGTACAACCACTGGAGTATACCATCATTGTGTGTACACTATTTATCTCTCTAGTGTGGATGGTAGCTACAACTGTCACCTTGAAGCATTAGACCAAACACGAATTTGTGGTGCCATACCTTCAGTTCATCAAGGTCCTTGGACTGAAGAACTAAGTAGTCAGGACATTGTTTTGAGTGACATCGAATCTTATGGACTAGTAGAAATATTAATTGGAGCTGATGTTGCAGGCAAATTGTTTACAGGAGGCCACAAGATACCAAGTACTGGACTAGTGGCCATGGAAACTCGTTTGGGATAGATTTTGATGGGCAAAGTACCTTCAGAACACGGTAATGAGGAAAGTATGGCTATGGTGGTGACTGCTATTCTAACAAGAGAAGCCCGTGTATCAGATTTGTGGACTCTGGATGCCCTTGGCATAATGGAACCTGCTGAGAAGAACTTCAAGAACTTCAAGAAGCTGTTCATCAACATTTCTTGGATACAGTAAAGATCAAGGAGGATGGTAGATTTGAGTGCTGCCTACCCTGGATAGAAAATCATCCTCCACTACCTAACAACTACAATATGGCTGTAAAGAGAGTCCATTACACAGTTAAAAGATTAAAATCCGAAGACTACTATGATGCATATCAGTCTGTACTGGATGAGTGGATACAGGAAGGTGTAATAGAAGAAGTACCTGAAGAAACAACGGATTCTCCCTGTCATTATTTGCCGCATCGTCACGTCGTGAAGCAGAATAGTACTACGCCTGTCCGTCCAGTGTTTGATGCATCTGCATGTGAAAATAAGAATCCCAGTGTTAACAGTTGTGTTGAAAAGGGACCGAATCTCATAGAACTAATTCCTTCAGTATTGGCTCGTTTCCGGTTGAAGAGAATTGGAGTAATGACGGACATCCGGCGTGATTTTCTGCAGATCAGTATCTCTAAAGGGGACGGGCCATTTTTGAGATTCTTGTGGATCGACCGTCAGGGTACGTTGAAGATCTATCAACACTGTCGTGTAGTGTTTGGGGTGACATGTAGCCCATATCTTCTTGGAGCAGTAATCAAGTACCACCTGCAGACTGTACTAGACTAGTATAAAGAAGGTACATCATCTTATTCTCAAGATTTGGTAGAACTGTTAGCTCAGAGTTTTTACGTTGACAATTGTTTGACCAGTGTTGATGATATAAGCCAGTTGCAGCAGTTCATTGACGAAGCAACTTCCATCATGAGTTAAAGAAAGTTGGAGCTTCGAGGGTGGGAGTTCACAAACCCTTCTCTGCCATCAGAAAAGCGTACTAATGTCTTAGGATTCCTATGGGATAAATCAGAAGATACCCTATACGTAAATGTAGAAAAGGGAAATTCCCTTTGCCAGGAGTAAATCACCAAGAAAATTATTCTCTCAGCAGCACATCGGATTTTTTACCCCATTGGAGTAGCTTGTAGTGTCACCTTGCTTCCCAAACTTCTATTGCAGCAAACATGGGAATCAGGTATAGGTTGGGATCAGGAAGTGAATGAGGACCTTAAATCACAATTCTTGACCTGGATGAGGGATTTTCCATACTTAGAAGAAATCAAAATTCCCAGATGGCTACCGGGGTCAGATTTGCAAGAAAACTGGACACTTCATATCTTCTGCGATGCAAGTCAACTCTCGTATGCAGCTGTGGCATACCTACGAGTTGAACATCAGGATCAGGTTCATGTCCAGCTCATCCTCGCTAAAGCAAGAGTATCTCCAATTAGTAAGCCTAACAAGAAAATGACAATCCCGAGGTTGGAGTTGTTAGCGGCAACAACAGCTTCTAGGATGTACTCTAATATTGTTCATGATTTCAACATCCCGGTTTTTAAGACAATACTTTGGAGTGATGCAACTACGGTCTCAGCGTGGACTCAAAGAGAAGAGCAATGGGATGTGTTCATATCCAATCGAGTTAAAGAAATCAAGGAACTGACTGAATTACAGGAATGGAGGCACGTTCCAGGCACCATGAATCCTGCAGACCTGCCGTCCCGTGGCACTACTGCTAAGAAGTTGTTAGAATCAAGATGGTGGGAGGGTCCTAACTGGCTACGAGAACAACCAAGTACATGGCCCAAGGTAGACGTACAGTTTGACGAAGAAGAGATTACCCGCGGCAAGAAGAAAAGTGTTGTTTTCTCCATGCTCTCAGCTACAGTTGAATCGGATTGGGTTTTTTTTTTGCCCGCTTCTCTACTTTTAGGCAATGCGTACGTTTAATTGGTTGTTTATATCGTTTTGTGAAGAATTGTCGTATGAAAGAACATGACAGATTCCATGGTAACTTGACAACAGAAGAATTAGTGGTGGCTGAGCTTAAAATTATAAATATGGTTCAGAAACAAGCTTTCTCTGGAGTGAAAGACCCTAAGTTGTCTAATTTGGTCCCATTCATTGATAGTAATGGAATTCCACGCCTAATGACAAAAGTCTCGCATAGGAAGGACATAAACGATTTTTGTCAACCAGCGGTTCTGCCTAGTTCTTAGCATCCTGTGGTATTTCGCCTGATAATGGATTTACATATAGAATCATGTCACGCAGGTCCACAGATGATGACGCTCCTTAGAAAATTTTTTTGGATCCTTCGTGGAAGACTAACTGTTCGATCAGTTCTGGATAAATGTCTTCAGTGTAAGAAGCAAACAGTCAGCATTTAGAAGTTAACCCGGCACCTCTTCCTGAAGATAGGGTGCGAAATGCTAAGATATTTGAAGTTACTGGTGTTGGTTTAGCAGGGCCACTATACCTCAAGATGGAAAAGGGCAGTAATAAAAAGGCATGGGTGTGTTTGTATACTTGTGGAGTGTATCGAGCAGTGCATTTGGAGCTTATATCTTCCCTCTCAACTGACAGCTTCACTCAGAGTTTTAGGAGATTCATTAGTAGAAGAGGTCGACCATCTCTTGTCTATAGTGACAATGGTACTAACTTTTCTGGCACTGATAATGCATGTAAGAAATTGGACTGGGATGCTATTAGCCTTTACAGCACTGCCAAAAGAATTAAATGGAAGTTTAATCCTCCAACTGCATCCTGGTGGGGTGGTTGGTGGGAGCGGCTTATCGGAATATTGAAGAGGCTACTGCGTCGTGTCCTAGGACGAACATCAGTTGATTACGAGGAGATGCAAACAATTTTGTGCGACTGTGAGGCTGTCATCAATGCTCGTCCCCTAACGTATGTGTCTCAAAATCCCAGTGATTTGACTCCTCTAACACCCGGTATGTTTCTACAGAAACTTGAAGAGATAGGTGTTCCAGATTTTGATTTAGTTGAATCCACTGATCTAAATAAGAGACTTCGCTACCGGCAAAAGCTGCGAGAAGACCTCCGACGCTGATTTCATTCTGAAATTGGTCTATGCTGCTGTTTATTGGCTAACAACATCAACTGTCCCAAATATTGGTGAAATAGTGTTGGTGGGAAACGACAACACAAAACGTATAGAGTGGCCTTTGGCAAGAGTTGTTGAACTCCTAAAGGGAACTGATGGTGAAACCAGGCTGGTCAGAGTGAAGACCTCAGGTGGCTTGCTTCTGAGACCAGTGCAGAGAATCTACCCGTTGGAACTGGAACTTGGCCAACAGAGTGAAAGTGCAGTCATCGGCAGAAGACTTCGAGAGGAAGTTGCTGAACAACCCCCAGAGGAAACCTTGACCATCACCGAAGAGCCTCCCAGTCAACTGGTGGAAAGAAGATCTGGAAGGGCGGTTCGTGAACCTCTAAAACTGAACCTTTAATTGTGTGGTGTAAGTTATCGTTGGAGTGACCACCGTTAACTTAGCTGGGAGAAGATGTAGGAATAAGCCTAAGACTTGTATAATATTGATTATTTGCAAATGTGTGTATGTGTAGAATATCTTTGGATGGAGTGTTTTTGTTGTTTTTGTTGTTGTTGTTGTTGTTCGCAAGATGGCTTCCATATGTGTGTGTTAAAATAAATGTGTTCGATTATTGAGGAATTGTACCCGTGTTTTATCGTTTCCGAAGTGCATTCCTAACACCCAGCCTTCGTCGCAGCGGAATTAACCAATGATCGTTAAAATTTCAGAACATGCCGGGAATCGAATGCGGGACCCCTGTGACCAAAGGACAGCGCGCTAACCATTTAGCCATAAAGCCGGACAGTGCCTCGTAAATTCACGTCTATGTTCATTTTATACCTTTAGGCTATATGTATACTTGAATAGAGTTTTTGAATTAACAATATTCGTAATCTAAACCGTGTGACTCCGCTGCGCCTGAATGTTCCTATTATTAAGCACCTCAACGAACGTCAGTGGTCTGATGTTCGATTCTCCTTTGCTGTATCGCAGGCTACAGTCGCCTTTAAAGCACTTACTGCGTCATCACAGCAAAACCATGTATGCGACAGATATTTACACAATGCATCAAATTGGTATACAGTTATGTAAAATGTACGTGCCAGTAAAATTAACGCTAAAAGCGATGGCATACTGAAAAATGACGTGTGAGAGTTTGTAAACCGAGTTCGATAGCTGCAGTCGATTAATTGCGACCAGTATCCAGAATACGGGAGATAGTGTGTTCGAACCCCACTGCCGGGAGCCCTGAAAATGGTTTCGAGTGGTATCCCATTTTCACACCGGCCAAATGCTGGGTCTGTACCTTAATTAAGGCCACGGATGCTTCCTCCCTACTCCTAGCCCATTCCTGCCCCCTCGTCGCCGCAAGACTTATCTGTGTCGGTGCGACGTAAAGCAACTTGTAAAACAAAGAAGTTTGTGAAGCGAGAAATAGTTTTACACCAGGTAAGCTTTCTGATGAGTTCGAGGCAATAGTTGCCGTGGTGTGATGTGCTAAGCACAGACGTGCCCTCTCATGTGTTGTTGATAATTGGGTTAGAATCCCACGAACGCTAAATATATTATTCACATTTTAAGCTTTGAGGATAAAATACAAGGCCATTCGTGCCACATTCGACCAATGGCATACATGTTCAATGTGTACTGGACTGATACTTTGTGTAGCTTAGCAGTGCTGTTTATTTCTTCACTACGGTTTGTGATAGTTATGTGCTTAATGGCATACATGTTCAATGTGTACTGGACTGACACTTAGTGTAGCTTGGCAGTGCTGGTTATTTCTACACTACGGTTTGTGATAGTTATGTGCTTGAGCCCGGACTGAACTGCTCGAACAGATGGCGTCAGATTTCAAACAATTTCGAGCCTTGCTCGAGCTTTTGTGCGCGTCGCAACCAAGCGCCTGCTCTTACTAATACCCAGAAAACTTGAGAAGGATGGGTAAGTGTATTATGCTGGACAGCAACGCTTCGTACACTGTTTACTATTATCCGCGCCTTTTGTACATAATTTAATGTGCCGTTTCACAGTTCTTTATAAGAGCTGTAGTAACAAAGATGGAGTCTCTGCGGTCAAATGTCAAATAAAATGCATTTAACATCAGTACGGGCCGAATTGTAAGTCTTTTCGTCGGTCGGTTGCGGTAATGGCCGCGTATAGAAGGCGCAGAAAAAAATGACAGATGGACATTATTTGAAACCATTATTCAAGAAAAAAAAATGCTCATCATTTATTATATAATCTGACTTCGATGTGTTAAGAAGACGCAAGACTCGATTTAAAAAGGATTATCCAGCGAAGCTAATTACTAGGAACTGGAAGACGAAAATTAAATCGCGACTACACGCTAATCTGCGGAGATCAAGATTTAAATGCCGCGCGGGAGATTAAATACGTAAAAAGAAGAGATAAAGTATATCACAGTAGAACTACGTCACGCAGTGACGCAAGCCCTCGGTGAAATTTTCCCGATACCGTTTAACATTGAAAGACACCTACGGACCAGTGGTTGAATGCATTTAGGCTAATAAAAGATAGCGGAAAGAAATTTATTTTCAAATCAGAATATACAGAACATCTGTCTTAGACGATTTTGAACTATTTATTGGATCAACTGTACCCCAGTAAGACCTATGCAATCTGAGCAACGCAAGAGCTATATTAATTGGAAGATGTCAGCAATGAGTCAAATATTCTATCATTGTTCTGTTCCATACGCACGAGTCTTCACCATGGGTCTGTAAGGAAGCAAGGCGATGCTGCTTGGATCCTGACGAGGCGAGACGATGTTGGCTGTCCCGGATGACCAGTGATCAATGTTGAGAAGCTACGATGTACCCGACCACTTGTGGAGGAACCAGATGACGAGATCCTAGTCTCAGATGACCGGAGATGAGGAAACACCGAGACCATCTTGAGCAAAGCTAAGTCCATTATCCAAGTCGTTTTCGTAAGTAAGAGTATACTATTTCTTTTATTGCATGTTAATGTTTGCTTTGTGCGAAGACAGTGCGTAGATAAACGTCTAGCTGAGATGATTGGAAGTAGGTACTCATCCGTATGAAACGTCAATTCCATTTGTAGGCGTGGTCACCAAGTGATTTTCCGATCGCAATGTTTTCCAGTGATATGTGAGGAGAGATAGCTTGAGTTATTATTATTATCAGTGAAGTGTAAAGAGTGAAGTTGGCTTTAATACCTGCGTGTCCTAAATTTAAGTAATGTCAAGCAGTTCGAGATCGTACATAGGATGTGTTTTATGAAGGAATATGGCAGTAGACTACTCCTAGTCCATGTTAAATTTGGCACTATGACTGTAGTAAGTAAAGTAGGTATTTTAGGAATGTCACGGCACGTTGATGTGCAAGTCTAGGTAATGATCTACGTATGATGAAGTGATAGAGTGGCTATATATGAAATATGAGTAGTAATTGACGCGTCATGGATATGATATTGAGTGGTTAATGATGTATGATGGTTGTATTTATTGTTTTCTTCGAGAGAGATAGTCATAGTTGTACGAAGTAAGACCTCGTGATTTCAAATGATTTTTCTGAGAGTGTCATTGAATTCTCGCCAATTCCATGCAATAATTCTGGATCCTACGCATTTTACCTAGCTCAGGATATGATCTCGAGACGTGCAGTGCAATGTTTTATCCGTATTAGCCTACCTAGAGAAGCATATGTGTATTCTAGATAAGATTTGAGCTTACACTGATTTACTTAGGATGATCTTGAAAACTCTCACTGTATATAACTCCATTTCTGGATAATTTCAACCTATAGGCCGATCACTGGTGACCCAGATTTTCAAAGGAGAATCATTTTTCTTTTGTCGGAGATAGTGTCATACGATTAAGTAGATTTTCCATTGGTAGTGTGTGTTATAATAACTCTGTATGACAAGCGTGGTGACGTTTCTTGCTACTTCGTACGCACGTAGTCTATGTCAATAAGCTAAGGTCATATTACCTTAAGTTCATAAATTAAATCTTGCGAGAATGTTACTTGTAGGGTGATTACGGCTTACAATGGACGTAGCTTAGCTCATGATGTGTAACACAAGGAAATATGAGCGTCTAAGAAACAACTAAGTAGGCATAAACGAATGTTTAAAATGTAAAACATATAAGAGTGTAGGCCTACTTGTCAAAACAATGCAAGAAGAGCTTTATAATAGCCTTATTGATAGTCTTAAAACTGCAGCCAGACAATCATTCAGTGAAAATTTAAGTAATGTGACAGTTTTTAGAGTAGGTATTAGGTGTTAATTAACAGGATCTAATGTGGATCCCAAGAATAATTGATTCAAACAACTCGAACTCCATTTCTTGACTGAGCATTAACTCAGAAATTCCACTAGCGTTCCTTTATTTTCTCAAAAGTGGACCACTAGAAAGACTGTAAATAATAGTTAATAGGATTTTTATTTTATTCTTTGTGGATGCATCCTATATTCTTAATGTACTTAATTTTAATGTTTATTTTCTTGCCAAGAAGGCACTTGTAAATACCATTATCTGCGTTCAATTTAATTTATTTGGTCATCACCCAGCTCTGTAGGTGAATTATATACAAAGGAAAACATAGCTTTTTCAAGAATTTCCCAGATATTACATGTAATTTATGCTAGTAATTGATGATTTAGGAGATTAATGAGTTTATGAAAGGAAGCAATTTAAGCCGAGAAGGCATTCATTTAGGTTGAAGTCGGAAGATGTGATTTCTCTAAAAGTTGTTGACGGACATGAATTATTAGGTTGACAATGAGTCACTCATTACAAGAGCTACTTCATTAGTAAAAATTTGAGATAATTTCTTGAATATTTGGTTTAATATTTAAATAAATATGGAATAGTGAAACCTAAACACTCTTTCTCTGTGTTCTTAGAATAAGAATTAGTTGTAAGACTGTAGTAGTAACAAGCGACGACAATTTCCATAAGAGTTAATGAGAATGGTACCTAACTAGATACGAGCAAGAGACGTCTTTCTGCGTTAGTTAGAGACTACCGTTGATCGACCTGGACGTTTTTCTGTTACGGAACTCACACCCGTAGAACTTAGTTACCAGATTTATTGAAGTTAGAGCTAGTCAGGATCTCTTGTGTCCATGCCTGGACGCGGGAACGGCGCAAGTAGAAAATGGCGCCTCAACGTGATGCGAATGGAGGAAAACACCACGGGAACTGTTGGTTGCAAACCAAATAGAATTTTTGAGATACTCATGTATGTGGAAATTCAAGAGAAAGTCGTCGTGGGAATTCCAAGAGAAAGAATACGACACAGAACTGTGACGAGGTTGATTCCCATATGTAGCAATAAGAATGAGGAAAACATCGGGAAACCTGTTAAGAAGATAACAGAGATGATAGTCGAATGACGGATCTTTGGTGCAATATTAGAGTAAAATGGGAGAATTTACTCAAAAGAAGTGGGTAAGATGAAGGAGATACTTTAGGAATTAATGGATGAGGAATTATTGATTGTAACAGCAAGATGGTTGCATGGAGATGGAGATATCGTACGGTAATTTCTTTACTGGACTGTTATGCATTATTATTTTATGGGATCGAAGTAGACACAGCAAGAGATTAGACTGTGAGAACGAGTAGATGCCCAATATAGATAATGGAATAGGAGAAAGAAGAAATGGATGATTGCTCTGAAAGAGAATAACAGAAAATAGCTGGTAGCAGTCAGAACTAGGAAAGAAGGATAGATTACCGCTAATATGTCAATTTATTTAGATGTAACTTAGATATAAGAGATAGATTGTAAGAGGTTATTTGAGTTATTTTCAGTTAAGAATTGGAGTCATAAGTACATGAACAAGTACCTCATATTTCCTAGTGTGATTGGGTCAACATCGTGAGCTGAATCCGATCCAAGTAGTGAAGCCTGCCTGTGTATTTGCTGAATATATATATTGTTGATTGGAGTAGTGGGAGAGACATTGCTGGAGAACTTGAATTGTGGAGAATTTAGGGAAAACATATAGTTTATTAGGATTTTTAGAATTTAGAATACTAATTAAATATCGAAATGACGACGTTAAGCCATTTGAAAGCTCAATTTGAGGAGTATCAAAGGGAGCAACGAGAAGAACAAGAGCAGTATCGGAAAGACCAAGAAGAGAAACAAGAGAAATATCAAAAAGAACAGGAAGAGAAAGAAAGAAGACAGAAAGAAGAGCATCAGGGATTGTTGCAGGCTATAAAAGAAATGATGGAAGAGAACAGAAAGCGCGATGAAGAAGCTAGAAAGGAGAGATTGGAAGAGAACAGAAAGCGCGATGAAGAAGCTAGAAAGCGCGATGAAGAAGCTAGAAAGGAGAGATTGGAAGAGAACAGAAAGCGTGATGAAGAAGCTAGAAGACGCGATGAGGAAGGTAAGAAAGAGAGGCAGGAAGAAATGAGAAAGCAGGAGGAAAGGTTAAAGGAGATCATGGAAAGGATGGATAAACGTGATGAAGAATCCAAGAAAGAGAGACAGGAACGAGAGGAGAAGGAGAAGAAGCAGGAGGAAGAGAAGAATAAAGAGAGACAGGAACGAGAGGAGAAGGAGAAGAAGCAGGAAGAAGAGAAGAATGAAGAGAGACAGGAACGTGAGGCGAAGGAGAAGAAACAGGAAGAAGAGATGAAGAGAGAGAAGCAAGAACAAGAGGAGCGATACCAAAGATTTATGGAAGAGAAACATAAAGAAATGATGGAGGAAATAAGGAGAGGTCATCAAGAACAAAAGGAAGAAATGAATAAATATCAGGAGAAGATGGAAGAGGTGACTAGGGAACAAGAAGAAAGACATAAGATAATGATGGAGGAGATGAAGAACAATATAGATGAATGGAAAGCTGAAATTAGTGGAAGTATGGAGGAGAAGAACCGAGAGATACGAGAAGAAATAAACGAAATTAGGAGAGAAATGACAGGGAACAATAACTATCTCCAGTCTTTAAAGGAGAATGTAATAAAGGATTTATCAGATAATATGGAAAAGTTAAGCCTAGATTCCCAAGAAAAGTGGAGATTATGTGAGGAAAGTATAGGAAAACTAGGTGAGGACGTGCAAACCACGAGCACAAGTCTGGAAAAGAAGTACGACCAGGCTGCAAACCAAATTGGAAGCAGAATAACGGAGATAAGGGACGAAATAGAACAACATAAGGATGAATTAAACCAAAGAATAGCGAAATCTGAAGAAGGGCTTAGACAAATGCAAGCTCAGTTACAAGAAATTCGGGAGGAAGGACCCGGAAAGACTGTTATGATGTCTAGTAGCGAGCGGAACAGAGGAGTTGAGTTTCAAATAAATGAAAGAGAAGTGACACCCATACCAGTCACACGTTCTAACCACAGTATGGGGGAGACAAATGTGGATAACGGAAACAGTGGTTATCCCACGATTATTAACGTCATAAAAACCTTCGATGATAGACCGAAGCACTTTAATAATTCCACCAGTATTTCGCCCAAACGTTTCCTTAGGGAAATGGAGGATTACTTCAAGGAACATGGCATCGCTGAGGAGAAGAAATGGAAAGTAGCGGAAAAGCATTTAGATGCTAATCCGAGCTTATGGTTCCAAGCATTTAAATATACTTTCCATGAGTATAGCGACTTTAAAACGGCATTCTTACAGAAATTTTGGAGTCCGGAGGTGCAGCAGAATTTACGTCTAGAGTTGTACTCTCGCAAGTATGCTACGAACGGTCAAACAGGGTTTAGTGATTACTTCGCCTACCAGTTTCACCGTTTTCAAGACCTTGATTCGCCACCCAGTGAGCTTGAAGCGATCAAGACGATACAACGACAATTTCCCTCAGATATACAAAGACTGCTGGCTACTGCTAACCCAACTACGGCAGTGCAAATGGAAACGACACTTAGACAGATCGATATGACTACAGCACCACACCCTCAAAGAATGATTAGGAATGCTTACGGTGAAGAAACGGTTAATGTGCTCACACAGGAAAACATCGGTAGGAATACCCCTGAAGAAAGAGGAAAAATGAACAGGAAGAGACAATGGGGAAACCAGGAGAGTGGAAGGAGAGATGAAGAAAAATGCTATTGCAGGAAAGGGTCCTACAACCAAGAAGCATATAGGGGAAATAGAGCATATAGACCCAACATGCGATACAGGAACCCGTATAGAGAAAACAGAGGAAGAAATAATTTCAGAGGAAGGTATGGTTACGGAAAAAGAAATATGAGAGACGACCAAGGAAGGGAAACTTATAATCGGAGACCTATACGCGAAGTAAATGAAGACCGAAACGAGAAGATCAAGTGGGAGAAAGCAATTAGAGAACAGGACGTCAACGCTGATGTAGAGGGAGCGGAGAGTCTTGAGTTACAGAGATACAAAAAGAGGAAACAGGAAGAACAAATCCTCGATCCAAACGCGAGATAATTCGAATGTAGAAGAGAAAATGAAAAGATAACAAGCAAAAAAAAAACGCCGATTTTGAATTAGAAGGTGAGGTTGAGAAAATAAGGAACGCGTTGGATTCCAAATTCACAGTTATTTCATAACGCAGGTTGATTCATGGGAAATCGATTCGGAAGAACTAATAAAGGATTTGACAGTACATCACATGAAAAGAAAATATGAATTGCCTATTATCGTAGCAAGAGTTGGAGAGCTGAAAGTACGGTGCCTAGTTGATTCTGGGGCTAGCATCAGTGTGCTTTCGAAGGAATTATTCCAAGATATGAGTAGAAGAATGAAATTATTAACCATCCCAGTTTCGAAAATTAAAATAAGAGGTATAATTCCGGATAAAACGGTGGAATGCAATATACAAACATATTTGGAAATAAATATTGGAAACAGGCACTTTGAGCATCCATTCATAGTCATGAACAAGATTAAATATAATATTATATTAGGAATAGACTTCATGACGGTAACTGGAATGACGATCGATATGGAGAAAAAAGAAATAAGATTCCCTATATCTGACGAACACACCAGGGAAAACCAAGAACGGATTAAGATCAATGACGACATTATGATCATAGATAACAAGGAGGTATCGGAAGAAGAAAACGTACCATCGGAAGAGCATCCGAACTTTCAACCAGAGGAAGGAGAGATATCTCTAGCGGATGAAAACATTATTGAAAGCATAGAAAGGGTAATGGCTATGGAGGAGGAAGAAGACATGCCGAACATAGCAGAAGCAGTGGCGAATGCTAAGATTTCCTCGATCGAAAAGTCAAAACTTCATGGAATCTTACAGGAATACTCGGATTTGTTTAAGAATAAACCAGGACAGATTCCAAATTTTAAATATAAACTAATAGTGAACGATTGGACACCCTATAAAGGCAAACTCTATGGAATTCCGGAGAAACACTTCCCAGAAGTGAAGAAGATCATAAAGGAAATGGAAGACGATGGCATTATAATGAAGACATCTAGTCCTTATTTGAACCCCTTGGTAATTGTGGTGAAAAGCAACGGGAAACTCCGTCTGTGCCTTGACGCGCGTTTTTTGAATGGTCGATTGATTCCAGAGTATAATCAAACTCCAAAAATAAAGGATATTATTCAGAAATTCCGTGACATGAGGTATTTTTCAACCATGGATTTTACATCCTCATACCATCACATCGTTCTGGAAGAAAAATCCCGATTGTTAACCGGATTTATGTTTGATAATCAGACATATATCTATTGTCGTCTCCCATTCGGTTTGAGAAATAGTTGTGCGGTTTTGGTAAGAGCTTTAGACAGAAATTTAACGCCGGAAGTAAAGGAGTTTTTAACTTACTACGTGGACGATCTAATTCTAGCAACTAAAACATTTACAGAACATTGTGACAAGCTTGAAAGGTTGTTTCGAAACCTAAGAGCCACTGGATTTAAGATCAACCTTACGAAATCAAAATTCTGTCAAGAAGAGGTCCTATTCGTCGGTCACATGATAGACGGTACAGGAGTACGGCCTAACCCAGTTAAGATCCAAGCCATATGCGATTTTCCCCGACCGAAGCGTATAAAGCACGTCAGACAATTTCTTGGTATGGCGCAGTTTTTCTCTAACCATTGTCAAGGATATACCCAGACCGCCGCACCTTTACAGGATTTGTTAAAGATCAACAACAGGTGGAAATGGGATGAAAAGGCAGAGAGAGCATTCCAAGAATTAAAGACCTTGTTAACAAAAAGCATCAAATTAGGCTATCCGAACTATGAAAAAGAATTTATAATACAGTCAGACGCATCTAATGTTGGCATCGGAGCTTGTTTGTACCAAGAAGAAGAAGGAACACCTCCCAAAAGGATATATCTAGCATTCACTAGCCGAAAATTAAGGAGCCACGAGGTTAACTATACCACGACAGAACAGGAGCTGTTAGCAATCATTTACGCCTTACAGCAATGGAGAAAAACTATTTACGGATACCCAATAACGGTCAGATCAGACCATAAGGCATTAACGTTTGGATTGAAAGCTGCAATGACTAATGAGCGGATAACAAGGTGGATGTTGTTCACGCAGCAATTCCAGATAAAAATCGAGTATTGTAAGGGAAAGGAAAACATCCTTGCTGACGCCTTGAGTCGTAACCCTGTGGAGAAAGAGGAAGTAATTCATAAAATAGAATTGGTCCCGGAAGATGAAGAAACATTAGAGAAACTACTGAACCTAGTACACTTGCAGCGTCAAGACGAAAGGTTGAAACAAATTATAGATAAATTGGAAGACGGAAACCGTGAAAGTGAAACAAAGTCAAGAATTGCGAAAGTCTACAGCTTAGAGCAAGGAATACTAATGGCTAGATCAGGTAAAGGTCATAAGAGGATACGTATAGTACTACCTTCGATGTTGTACAAGGAAGTAATCTGGCACATACACAGGATTACAGGTCACGGTGGCGTAGAAAAGGTAACCCAAGTCATACTCGAGAAATTTACGTGGAAAGGTATTCGAAGAACTGTGAGGAATACAGTAAGAACATGCGACATATGCCAAAAGGTCAAACATGGCAGTGGTACGGTAAGACACGAACCCAGAGCTATACTACCGCATAAAGCTCGAGAGTTATATGCTATAGATATCTTTGGCAGACTTCCAACTGCCAGAAAGGGTCATAAGTATATAGTCGTAGTGATGGATGTGTTCTCTAAATATGTGTCGTTACAACCAATACAACGCGCCAACACAAAACAGGTATTACAACGTCTAATCAAAAACACCTTACCTAGTATGGGAAAGCCTGAGAAATTACTGTCAGACAGAGGGACACAATTTACGTCGCTTCAATTCAGAGAAACCATGGAAGAGTTAGGAATCAAACACATTCTTTGCTCGGTAAGACATCCAGCGTCCAATCCTGTTGAAAGATGCATGAAAGAAATAGCGAAGTTCTGTCGAATCTATTGTCCGAACCAACACTGGAAGTGGTTAGAAGTAATTTGAATAATAGAAGATAGCATGAATAACACAATACATGAATCCAGCGGACAAATACCTAAAATTATTCATCATAGTATTAAACCTGAAAGACCTTGGGACACAATTGTTCACCTACGTGCTGAACCTAACTTAGATATCAACGAAATTAACAAACTGGTTCGAGCGAGACTGTACAGACAAGCACAGAGAAGGTTAAGGAGAGTACAGCATAAGAAATTCAAACCTGAGCTGAAGAAAGGCGACCTAGTATTAATAAAGAAACCCGCAATTTCCAGTGTAACGAACAAAATCTTCGCGAAATTCTTGCATTTATTCGAAGGACCATTTTAGAATTAACCGTTCATTCAGAAATAATGCATACGAAATTCACGACTTAAATGGAAACAGTAAAGGAGTACATAACAGTGCAAACATCAAGTTATATTTCAAGGAATAGAGAAGGGGCAAACCATCTCAGGTGATGACGAAGCAAAGAAGTACAGATTGAAGCCACCTACATCATGAGTAAACAGATTGTTCCGAAGAAAGGAGTAATGATACAAAAGAGAATTCATAAAGAACAGTGAAAAGTCCCATTATAAGAAGGAAGACAAATATAATAAATATATAGCAAGCCATATATTTCTTTCAACGTAGGGGAAGTTAATGTGCCGTTTCACAGTTCTTTATAAGAGCTGTAGTAACAAAGATGGAGTCTCTGCGGTCAAATGTCAAATAAAATGCATTTAACATCAGTACGGGCCGAATTGTAAGTCTTTTCGTCGGTCGGTTACGGTAATGGCCGCGTATAGAAGGCGCAGAAAAAAATGACAGATGGACATTATTTGAAACCATTATTCAAGAAAAAAAATGCTCATCATTTATTATATAATCTGACTTCGATGTGTTAAGAAGACGCAAGACTCGATTTAAAAAGGATTATCCAGCGAAGCTAATTACTAGGAACTGGAAGACGAAAATTAAATCGCGACTACACGCTAATCTGCGGAGATCAAGATTTAAATGCCGCGCGGGAGATTAAATACGTAAAAAGAAGAGATAAAGTATATCACAGTAGAACTACGTCACGCAGTGACGCAAGCCCTCGGTGAAATTTTCCCGATACCGTTTAACATTGAAAGACACCTACGGACCAGTGGTTGAATGCATTTAGGCTAATAAAAGATAGCGGAAAGAAATTTATTTTCAAATCAGAATATACAGAACATCTGTCTTAGACGATTTTGAACTATTTATTGGATCAACTGTACCCCAGTAAGACCTATGCAATCTGAGCAACGCAAGAGCTATATTAATTGGAAGATGTCAGCAATGAGTCAAATATTCTGTCATTGTTCTGTTCCATACGCACGAGTCTTCACCATGGGTCTGTAAGGAAGCAAGGCGATGCTGCTTGGATCCTGACGAGGCGGGACGATGTTGGCTGTCCCGGATGACCAGTGATCAATGTTGAGAAGCTACGATGTACCCGACCACTTGTGGAGGAACCAGATGACGAGATCCTAGTCTCAGATGACCGGAGATGAGGAAACACCGAGACCATCTTGAGCAAAGCTAAGTCCATTATCCAAGTCGTTTTCGTAAGTAAGAGTATACTATTTCTTTTATTGCATGTTAATGTTTGCTTTGTGCGAAGACAGTGCGTAGATAAACATCTAGCTGAGATGATTGGAAGTAGGTACTCATCCGTATGAAACGTCAATTCCATTTGTAGGCGTGGTCACCAAGTGATTTTCCGATCGCAATGTTTTCCAGTGATATGTGAGGAGAGATAGCTTGAGTTATTATTATTATCAGTGAAGTGTAAAGAGTGAAGTTGGCTTTAATACCTGCGTGTCCTAAATTTAAGTAATGTCAAGCAGTTCGAGATCGTACATAGGATGTGTTTTATGAAGGAATATGGCAGTAGACTACTCCTAGTCCATGTTAAATTTGGCACTATGACTGTAGTAAGTAAAGTAGGTATTTTAGGAATGTCACGGCACGTTGATGTGCAAGTCTAGGTAATGATCTACGTATGATGAAGTGATAGAGTGGCTATATATGAAATATGAGTAGTAATTGACGCGTCATGGATATGATATTGAGTGGTTAATGATGTATGATGGTTGTATTTATTGTTTTCTTCGAGAGAGATAGTCATAGTTGTACGAAGTAAGACCTCGTGATTTCAAATGATTTTTCTGAGAGTGTCATTGAATTCTCGCCAATTCCATGCAATAATTCTGGATCCTACGCATTTTACCTAGCTCAGGATATGATCTCGAGACGTGCAGTGCAATGTTTTATCCGTATTAGCCTACCTAGAGAAGCATATGTGTATTCTAGATAAGATTTGAGCTTACACTGATTTACTTAGGATGATCTTGAAAACTCTCACTGTATATAACCCCATTTCTGGATAATTTCAACCTATAGGCCGATCACTGGTGACCTAGATTTTCAAAGGAGAATCATTTTTCTTTTGTCGGAGATAGTGTCATACGATTAAGTAGATTTTCCATTGGTAGTGTGTGTTATAATAACTCTGTATGACAAGCGTGGTGACGTTTCTTGCTACTTCGTACGCACGTAGTCTATGTCAATAAGCTAAGGTCATATTACCTTAAGTTCATAAATTAAATCTTGCGAGAATGTTACTTGTAGGGTGATTACGGCTTACAATGGACGTAGCTTAGCTCATGATGTGTAACACAAGGAAATATGAGCGTCTAAGAAACAACTAAGTAGGCATAAACGAATGTTTAAAATGTAAAACATATAAGAGTGTAGGCCTACTTGTCAAAACAATGCAAGAAGAGCTTTATAATAGCCTTATTGATAGTCTTAAAACTGCAGCCAGACAATCATTCAGTGAAAATTTAAGTAATGTGACAGTTTTTAGAGTAGGTATTAGGTGTTAATTAACAGGATCTAATGTGGATCCCAAGAATAATTGATTCAAACAACTCGAACTCCATTTCTTGACTGAGCATTAACTCAGAAATTCCACTAGCGTTCCTTTATTTTCTCAAAAGTGGACCACTAGAAAGACTGTAAATAATAGTTAATAGGATTTTTATTTTATTCTTTGTGGATGCATCCTATATTCTTAATGTACTTAATTTTAATGTTTATTTTCTTGCCAAGAAGGCACTTGTAAATACCATTATCTGCGTTCAATTTAATTTATTTGGTCATCACCCAGCTCTGTAGGTGAATTATATACAAAGGAAAACATAGCTTTTTCAAGAATTTCCCAGATATTACATGTAATTTATGCTAGTAATTGATGATTTAGGAGATTAATGAGTTTATGAAAGGAAGCAATTTAAGCCGAGAAGGCATTCATTTAGGTTGAAGTCGGAAGATGTGATTTCTCTAAAAGTTGTTGACGGACATGAATTATTAGGTTGACAATGAGTCACTCATTACAAGAGCTACTTCATTAGTAAAAATTTGAGATAATTTCTTGAATATTTGGTTTAATATTTAAATAAATATGGAATAGTGAAACCTAAACACTCTTTCTCTGTGTTCTTAGAATAAGAATTAGTTGTAAGACTGTAGTAGTAACAAGCGACGACAATTTCCATAAGAGTTAATGAGAATGGTACCTAACTAGATACGAGCAAGAGACGTCTTTCTGCGTTAGTTAGAGACTACCGTTGATCGACCTGGACGTTTTTCTGTTACGGAACTCACACCCGTAGAACTTAGTTACCAGATTTATTGAAGTTAGAGCTAGTCAGGATCTCTTGTGTCCATGCCTGGACGCGGGAACGGCGCAATATTATTTCGACACTTATCTGTATTTTGGAGTCAGCCAGAATTTGTGTTTGTGCGATGATTCGTTACAAATACCTCCTTCAGAATAGGGCAAACAAATTGTCTCATATAATGAGTTGCTTGGGCCGTATAAGTACAGAAAAAAGGAAACCATTACACGTGTCGAAATAGGTACATATATGAATGGTTATAAGACTAAACATGTACAGTCTAGCTTAAGCAAGCAAACGGATGGACGTGTAGTGTGGTGTGTGTCGGTTGAGTGGAGTGGAGTAAAATGGGGGAGTGGACGGGTCGTGTGGAGTGTGACGAGGAAGATGATCGGTATAGAAAAATACCGGGGCATTATCGGGAGGTGGCAGGGAAGAATGAAGAAGAGAACTACCAATAGTGCACCATTTTCGCGTCCAGGTGAGGATACATGAGATCCAGACTAGCTCTTGATATAAATGATTCTATCTGATTAATGTTTCCGAGCTATGAGTTCCGCTTGAGAAAGTACGCCGATGGACCATGGTAAATCTCAACCTACGCAGAAGGACGTCTCCTACACGCTATCAGTAGGAAACCCATACTTGCATGTCGCCAAATTAATCGCAAATATCAGGTCAATACAGTATTTCAACCAATTCACATGTGTCGCCAACGAAATCGCGAGTAAAAGTAAGTTATAGTCTTACATCTAGCTCTTATACTAAGTAGGCATTAAAAGAATTATGAAGTTTCACTATTCAACATTTATTGAATATTCAGTCCAAATACCAAGGAAATGTTACCTAACATCTCGTTGAAAATGCCTCACACAACGTAGGTAGCTTCGTAATGTTGTAAGTATTTCAATCAGTTACAGTTAAGTTGAGATAAAAAAAATAAGTTTGGAAAACTTGTAATAAGTAGCTGAAATCTAGGCCATAATTATCGATTCATTAATAACTTAGCCTGTTGAAAATCTAAGTAATATATAAATAATTTTCCAAGAATCAATTGAAAAATTAAAAATATTAATTAAGTAAAATATACTAAATAGAGTTGTATGAATTAGATGCATCTAATTGGTTAAAAAATGAAAAGAAAATTACATTCATTAATATATACATCATTCCAGATTATAGTCTTTTAACAGAATGTAGTACGCAGTGTAAATTGCCAAATAAATAATTCATTAAGATTTGGAATCTCTTCTCTCTGAGCTGAATTGCTCCTTGAAGTCATTCAAAGTCCTGTCATTTAACCTTTAAGCCGAGTTTACACGAGGACAGTATGCAAGACAGGACAATATTGTATTGTCCTGGTATTGTCCTGTGCTCCGTGAACAGTTCCCTTGCGCAGGACAAGACAATATCAAGTCGTCCGCTTTCCATCATGAGAATGGATCCACGATGCCGTGCTCTTCAAGGAAAATTAAGGAAATTGATTCATATCTTATACGAAGATGTGTTAGATATAGTTGAAGACGTTATAACTAAAAATAAGAAGAGATTGTGGTTACGGAAATGGTTGTCACGCAGATCTTCATTAGGATCGTCTGTTTTATTATTAAAATAATTAGAAGATCCTCAAGAATATAAAATGTGCATGAAGATGTCAACTGAATGTTTTGAAGACCTGAGGAAGGTCTCACCGATGATTCAACGTAATGATACATTAATGAGAGAAGCAATACCCGCCAGAGAAAAACTACAAATTACTCTAACATACTTATCAACAGGACAATAAGAGCGATGGTGGGGGAAGGCATTGTCCCGATAGATAGGAAGCGAGGCTAACTCGTAAGACAGTAGCTTATTCATTGTCCTGTCTTCGGCTAGTTCGTTCACACGAGGACAATATTGTCTTGGCTCACTGTATTGTCCGGTCTACTGTCCTCGTGTAAACTCTGTGTTAACTCAAATATGACTGGTGAAACGAATGTCACTCTGGGCTAAACCTAATATCTGTGTCCATACACAGTAGAAAAACATATGGGAAAGCAATGTCTGTTTTCTAAGGACTTCAGTTAAATAATATGCTTGAATTTTCCCTTTATCTTCATGTTTCATAGAATCCGATCACCATATAAGCAAACTCAGGTCCGCTCTAAGTCGTGATTGATTTCAAAATAATACTATCATATGGCTTATTTGGTTAATTCACATAATCATTACCTTAATCCATGGTTGAAATTTAATTTAAGTGCGTATCTAGCTGAATGTAGCATTGCCAAGTGTATTTCATTGAATTTCTAACAAATTATACCACAAGTGGAAAAACTGGCATGTTAGAAGACTCTACCTTCACCTAAAAATCCCTATATGAATGACTAAGTCACCAGTGATGTGTCAACATGCTCACATAAAATCAGAAATTAGGTTATCATGTGTGAGAGTACTTGAAAATGGTCATAAATAACTCAGTGAAGGCCTAAATATTATCATTACTAGCCTCCTGGCTCATTTCATGATCCTAAATACTCAAAACAACACTGTGTTGATGGCATTGAGATCGTATCTTAACCTACTCAAGTGTATCTGGGAATAAAAACAGCAATTGAAAGCAGTACGTTTCAATATATATCTTAGAATGCATAATTTGCACATAACATCATCTCACAGAAGACTACTATGAATAACCTCTCAAATAAAAATAAATATCACCATCACAACTTAACATCTGCTTACATTATTATTCTTATTCACCATTTACCACTCCAAATATCACATAATATCCATATCAATGCATTACAAGCACCCCATCTCATTAAATACGATGCATATGTGCCATAACCTTCACATATAATAACATTATTCTTACCGTCATAGTGTCAAAGAAAAGTGTATCATAATACTAAGCTGTACTACTACATTTCGTCGCAAACATTCCCTAAATACGATCTCTTAACTTGCTATTCCGATAAAGCCATCACACATGTGCCCCCATTTTTCCCGAGCTATGCCCAGCCATCGAGCGAGAGATCCCAAGGTGGACCGTTCGATCGTTGGCTATCACTTTCTAGAGGCATTTAAGGGATGTTAAGGATTGATGACCAAGCAGGATAACAAGAAATATTAAAACAACACTCTGACATTTATACACATAAGCAAACAATAAATGACAATATTCTTACTGATATTTTGCTTTTTACATAGAACTTCCATAATATTGATTTTCTTCCTCCTTATTAAGAGTGACACGTGTTCTTAATCTCCAGCCTTACTGTGCTGTAATGAAAACCAAAGAAAAATTAGGCCTCTTGCCTTTCCAAATCAGAATATTTGATTGAAAGAATTTAAATTAACATAGTGGTTCGTAAAATAATTAACAACTGTCTTGCTAACGAGGGTTTTACAATAAATGTGTTCAAAGTTTTACCAATTCAAAGTAGTCTCAACACGTGGTTTTAAGATGTACTCAACTGAATTTATCATTTACAGTATTTAATATTAGTCAATGACACCAACATGAACTTCAGTAGAAAATAAAAATTGATTTCAAAAATTCTCAAAATTAATTAATTATTATTTTGATTATTATTATTATTAATTTCTCATCATTTAATTAACCTATGTTTCATTGTCACACGATCGTGTTCTCATTAATTTTCCACCGCATCATTTACCTAATGATCGTCATTAGCATTTCAGAATGATTATTTTCAATTAATTATTAATGACTTGGTTTCACCATAACTCAAAGTAATCATGCGGCTAACGAACTTCTACTTCTGATCTTTGTATTGCATTTTCATTCAAATTAATCTTAAAATATTTCAAAGTTCAACTATAAATGAGTCAGAAATTTACATTATCCACGTGTGAGCTAGTTAAATAAATTTTATTTACAAATCGAGTGCCTTCGTAAAATAACGAGATGATCTTTCCTTTTAAATCTCGATAATGCAGAAAATAAATCCTTTTCTAGTCTTCCTCGACTTAAGTTGATCAAACTTTCCCTTAAGGGCATGAAAATTACTTCTTAAGGCAACACACAACGATGAGTGTGATCTGCGTCGCAGCAAGTGCACGACCAGATCAAATTAAATGGGACCAACATGATACAAGAGAAATATACATATTTACATACACACACACATTCACACTAGGAAACACGTCTTTTATGTACATTATTTACATCGAATCCTGTTTTGGCAAGTTTATTCATGATTTTTACGAGTGGTCAGGACGCGTAATATTTAGCAGAAATAATCTGTGTACTGAAATTATCCTTCATTAACCCTTTCAGACCTGTTGGTCACAATTGTGTACATTAAGTTTCTACCTGTATAGTTCGCTCATAAGCAATGTTATGAGCATCCAGACAGTTTTAACATGTTTAGGTACTTGTATTTTAGTAATAGGGAAATTGCTTTTGCATTCCAGCGACTTGTTTCTGAACTGCGTAGTATTTATTCTCTTTGGAGGTGTCTGGTTTTCTATGGCCATTACCGCTTCTGCTCTGTGGTGTAATTCCGAAGATTTTCGTTTGTTTATCGCCATTGTAAAGTGATATCGTGTTTCTATGGATACTTATGCAGTGTTTAGTGCAGTTTTAAGAATATAATTTGATTCTTTATTACTTCATATTATTCGGTAAGTATAATGTACACAATTGTGTACAACCGGACTGTAGTGATGTAAATAAGCAGTGAACGTAATCCTCATATGCTTTCGTTTTTGTGCTATGTTGTATTAGTTTTCAGTGTTTTCTTTCTTTTTATTTCAGAAATATCAATGGCTGTTGGTCACATTTGACCTTTCTGTATGTTCCTTATTCAGTTTTTGTGCAGTTGGCCTACAAATATGGCTAAGCCTAATACAAGTAAAAATAGTCCTGTACGAAGAGAAAGATATCTTGCCGTGGAGAAAGACTGGGACTCTATTTTAGATATATTGCAAAATGGTGAGGACTTTGATTGTAATTAAGGCCTATCTGGAGATGAAGTTGAGGATGATGATATACCACTTATACGAAGACAAGATCACCTAAAAATAAAACGTGTTGGAGCTGACAGAGTGAGTAGAGATGACGTATCTGCTGACACAATAACCGAAGATGCACATGAAGACGAATATTTGGAGGAATCTGAAAACGTTTTAGGCAGTGGAAACCATACCGGATCATGTGACGCTTATGCCAGAATTTTGTTGACACCTAAAGAATCAATCAGGTGGAAATGAAAGCCTTTGAGTTGTATTGTAGAACAATACGAGGCCCCCAGTTTTGAAGAACACGAATTATTGTCACCAATACATTACTTCAAGAGATATGTACGGTACCTGAAGATCTATTTAGTTACATGGCAATGAATACCAAAATGTATGCATTGCAGCAAGGAAAATTATACTTCAAACAGGCACAGCTGATGAAAGAGACATTTTATTTGGTTTATTTATATTGTTTGGCCTAGAATACGCATGTATTGGGATGCAACCCTCAAAGTAAATGCATTTTTAGAAAATATGACACAAGACCGTTTCTTTGAACTGCGAACTAATTTACATTTGGTAAATAATCTTGAAATTCCATCAGATAATAAGGACACGTTTTACAAAGTGAGGCCGATTTACACAGCCATTCGTAATCGGTGCAATGAACTTCAGATTGAAGAAAATGTTTGCGTTGATGAAGGCTTGATTCCTTTCACGGGGAAGTTTTCTGCAAAACAATATGTCAAGGGAAAACCCACCCTTTGGGGAATAAAGATGTTCATGTTATGTAGAAAAAGTGGACTTGTTCATGATTTTACTTTGTATCAAGGGCCACAACGGAACTAAATTCCCCTTCCTGTAAGAAGTTTGGATTGGGCCCTGCTGTTGGTTTGGAACTATCGAAACAAGTGCCAAATGGAAAAGGTCACAAATTATACTTTGACAACTTTTTTCATCGTACCACCTTTTTCAAGATTTGAAATCAATGGGTATCTATGCGGCAGGAACTGTCCGGCAAAACAGGTTTGGTAGACGCATCCCATATTCAGATGATAAAACTATAATGAAACAGACCAGAGGTTTTTGTGAAGAAATTGTTTGTGCTGATGATCTTACAATGTGTAAATGGGTAGACAATAGACCAGTTGTACTGTGTTCAAATTTTATTGGTAAAGGTACTACGATGGGACATAAAGAACAATAAATATGTCACAGTGGAAAGGCCTGAAATAGTGAGATATAATCATGGCATGGGAGGAGTTGATCTATTTGATCAGCTAATAAGCTTGATTTTGCGATCGTTCAAAGTTGGCTTGAATATAGATGAGATGCAGAAAACTTGGGAATTCCGAAGAGACAGCAACTGGACCTTCTTTACTTCCGTATCAGGGTAGAAGGTGGACTGATAATTTGCCAGAAAAAGGTTTCTGGAAGAAAGAGGGGACGTCATTCCGAAGATGGAGCTGCTTCAGATTTGCAAGTTGTACCAAGAAGAAGAGAAGAATTACGCCCTGCTCGGGAAATACAGTATTATTCAATTGATCATTTACTTACTGCATGATGATGGAGCTCCAAGCTGCTGCAAATGTCCAAAATGCACGGGCCGTTCAAGGATTCAGTATAGGAAGTATAAAATGCATCTCTGTCTCGAAAAGGACAAACTGTTTCCTGCAGTTCCTCACAAAACTGTAAATGTGTGTTCAAACATTTTTTCCTAGTTTCTGTCTATTGTTCATTGAAGTTATGCTCAAGAGCTAGCTAATATTTGACTCATTTGACTTATGCTGTGTAAGTTTCATATGATGTTTTATGATGCTTGAGTCCCGATGTACACAATTGTGCACATTAATTATCTCTGAAACTGTAGCTCATATCAAAAAAAATTTGAACAAAATATGATCACAACACTCTCCTGAATTCAAAAATCAAGTCAAATATTTTTATTTTATTTAAAAGAAAATTCAGGACTGAAAGGGTTAATGGTGGCTAGTGATCGAAGTCATGGGTATCACTTGGTAGAAACACATTTCACGTATCAACGTAAGTTCATCTAACTCATGAAATTATAATGGAAGATTCTAGCAAAATCCATAAGCACTACCATCGTTTGGGCTACAGGTTGAAACTATCGCAAGCGTGAGCCTTAATCGTATTATTTTTATTCCCTACCTGTGAAATACACTCGCAACACGTGCTCCAATAATTATAATCTATCTTGCGCTCCCAATACACAAGAATAAGTCAAATATCACCATTAAATCTTCAATTGCTCAATTATACGTCAAATATCCCTCAGGATTGGTCATATTCCAGACCCTTCATGAACAGAGCACATTCAATCTCACATATAAGTGTAGTGTAGTGTAGATACATTGTAGTATAGATACAGTACATTTAGATAGTGCCGTATCTTGCCTGCTATATTCGTGTGTATCTATTAGACCGTAATACTAATAATAATTTGTCTAAGCATTTAGCTTCGTTGGTAATCTTTGAGTACAGTAGTTCTTGCAAATTTCATTTCTGTTGTGCTTAGTTTAGTGACATACGGTACGGTACCGGTATCGTAATTAGGATACGTCTGAAAGTAGTTTAAAATTACTGTAGTGTACTGTACAGTAGTATACGAGTAATATCCTATTAGAATTTAGTGTGATTATTTTATTATTGTAAAATATTTGTGTAGTACTGGTGTAGTAGAGGTATCCGTAGAAACTCTTACTAAAATACTGTTGTTGTAATTAGAATAGGCTTAATTGCAGTTTGGAATTGTGTAGTTCTTGTGTAGGCTATTACTTTCGATATTCAGTAATTAACAGCAGTTTTTATCCTGTCAGGGGTTGTAGGATTTAAAAAAATAAAGCACGACTAAGTAGTATTGTAGTGTAGTCGTATATTAATTACCTTATTGTTGTGTACTATCCCAGACAATATATCCCTCCGTTCATTTATTTTTTGCAAATAAGTTATTTTATTTTTAATTTCATTTTTTCCCCGTAAAGAATGGCTAAGGAGCGCGAGTGTACTTACTGTGGATGTGGCGAGGCATTGAGGGGTATGAGGGAGGAGTTGGAAAGTTTGAGGGAGATAATTAGGATTCTCACAGAAGACAGGAAGGAAGATAGAACTCCCTCAAACAATGTACAGGTTACAGTAGGTGTACAAGAGGGAGGGGAAGGAAAGGGAGGAGTTGTAGAAGTCAGGTGGTCTAATGTTCTAAGGGGAAGGAGATTGCAGGCTAAGGGCTCTATTCAGGATCAGAATTCATGACAGGTGTCTGTGCGAAATCGGTACGAGTCACTCCAGCTAGAACAACAGAAGGAAGATGAGGGACAGGGAACTGTTGCTGAGATGTGTGGAAGTAGGAGGAAGGGAAAAGGTAGGAAAGGAAAATGTAGAGTACAGGATAGGAAAAGACAGGTGGAACAGGGTCATGGGAAGGAGAAAAGGGAGGAGGAAGTAGCTTCTGCAGCTATCAGGAAAGATAGGGCTGACCAGGAGGGGAGGGGATCAAATGAGGTGGGTAGGGTTGAGGCTCTGGTCATGGGGGATTCCATCGTTAGACACGTGGGGAAAGTGTGTGGAGGAAAGGGTACCAGGGTAGAGTGTTATCCAGGAATTAGGTTGAGGCAGATGTTGAGGAAAGTAGAAGAGAGGGAGGAGGGGAAGGAGAAGGTGGTAGTGTTTCACGTTGGTACCAACAATGTAAGGCAAGCTGATATAAGTACCAATATAGTTTGGAGATGTGTGGGATCTGGTAAATGCAGCACGGGTGAAGTTTAAGAAAGCGGAGATTGTTATTAGTGGAATACTGTGTAGAAGGGATACTGGCTGGAGGGTGATTGGGGATTTAAATGAGACTATGGAGTGGGTATGTGGGAAACTGGGAGTGAAATTTCTAGATCCTAATGGGTGGGTAGGAGATAGGGATCTGCGCTCAGATGGCCTTCATTTAAACCGCAGTGGTACGTATAAGTTAGGAAATTTGTTTGGAAGGGTAATAGGGAGGTATATTCAGGGAAACGGGATGGCCTAGGGAGCGGTGATAAGGGAACAGGGAACTGGAAATCAAGTAGGGATGACATAAAATTGTTAGTGTTGAACTGTAGAAGTATTGTAAGGAAAGGAATAGAATTAAGTAATTTAATAGATATATATTTACCAGATATTGTAATAGGAGTTGAATCATGGCTGAGAAATGATATAATGGATGCAGAAATTTTCCCACGGCACTGGAGTGTGTATCGTAGAGATAGGATAGGAAGGGTAGGAGGGGGAGTGTTCATTCTGGTGAAAGAAGAATTTGTAAGCTACGAAAAAGTTAAAGATGTGACACATGAAATTCTAGGTGTAAGGCTCATTTCTATAGATAATAAGCAACTTGATATATTTGGAGTGTACAGATCGGGAAAGGGTAGCACTGACGTGGATTCGGAATTATTTGATAGGATAGTCAGCTATGTGGGAAACGACATGGAAAGAAATGTGATTGTAGCGGGAGATCTGAATTTGCCAGATGTCAATTGGGAAGGAAATGCGAACGACAGGAAGCATGACCAACAAATGGCAAATAAGTTAATATGGGAAGGACAGCTGATTCAGAAAGTGATGGAACCAACCAGAGGGAAAAATATCCTGGATGTAGTGCTGATAAAACCAGATGAGCTCTATAGGAAAACTGAAGTAATAGATGGTATTAGTGATCATGAAGCTGTTTTTGTGGTAGTTAAAAATAATTGTGATAGAAAGGAAGGTCTTAAAAGTAGGACTGTTAGGCAGTACCATATGGCTGATAAAGCAGGCATGAGGCAGTTTCTAAAAAGTAGCTATGATCGGTGGAAAACGGTAAATAAAAATGTAAACAGACTCTGGGATGGGTTTAAAGAAATTGTTGAGGAATGCGAAAACAGGTTTGTACCATTAAGGGTGGTAAGGAATGGTAAAGACCCACCTTATTATAATAGAGAAATAAAGAGACTAAGAAGGAGGTGCAGACCGGAAAGAAATAGAGTTAGAAATGGCTGTGGAAGTAAGGAGAAATTGAAGGAACTTACTAGAAAATTGAATCTAGCAAAGAAGGCAGCTAAGGATAACATGATGGCAAGCATAATTGGCAGTCATACGAATTTTAGTGAAAAATGGAAGGGTATGTATAGGTATTTTAAGGCAGAAACAGGTTCCAAGAAGGACATTCCAGGAATAATTAATGAACAAGGGGAGTGTGTATGTGATGATCTTCAAAAGGCAGAAGTCTTCAGTCAGCAGTATGTAAAGATTGTTGGTTACAAGGATGATGTCGAGATAGAGGAGGAGACTAAGGCCAAAGAAGTAATAAAATTTACGTATGATAACAATGACATTTACAATAAGACACAAAAGTTGAAAACTAGAAAAGCGGCTGAAATTGATCAGATTTCTGGGGATATACTAAAGACAATGGGTTGGGATATAGTACCATATCTGAAGTACTTATTTGATTATTGTTTGGTCGGAGGAGCTATACCAGATGAATGGAGAGTTGCTATTGTAGCCCCGGTGTATAAAGGAAAGGGTGATAGACATAAAGCTGAAAATTACAGGCCAGTAAGTTTGACATGCATTGTATGTAAGCTTTGGGAAGGCATTCTTTCTGATTATATTAGACATGTTTGTGAAATTAATAACTGGTTCGATAGAAGGCAATTCGGTTTTAGGAAGGGTTATTCCACTGAAGCTCAACTTGTAGGATTCCAGCAAGATATAGCACATATCTTGGATTCTGGAGGTCAAATGGACTGTATCGCAATTGACCTGTCTAAAGGATTTGATAGGGTGGATCATGGGAGACTACTGGCAAAAATGAGTGCAATTGGACTAGACAAAAGGGTGACTGAATGGATTGCTATATTTCTAGAAAATAGATCTCAGAGAATTAGAGTAGGCAAAGCTTTATCTGACCCTGTAATAATTAAGAGGGGAATTCCTCAAGGCAGTATTATTGGACCTTTATATTTTCTTATATATATAAATGATATGAGTAAAGGAGTGGAATCGGAGGTAAGGCTTTTTGCGGATGATGTTATTCTCTATAGAGTGATAAATAAGTTACAAGATTGTGAGCAACTGCAACGTGACCTCGAAAATATTGTGAGATGGACAGCAGGCAATGGTATGTTGATAAACGGGGTTAAAAGTCAGGTTGTGAGTTTCACAAATAGGAAAAGTCCTCTCAGTTTTAATTACTGCATTGATGGGATGAAAGTTCCTTTTGGGGATCATTGTAAGTATCTAGGTGTTAATATAAGGAAAGATCTTCATTGGGGTAATCACATAAATGAGATTGTAAATAAAGGGTACAGATCTCTGCACATGGTTATGAGGGTGTTTAGGGGTTGTAGTAAGGATGTAAAGGAGAGTGCATATAAGTCTCTGGTAAGACCCCAACTAGAGTATGGTTCCAGTGTATGGGACCCTCACCAGGATTACCTGATTCAAGAACTGGAAAAAATCCAAAGAAAAGCAGCTCGATTTGTTCTGGGTGATTTCCGACAAAAGAGTAGCGTTACAAAAATGTTGCAATGTTTGGGTTGGGAAGAATTGAGAGAAAGAAGAAGAGCTGCTCGACTAAGTGGTATGTTCCGAGCTGTCAGCGGAGAGATGGCGTGGAATGACATTAGTAGACGAATAAGTTTAAATGGCGTTTATAAAAGTAGGAAAGATCACAATATGAAAATAAAGTTGGAATTCAAGAGGACAAACTGGGGCAAATATTCATTTATAGGAAGGGGAGTTAGGGATTGGAATAACTTACCAAGGGAGATGTTCAATAAATTTCCAATTTCTTTGAAATCATTTAGGAAAAGGTTAGGAAAGCAAGAGATAGGGAATCTGCCACCTGGGCGACTGCCCTAAATGCAGATCAGTATTGATTGATTTGATTGATTTTACTGTAAATTTATGGCTCACGAGCGTTTAATTCTGTTTTACCCGATCTTTAGTCAATATTATTATTATTTAAGTGATTATTACATCTACTGATCCTCGTGGAATATCGTAAAATTAGATGACTTCATCATAAATAAAACAAGTGATCTTGAAAGACACTAGGTTCGACCCTATTCACTCAAAATGTACACGCAAATTTCAGTCCAGTAACTTTCAACATTACATGGAAAGTAGATTTATTGTGTGGACAGTGATCATTAAATATTAAGCTCCTAAGCATGGGAAGTCAACATTACAAGGAAAGTAGATTTATTGTGTGGACAGTGATCATTAAATATTAAGCTCCTAAGCATGGGAAATCATTCAAAGACAACCTACATGTCTACTCTAATAGATTCCAAAATTTCATTCACACGTACCTAGTCTACCACGACACCTTAAGAAGTGGAAAAATGAAATATTTCTAACTACAACATACTAATAGATCTACGACTTAAAGAAGAAAGACCTCTAGTTGTACAAAGGGTAAGACAGATAAATTAAATTAAAAGGGTACTCAAGTTTTAGATGGAGTTCGATTCCCGTCGACAGTCAATTATTCCAGCATTTTCCTCCGGTCAGTCTCCTTCCAATTACCAGATACGCCTCACATTTTACAGCTCCATGGAGGCTCTGTAGCAGGTGTCCCTCGATGAAGTTGTGTTGTCGGTGGTTGTGGAATTGTCCATCTTGAGGTGTTCAACTTCTAAGACGACTTCCGTAGAATGCCGGTCACAAGCTGTAACTGAGATGACAAGATTAAGTATTTTGCACAAGCACACATCGAATATCAATAGCTCGTCTTCACAGTCACACTTAACTTGGTTCTTAAGGCGTTTTTATTCCATAGGAATTCACTAATTCTCGCTAAATTCTGGAAAAACGGGCGTTGACTTGAACTGGAAATTACTTCTCCACGTGGTCCGATAACGTAGTGTCCCACACAGCAGCACAGCGAAGAATATTCAGGGTAAGAGAAAGATATTCAGAGAGAGCGATTTACTCGAAACAATGCCTTTTTATCTTATCAGCCTGGGAGGTGTGATCGTCAACGAGAACGGTAATTGGCTGATGGTCTCATTTAATTGGCTCAGACTATTCCAGATTGTGAGTTGCGCGCGTGCGGCGGTAGTCACGTGGTTTGCTCTGACCTTGGCACAGTCCAGGCCGTGTATCACCCCTCTGAACGACGAAAAATCTCGTTCTTAGCTCGCCACTACTCCCCAAATGACATGCTGCAGCTCCAAGCAGACAATAAAACTTTTACTTTCCACTTGTTGAAAATATTCACAATATCGCCAATTTTAACGAGGACACATGTATATTGACACTCATATTACACTTTAACACTCCACTGATAATGATTAAAAATATCTATTACCTTCTCTCACACCACATTGATAAGGTTGCGAACGGCTTTCACTGGTATATTACGCCTACATGTGGAATTGACAGTAACATCAGATGAATACCTACATCCGAGTAATCTCACTTCGATATATTTATACGCACGCACAATGTCACAAAACATATCAACACATAGCCAAAAAGAAAGGTTTCTACTTACGAAAAACGACTCATAGGGGACTTAACTTTGCTTATTGGACCCTGTTTGCCATCTCGCTTCTGGTCATCGGGAATGGTAGGCCTCGCTCCATGGTTCTGCTTCAGGTAATTGGGACCATCTCGTCTTCTCAACTGACTTTCAATCCTCCTGGGTCATCAACGTCGTAAAGCGCCACCATAGTCGGAGTAGTTTTTTGGCTTGGTCTTTTACAACATCATAGTGGTCCCTCATACGTTTGGAACAGAATAATACAGTGTATTAGTTAGTGTCGTCATCTTGCAATTTATCTTCGTTTTGTAATGCCTATGATATGAGAATAAAATGTGCTCTGGGACGATTAGTCTCAATATAGTAGTTCTAATTATGCTATTATTGGTAAAAACTCTCTCGCTTGCAGAGCGAATGTGATTTGTATTTAAGTGAAGGTAAGTGGGATGTATGAGTTGGGAGGCAGTATGATTAAGAGGTTTATTGGAGGTATTTAAGAGTGATTAATTATTGAATCTGGTGATATAATGAAGTTTGGCTGAAAGGTAGTTGGAGCGTAGAGTGATTAGAGTTATTTGAATTATAAGTGAAGGAAAGCATGACTGGAAATTGTTAGTAAATTTATTATTGAATTTGATGTAGAACGGAGTAGTGATTTTTAATTGTGATTATACAAATTGGGAGCAGAGTTATGGTTATTTGAATTATAAGCGAATGTATGAGTGATGGTAATTTTAAATGGGTTGGGAGAGGTGGTGGCGATGAGTGAGTGTGTTTGTTAATGGTATGGGAAAGGAAAGTGTGAAGGTCATTTTGAGTGATGGTTGGCATGAGAGCTTATATGTTGCAACGAAAGAGTTTATTTTGGAGATGGAGTTAGGTAATGATGACTGGTAACTAGGAAGTAGTACATGTAGGAAATGGAACGTGAGGAGAATGTGGCACACTAACGCGGCAGATGTTGTAATGTTAAGGCTGTGTCAGCAAATCTGAGTAGGCCAAGAGGGGACAGTGTATAATATGGAATGTGCAAGGTTGCGAGTCCAACGAGGAGAGGTATGAAGGTCTTTAAACTTCATGTGCCGTTCTGCCGATGTTTTTATATTACCCTATTTTTTAAATCCATTTTCCGTAATTTGTTTTAAATTTTGTATGTCGTATTGTTTTTTGTTCATCCAGTTGCCGTATTGCCATGGCCATCGGATCTCCGATAAGGAGTTGACCGTGGGCCATATGACAGTGTCTGTCGTTTCTTTTATGTTAATGTATTTTGGCTTGTTTGATCATCTGTATATTTGTTCAGTAAGGGCTAACTGATTAAGTCGAAGGAGCTTGTCTTGGATGGACATTGTAATTTTCCTCATTTAAGAGATTAATTGGGTAATATACTGTAGATCTGGAGGAAAATAATAGAGACTAGCAAATGTAACCCGTGCTTCGCTACGGTATTCTTCATTTTATACGGATTTCTCCGTAAATTACTGTAAAGGCAGTGAGTAAGATAATATTGAATTGCATCTACAAACGGACTTCACCATCAGACCCCTCGTTCAGTGTTCTACATGGTTGGTGCTATGGCATTTTCTCGTATCCCGTTTAATGGGTTAGATTCAGTTAGTCATTGAATGGGGTGAAATTTGGAACAGTTTTCACATACTGCTTTATTTTTTTATAATCATGTGACACTGGAATGATAACATTTGGCGAACATATGGCCACTGGTCACCTGAATGTTGCGTACCCTATGTCATGATGGCATATTTCCTATAAGTGTGCCAAACGATAACGTGTACGTTTTAAAGTACAAAATTAGCTTGAACTCGAGAAATGCAGTTCTATTTAACGCATAAGGGGTAGAGATACACAAACAGTCATAGGCCCAAAGTTGTAGATCTCTCGAAATTGAAACGCGATTGTGCTTTCTCTTTTGTGATCCGACTTACTGTTTAGCCATCAATTATTTCGAAACGAAGGCCTGCACCGTCGTTAAAATTGCATCCATATTCCGATATTTTCCGGGATCAAAAGTTATGCATTTGCATAGCTTGGAACATTTCCTCAAAGAAAAGAATGTCCAGGATTCGGGATTAGCACTCGCATACATACGGAGTAATTAAGGAAGGAAGTAATGCAGTTGAGAATGTTGAAATTAATAGAAAAAAGGGATTATAACTGAGGACAGCCGGATAGGACAAATATGCAAATACCAAGTGGATGTATTGGAAAATCACATGTCCCTCAATAAACTATGATGGTACGAGTTACGGATATAAGAAAGCGGTAACAGAGGAGAAATTTAGGCGCAGAGTTTCTTAGCTAAACAGATAAAAAACGACTAATGGTTTTATTACTTAAGCTATTCGAGGACGGTTATAACCTCCAACGATATTCCGCCAATATCACGCAGAATGGCCGATTGACGTCTATCTTGTTTCTATCCAAGGAACAACCACAAATTTACAGGAATGATGACGAAAATGGCAATACGTCACTTCCCTGCTGGCAAGCAGTCAGAGCATTGCAATGGTAACCTGTAGGTTCGTTGTCGGTCTGTTGGTAACTCAATGCAGAGCATGATACACGCAGAAAATAATAATTTTCTCCGTCATTTTAAGGGGAAGGTAAATTATGAACACAACAAAAGTTGTTTATAATGAAGAGAAGTTTCACATACAGTCAAAGGAGTTTACAGAAAATCAATAGTATAAACCCTCCGTCTCTTCAAAGATGTTAAAATGATATGCATATCAAAACCTTCCCCGGCATGAATATACACTAACTATGACGTTTGGTCGAGATCTGCCCAGCCGTTTCGCCGTGATAGCGAAACAGACAAACAGACAGACACGAAATATAAAACCAACGATTCGGTATTATATTATTAAAACGAATAAATATCTTAAAATTGGCAAAACGAACGAAATTACAGACAGCGGACCCCCTAAAATTTTATTTATATAGATAAGCATGGAGACGTCCAGAAGAGCAGACCTTTATTACGAGAGTTACTGCTTGAAACTGTACGACATATCTACAAACGGACTTCACCATCAAACGCCTTTCAGTGTTCTACATGATTGGTCCTATCACATCAACTCGTATCTCTATATTTATGGGTTGGATTGAGTTGGAGTCATTGAATGGGGTGAAATTATGTACATTTTCCACATACTGTACTGATTTATATTTTTGATACTCATGTTACAGCTAGAATCATAAATTTTGGCTATCATATGGCCACTAGGCTTGTCAATGTGAGTGCCGAACGTCATGATTCTATCTTTCCTATAAGTGTGCCAAACGATAACATATACGTATAAAAAGTACAGAATTAAATTGAAATCGATAATACAGCTCTATTTAACGTATACGCATAGCGTATCGAAGAGGAACTACGCCATATTCTCCGTTCGCCAGTAAGAGAGCTCAAGAGGTTGGTGGGACACCCGCTTTGTGGCAGCACAGGCGATTGTGATGTCAACAGAGACCCTTGGCCATTAGCCCTTGTTATATTCGCCTTCAGTTGTAGTAATTTTTTGCTCATTATTGACGCTGTCAGAGATGTTTAGACAGTTTGCGTTATTAATGTATTCACGATTGAGTGGTGTGAGAAGTATTATGTTTAAATACCTCGGTCTTTGTCGCTATTGTTCTATAAGGCAATGTATATCAGTGCGAGAGGAAACTACCACATCATGCCCTCATGTTTTGTACCCGGCTGCAGATCTGGATATGACCGATCGTCTTCAGGTAGGCATTTCTTTAGGCCCCCTAAAGAGAGTGGTTTTTACTGAAATGGGAGAAAATTAACTCATAACAGTTTCGTGTGTGACATTCATTTTTGCGATGATTATCTAGTAAAAGTAGACTGGTTTACGGTGAATGGTGAAAGAATAGAGATACCAAGATACCAAGAGAGCACCGGAAATTAAAACCAGAAGCGTTTCCTCAAATATTTCCTAATCTACCCAACTATACTTCTAAGGCAGTAGGGAAAGTAAAAATCGTGCAGTGAAGACACAAGCTGTAAATGAAATCAGGGGGGAAAATGTAAACATTGAAAATGGCATTCAAATACCAGACTGGGAAAATAGTTTACCTGAGTTAAGTGGGCGGAATTGTAGCAAAAAGTACTTAGTGTATCATTTAGCCGGATACTACTATTTGCTTTACGTTGCACCGACACAGATATGTCATATGGCTACTATGGGATAGAAAAGACCTAGGAATGAGAAGGATGCGGCCGTGGCCTTAATTAAGGTACAGCCCCAGCATTTGCCTAGTGTGAAAATGGGAAACCACGGAAAAACATCTTCAGGCCTGCCGACAGTGGGGTTCGAACCAATATCTCCCGATTACTGGATACTGGCCGCACTTAAGCGACTGCAGCTATCGAGCTCGGTCATTTAGCCGGATACAGAGTGCGGAATATTTCAAAAGTGATTCAGTGTGATTTATGTCGTCCTTTCCTTTTCGGCAAAACCGACTAATAATGTGCCTGCTTCCCTAACACTAATTAAAGATTACGACACAATGCAAAGTGCCACATCTCACGTATGTTTCTGAAACTGTTTATAAAGTGTTGTTGCGAGTGGAAAATGTTGTTGCGGAAAAGCTATCGTGTATGGATGGTTTATGGAGTGATAATTTCTTCGAGTGCTTGGATAAATTAGATGTTATTAAAGTGAAGTCATCGCAGTTGGTGTATTGTGAAGATAATGTGCGGTGTTTGCCACCAAAACTCGTATTTTACTACTTGAAATGTCGATTCTTCTTCCGCACGAAGGAGATGAGAAGGGAGCTGGTTACTTCGAAGGCAGCGAAATCATCTAGGAAACATTCCAGTGTGTCCAGCAGATGAAAACATTTTCAAACGTAAGTTGCATGCTTGAGTTTCTAAGTAGATTTTGAAGTAGTAGCCCGATAATGCCTCTGTTATCATCGCGCTCAGTCATCACTATGGATGGCAGTGCCATCCGCACAGCTCTTCACGGTAACTCGTGAAGATTTCGCACTTCCTTTTCGATACGCTCTGGTATAAGGGATAGAAATACGACAAAAATCATAGGACCAAAGTTGTAGATCTCTCCAAAATGAAAGGAGATTGTGCTTTATGTTTTGTGATTCGACTTACCGTTTAGCCACCAATTATTCCGAAAAGAAGGTCTGCACCGTCGTTACAATTGCTTCCATTTTTCGATATTTTCCGGGGCCAAATATTATACATTTGCATAGCTTAGAATATTTCCTTAAAGAAAAAAGTGTCCAAGTTTCGGAAATAGAAAACGCATACATAAGGAGTAATTAAGGAAGAAAATAATACAGTTAAGGAAGTTGATATTAATAGAAAATACGATTATAACGGAGGACAGCCGGATGAGGACAGATGTGTACATACCAAGTGACTGTATTGGAAAATCAAATACCCCTCAATAAATTATGCTGGTTTGGGTTATGGATATAAGAAAACGGCAAGAGGCGAGAAATTTAGGCGCAGGGAATCTCAGGTAAAGAGATAAGAAAATGACTAATGGTGTTATTATTTAAGCAATTCGAGGACGTTTATAACTAGAGAGCGGATTATTATGTAATTACATCTTTTGTGTAAGTTTTAGCGCAAGATACAAAGTTCATTATTTCTATTGTACATCCCCAAGTGTAAAAACTGAAACTTATTTCACATAAAAACACATATTTTCATAGTTTTAATGTAAATGCATATTTTAAGAAAATCTATAATAAACATATAATTTGGCAATATTTATCAAAAGTGGCTTTCAAGGCCGCAGATCTTACAATCACAGGAAAGAATCAGCTTTTGGGTTGTTAGGCCGTGTGCATTTTGCAGAGTTTCGCCCGGACGTCTGGGCGAAACTCTCAAAATGCACTCGGCCTAACAGGGCGAACGGCCTAACCACCCAAAAGCTGGTTCTATTCCTGTGATTGTAAGATCTGCGGCCGTGAAAGCCACTTTTGATATTCTAACTCCATGGGGAGTAATATTTTTGGAAACGGAGAACTCACTTCTCCTTTAGCAGGTTAGAAATCCCTATTTGCTAACACGGCGGGACCATGCACTTGGTCTGCCACCGCTAAGCAGAGTCTTGGAGGGGCGTGCCTATACAGCTGATGAGCCCAAATGGCACGTCTGGGCGAAACTCTGCAAATGCACACGGCCTAACCTCCCGAAAGCTGGTTATATTCGGCAATATTTTTAATCAATAAAATTATAAATGCTCCTATGTTATAAAATAATGCACATATATTCATTTTACGATTGCGGTATTGTTTTTAACAGTGTATTTAACATCATGTATCTGAATGTTTCGGCTATTTGTAGACTTCCCTCCAGAAGTTCTAAAACTTGCTGGTCACTGGCTACGTCGTTACATTTAGACAGCAAGTTGATTTGCTGCACAAGATGTTTCCTTGCATTATGTCATTCCAACTCGCTTTTATGAGTCAGCCCGCTCGGGTTTTGTTTATAGAATATCAGCGAAAGGCAATCACGGAGAGATAAGGTGACGTAATACCGTTACGAAATGGGAGACTGGGAAGAATATTGCCTCACCATTAGGTAGTGGGATTCATCACTCCTAAGAGTAAGGTTAGCGGTTCGTGTCCATAAATCATTCCCGTGGTCGTGTGATTTTGTGTGGATTTCTAAGGAATATTTCCTTCAGTGTCCACTGCTATTCGTTTTATTGAAACAGTGATTCACCGAAAATGCCTGTGACGTAACCTCCAAGATAATGTCAAAAGAGAAGTCGAGTACAAGATTGCGTCTTCAACATTGTGTAGTGGAATTTAAAAGCATTTTCACTATCGATGGAAAAGTATTATTTTGCCAACCGTGTGGTAAAACAGTAAGTGCAGATCAACGTTCTCAAGTAACTCAGCATTTGTCTGGAAATAAGCATACTGCGGCTGCTTCGCGTGTGCGTTCTCGAAAATCATAATAGCTGAGCCAGCTACTTCAAATGCAGGCTCATATAAATATTCCCAGTATTATTTAGATGTATGCAGAGAAATTGTTTTCACCGACATTCCTCTTGGCAAAATAAATAATCCGGGATTTAACAAAGTACATTAATTTTGAGCCTCCAGACGAATCCACATTAAGGAAAAACTATCTACCAAAATGTTACGAAGAAACTTTACAGAGAATTCGGGCAGTATGTGATAGCGAAAAACGGTGGCTGAGCATTGACGAAACCCCGGATTCAAGTGGCGGAAAAATAGGAAATGTTGTAGTTGGTTTGTTGAAGAATGACAAAACTGCTTGTGAACATTCTTAATTGGTAGCATGTAAAAATTCTTGCTGCAAACCATGCCACTGTAGCTAGATTATTCAATGAAGCCATGCACATACTTTGGCCAAAGTGTATTGAACCCATGACCTTTGTACCATAAGAAATTAGAGTCTTAAATTTACCACATGAGGCCCCATATTAATCGTAATGAGAAGCTCGAATATATTTTTATCTCATAGAGGCGGCACGAGGCGAGAAGGTTGCCACGTTCTTTCTCACGCTATGAGATGTGACGTCACTTGCACGTGCCGAGGGTTGATGGATACGGAATAAAGTGTTGGTTAAATAAACATACTTATTAAAGGGAGGTAGCAGTGAACCTAAGGTAATGAGTGTCCTGTAATTTTCTGTGAGACAATTGGTCTTTAGTAATACAGATTTGAGATTGCTAAGCAGTTTCCGAGGGAATCTCGTGAAGGACGCGTGTGTCTATTAAACCCACGCCACGTCGTCAGAATATAGTGCCTATCAAACGAGCTCATTTAACCAATCAATTTGGTACGAGATAATTTTAAATGTTCATGAACAAACTCACTAGCAATTTAGCAATTACTTTTTTACTGTAAAAAGTGCTTTAAATACATTTCTACAAGTTCGTAAAATGTACGCAAAAATTCTTGGTGGCAAGGAAAAATGTCTAAGACAGGGGATGGAAAACTATAAATAAAGGGACGCGCCATCTTCAAATCACCCTACATTTGAATCATTGGAGCTCGAGAGAGAAGGTCATACTGTTGAGTAAATTGGTTGGCGAGTAACAGACTAAGTCCAGCAGAAACTTATTTTTTGGTCCATGTGGCTGGAGTACTGTCTCCAAGTGGAGGTACTTTTGGTTTATTAGCGTATTAATCACATGTAAAGACGTTATTTCCTATGCCCCAGTAGTATTAGTGAAGTTTTAAATAATATTGTGTTGTAAGAAGGTATCCGTGTGTGGTCGACAGTGGTCGGGTTCTGTACGCGAAAATATCGAGTGAAGGGTATTTCGTTTTTTTGTGTGCATCTATTCCAGGAAAGAAATAATTAATAAAATGAAATGTGAAGCCAGAAGTGTTCACATGACTAAATAAACAACGGAAGGTTACTGGTGAGCTAACACGATGGAAGCTGACGTGTCGTAAATGTAGGTGAAATGTGGTCATCACCGCATATGTATCTGTTTTATGTCACACTTATATTTTAATGGGTTTTTATGACGCAGTTTAGTCGCCCATTTGTTTCGTGAAATGCCAGAAAATATGACGAAATATCACTTGTTTCTTATGCTTGGATAAAATTTATAAATTATTACGCGTGCCGTGTAATGTGTTGTAAATAATCAATTTTAGGTTTATGTAGCGATATAACATCTAAAGCAGATTGCCATTTCCGTGAGCTTATTTCCTGTATTTTGTGGTGTCAAGTTAAGATTTTTCATCTGACGTAAAATTTCCCGTTTGAATTATGACGAAATTTTTCAAGAAATCCGTGGTTACACATTTTCATCCGGGTGTAGGCGCGCAGTCGTGCTGAGCAATGTAGATCGGTGGATATCTGTCACAAAGGGACTGCTATTTTTATGTCCGTTTAAACTGTGTATAACTGACCATAAATAACAGTAAATTTCGTCAGTGATTTTTGTGAAATCCAGTTCAGAAGTACGAGGCCACGTTATGCGAAGATGTTTCATTATCAGAGTATTGTGTGTGGTTATGCGTTGTGGATTATAGGGATTATAATTCCATTCTTTTTGTCACTCAGATTTGTCGTGTTTGAAGCAAGTGTTTTAAGGATTGTTAAATGTGAGTTGAGGTAGGATTTTGTGGATTAGGTGATTGGAAGCCTGTAAATTATGCCGGGAGATTCTATGTGAACCCGAGGAATTTATTTGTATAATGTCTGAGATGGAAATTGTGAGGGAGTCCGCAGAAGTGTCAGTTCGTAACGTGTATAATTATTGAATGACATCCGATTGTAAATCTCTGTGCATAATTTGTTTGAGCCAGAAATGTCGTATTAGTAAATTTTATCAGCGAGATCGTAGATTTCATTCTTTTGAGACCAGTTGAACATGATTACAACGGGTGTTTCAGTTAAAGCTATGATAGCGGAGGGTAGCTCATTCCGCTAGACAGCTGATCGGAGAGGTCGCCGCTGGGGGAGATAACGGTATCTTTGTGGTCTGTCTTTTAACAAGTTGAAAATCAGACCGTGCTCTTTAGAAGGGAGTTCGTATTTTGCAAGAAACTAATTAAAATTTTCATGCATGAGTAACGTGTATGTCATTAGAGAGAATTCTATAATATTAACTTGTTTAACCGAGATTGATGGCGTACCGTGGTCTGAACGTATATTTGAAACCACGGAAGTTATATTATAATGAGCGAATTTAACCATTCCAGGGTGTCCAAAATAGAGTGTTGGTGATAGTTATTGATTAATTTTTGAGGGGTGCACAAATCCTTATGTAAATGTCATGATGGGATGTGATATAGTATCGGCTTATTTTTACGTCAAGTTACTTATGCATATTTTTAGTAGTTAATAAAAAGTGTCATCCAAATTTTAATAATTGCTAGTGTTAGATTAAACTTATGGTGTGATGTCATGAAACAAGATATAATACTGGAAATAAATGATACGTAAATTTGGTCCAGCTTTCACGATATCAAGCGACGATAAAGATTATAAAATAAAACGTAAATAAATTTGAGTAGGGACTTGATAAAGAAACCATTCGTCCGCATGGATAGAATTTGTTGTTATTTAGAATTTATAAAATCATTTCAATTTATTTAATTATTAAACTCAGTGGAAACCGTATTTGTGAAATAACTTAAAGCCGAGTGAATAACTTGAAGATTATTCTGGAAATCTTAGTTTATTTTGCTGGAAAAGCTCAATTATTAACGTAAAGCTTAAGGGAACATGTCCGAATGTACGACTGCTGGAACGGGGTCCACTCAGCCTCGGGTGGTCAATTCAATAGAGAGGGGTTCAATTCCCTCCTCAGCCATCCTCGATGAGGCTTCCCAATCCTCCAGGTAAATCCTGGGATGGTACATACATTAAGGCCATGACCGCCTTCCTCCTACTTCCTTGTGTACCCCTTCCGATCTTTCCATCCTCCCATAAGGACCCTGTTCAGCTTAGCATGTGAGGCCTCCTGTGCGAGGTACCGCCATTCAATCAATCAATCAATCAATCAATCAATCAATCAATCAATCAATCAATCAATCAATCAATCAATCAATCAATCAATCAATCAATCAATCAATCAATCAATCAATCAATCACTACTGATCTGCATTTAGGGCAGTCGCCCAGGTGGCATATTCCCTATCGGTTGTTTTTCTAGCCTTTACTTAAATGTTTGCAAAGAATTTGGAAATTTATTGAACATCTCCCGTGGTAAGTAATTCCAATCTCTAACTCCCCTTCCTATAAACGAATATCTGCCCCAATTTGTCGTCTTGAATTCCAACTTTATCTTCATATTGTGATCTTTCCTACTGTTAAAGAAACCACTCATACTTATTCGTGTACAAATGTCCTCCCACGCATCTCTCAACTTACAGCTCGGAACATACCATTTAGCCGAGCAGCTCGTCTCATTTCTCCCAAGTCTTCCCAGCCCAAACTTTGCAACATGTTTGTAATGCTACTCTTTTGTCGGAAATCGCCCAGAACAAATCGAGCTGCTTTTCTTGGATTCTTTCCAGTTCTTGAATCAAGTAATCCTGGTGAGGGTCCAATACAGCGGAACCATACTCTAGTTGGGGTCTCTCCTTTACATCCTTATTACAACCCCTAAATACCCTCATAACCATGTGCAGAGATCTGTACCCTTTATTTACAAACATATTGAATCGATTAACCCAATGAAGATGTTTCCTTATATTAATACCTATGTACTTACAATGATCCCCAAAGGGAACTTTCATCCCCATCAACGCAGTAATTAAAACTGAGATGACTTTTCCTATTTGTGAAACTCACAACCTGACTTTTAACCCCGTTTATCATCATAACATTGCCTACTGTCCATCTCACAACATTATCGAGGTTTTTGCAGTTGCTCACAATCTTGTAACTTATTTATTACTCTGTAGAGAATACCATCGTCTTCAAAAAGCTTATCTCTGATTCCACTTCTTTATACAAATCATTAATATATATAAGAAAACATAACGGTCCAATAATACTGCCTTGAGGAATTCCCCACTTAATTATTACAGGGACAGATAAATCTTCGCCTACTCTAATTCTCTGAGTTCTATTTTCTAGAAACAGAGCCACCCATTCAGTCACTCTTTTGTCAAGTACAATTGCACTCATTTTTGTCAGTTGTCTCCCATGATCTTCCCTATCAAATGCCTTAGATAGGTAAATCGCCATACAGTTCAATTGACCTCCTGAATCCAGGTATTTGCTATATCTTGCTAGAATCCTACAAGTTGAGCTTCATTGGAATAACCTTTCCTAAACCCAAACTGACTTCTATCAAACCAGTTATTAATTTCGCAAACATGTCTTATATAATCAGAAAGAATGCTTTCCCCATGCAACGCATGTCATACTGACTGGCCGGTAATTTTCAGCTTTATGTCTATCACTCTTTCCTGTATACACAAGGGCTACTATAGCAACTATCCATTCATTTGGTATAGTTCCTTCATGCTAACAATAATCAAATAAGTACTTCAGATATGGTACTATATCCCAACCCATTGCCTTTAGTACATCCCCAGAAACCTTATCAATTCCAGCTGCTTTGCTAGTTTTCAACTTTTGTATCTTACTGTAAATATCATTATCATAGATAAATTTGAATACTTCTTTAGTAGTAATCACCTCCTCTATCTGGACATTATCCTTGTAACCAACAATCTTTACATACTACTGACTGAATACTTCTGCCTGGTCCTCCTTCCCAGTTATACTCCCGACCAAAAGTCTCTCTCTCTCTCGAGGACACTGCCCTTGATGCGGCAGAGGTGTGATTCCTCGCTTAGTCCGAGGGAAAAACCAACCCTGGAGGGTAATGAAATAAAGAAAATTCATTAATAATAAATACATTTCATAAAATAAGTATACTATGTTCTAATTGAAAGTATATTATAAACTAGATCAGTTCTTATAGAAGTACAATAGTTAATAAATCTATACGTAAAAACCTCAACAGGAACGGACAATGAGACGGATATCGTACTACGTAAGAATCGGGAAGATCCTAATCCAGTGGTCATTTAATAAACACACGAAAGCTTCCATATGAAACAGTCCATAGGACTAGCTGTATACAGCGAAATAAGCGGGAAGAAATTAATTTCATAAAATAAAAACGTATAACGTAAGTTCTAATGTAAAGTATATTGTACATTTGCTTTTTGTCCGGCTCCATGGCTAAATGTTATCGTGCTGGCCTTTGGTCCAGAGGCTCCAAGTTTCGATTCCTGGTCGTATCGGGGATTTTAACCTTAAATGGTTAATCCCTTGGCTCGGGGACTGGGTGTTTTTGCGCTTTATAACAGAGAAGAAATTAATTACGTAAATAAATGTAAATGTAAATTTTATTGTAGATTGGCTCATTGTTTATAGTAACACAATAGTTACTAAATTAACACACCATAGGAACGGTCTATGAGACGGGTAGTATACTACTACACAAGAAATTATTAATTATTAATTATAATACGTTGACATGCTCCTCATTTACGGGGTAGCAAGACAAAACTTGTGCGAGGCACTACGTATGTACCAGAAACGTTATCCCAACACGCGACACCCGGCTGCTACGACATTCCGCCGTGTGGAAAACAGGCGTGATTTCCAACCAGCCACCAGTCCGCGATATAACCAGTACATCGGGTGAAACAGAAGAGTCTGTTCTGGAGGCAGCTCGTAATAATACACACATCAGTACAAGAGCGACTGCACGACAGGTAAACACCAGCCAGCCGTCCGTCTGGCGAATACTGCATGAACATAAATTTCACCCACACCATCTTGAGCTACTCCAAGAGCTCCATGGGTGGGATTTCGAAGCTCAAATGGAGTTCTGTCCGTGGCTATTAGGCAGGCTGGAGAATGATGCGGCATTCGTATCGCATATCTTGTTCTCTGGCGAACCGCACCTCCACAATAATTGGAACGTTACTCGCCACAAAATGCACTATTGGAGTCCGGACATTCCTCACTGGGTGCGACAGGCGGTCCATCAAGTACGATGGAGAGTGAACGTTTGGTGTGGAATCCTGGGGGATCGCCTGATTGGACCTTATTTCTTTGATTGCAATTGGACGTGCCCACGCTACCTCCACTTTCTGCGTCAAGACTCCCACTGCTGCTGGAGGATGTGCCCTTGCACGATCGTTTGACTATGTGGTTGCAACAGAATGGAGCTCCACCACATTCGACTTACCCGTTCGTAACCATCTAAACGAGGAACTGCCAGAGAAATGAATAGGACGATGAGGCCCTGTTCCTTGGACCGCCAGATCACCGGACTTAACGCCGTTAGACTTCTTCTTGTGGGGACAATTGACGAACGTCGTTTACACTCAAGCGCCGGATAACCCCGTCCAGCTCCGGCAACTCATCACGGACGCTTGCTGAGCAATTACACCTGGAATGCTTCAGCGCTCAAACGATCTATTGGACACCGGGCCCGAATATGCATAAACCAAAACGGTCATCACATCGAGCATTTGCTGCGACAACACATTGTCAGGGCAGTTGTGTTCCTATTATTTCCTGTCTGTATGTATATGTCCAGCCTGCTAACTAATCCGCCCTTCTTAGGGCCACAAACATATTCCTTCACACACAATTTGCATGAAAGCGGGTATTGAATTTTCATTACCCGCGGTACGTATTTAAAAAACATTTCAAAAATGTATAATCTTCGCCCCGGACTCGAACCTCCCACCTGACTTGCAAATCCGCTCTGCCACGCCTTTACCAACTACACTACGGTTGCCTACGGCACACGGGGCAGCTTACAGCAAGTATTAGTTTTAGTGCGCTCACAATATCAATTTAGTGTTTCGCCGGCGTTTCAGGTTCATATCATCTAGAAGGCACACGCATGTCTTCCAGTGTTTAATACGAGTATAACATTACGGCGTCCTATCATGGTGAGTCGGTAAATACAAAGATATCCGGCTGTGTTCTCTGAGCATACAGGCAGGGCAGATGTTTTCAGAAATGAATGAATATTGTGGGTTGCATAAAAATACACTGGAAGGGGCGGCCAAATTACGCTGTATATATAAATACAATAGTTACTGATACACGGAAACCTCGTTAGGAACGGTCTATGAGGCTGATATACTACGGTGCGTTCAGCAGAAAGACCTAATTCAGTAGTTAAGTACGTACCGGTACGTATAACCTTAAGTTCTCAATGTAAGTATATTGTACATTAGTTTTTGATAGAAGTACAATCGTTATACAATAGTTACTAAATCACTACACCAAGTCCTCGATAGGAACGTTCTATGAGATGAATATTATACTACGTTATAAGCGTGTAGAACTTAAATTCAGTAGTTACATACAGAACACACAAAAGCTTACCTACGATCATGTCCATGGGGCCAGCTGTATAGCGCGGTATAACAGGGAAGAAAGTAATTACGTAAAATAAGTACGTATAAACTAAGTTCTCAATGCGAAGTATGTTGAAAATTGACCCATTTTTCTACAAATAGATCAGTTACTAAATTAATACACGATAAACTCGAAAGGAACGGTTATGAGGCTGATATTATACTACGTTAAATTAGGAAAAACTTAACTCAGTAGTTATTTAATAAACACACGAATGCTTCAATACTACGCTGTTTACGGGCTTAAAGTGCATATAACCAAATTTCACAGTTTAAAGTATATTTTACATTGACTCATGTTTGTAGAAATACAAAAGTTAGTAATGATTACAAAAAAACCTCGATTTAACAGTGAATGAGACGGAAGTTTTACTACTTTATAAGAAGAAAGAAGAACCAAATTTGGTAGTTAATTAATGAACCGACGAAGGCTTCCATACAACCCTGTCCATGGGACTAACTGCATTGTGCGTATAAGCGAGAAGAAAGTAATTACGTTAAATAAGTACGTATAACCTAAGTTCTCAATGGACAGTATATTGTCCATTGACACATTTTTATAAAAATACAATAATTATTAAATCAATACATGAAGAATTCGATAGGAACGATCTCTGAGGCGGATGTTGTCCTAGTTATAAACGGGAAGAATCTAATAGTGTAGTTACGTTACAAACTCACGAAGGCTAACATACGACCATTCTCGGCAGTGTCAGAAATTTTAACTATCATTGGTTAATTTCGCTGGCACGGGGGCTGGGGGTATTTGTTGTCTTTATCCTCATTTCATCCTCATCCCGACGCGCAGGTCGCCTACCGGATTCAAGTCGAAAGACCTGCACCTGGTGAGCCTAACTTGTTTTCGGACACTCCCGGCACTAAAAGCCATACACGCCATTTCATTTTCAATTGGGAAGAACAAAATCAATTAGTTACTTAACAAACACATGATAGCTTCAATTCATCACAGTCCATGGGACTAGTTGTATACCGCGTTATATGCGGAAAAATATTTACTTTTAATAAAATGCAATAGTTTTAATGAATACGCGAATAACTCAATTTAACGATGTATGAGACGGAAGTTGTACTACGTTATAAGCGAGAAGATCCAAACTTAGTAGAGACATAAAGAACACACGAAAGCTTCCACAATTATATCGGGTCGAAGGGGGAAGAAATTAATTACGTTAAATACGTACGTATATTCTAAGTTCTCAATGAAAATTTAGAGATCGGGCCAGCTAGGAAGACGTCTGGTAGCGCAAACGCACTTTGGACGTTCCAGCCTAGCGCATCCCCTCCTAACAGTGCTCCTGCTACAAGGACAGCTCAGTGCGTAAGTATACACTCAGCTGTCGCGCGCTGCTTTCTACTTTCTCGTTGCGTAGTAACTGTGGTTAGTGGTGGTGTACATTAGGCCTGTTTATGACAGTATGGAAGGCGTTAAAAGTAGCCTGCATCGTATGGTGCTAAAGAGACAACCTCGTGCAGAAGTCTCAAATGTTATAGACTTTATGGAAAGGGAGGCAATGGAAGAAAAGTTCGTGATATATTGTAAAAAAGTGCAGGAAAGAGTAGCAGCAGCTGTTGACATGTCAGGAAGTTCTGTGGCACGGATTAAGAGCGAAAAACTAAAAAGCGATAGAATTAGGAAAATGTATGGATAGTCTGTTTGAAACACCAAAAAAAAAAAGAATGCGCAAGGTACTGGTTGGTACACCTCTACGCCGCACATTTGAATTTTCCGCCTTAAAATACTTTTCTACTGGGGAAACCCTGAACTTTAACAACTGAACTAACTCCACTGCCTATCAGAAGATGTCACTGTGTGTTTTTGATTTGCTTTTGTTTTTCATTGATCAAGAAGTGTGGACTTTCTCTAACAGATGTCTCTACCAAAAACTATGATAATGCGCTCTGGTGTGAAGGAATGAACTTTCTTGGAGAAATTTTGTATTCATAAGTTTTGCCTTTACTAAATTTTGTTCTGTCAGTTGTGGGTTGGCAATATTAATCCTTTCTTTCCGCCTGTTTTGAATGTAGCCAATCAGGAATTTCTGTAATTTATTTTCGGCCAATCGGGGCTTTCTTCTTCAATTTTGTGTGTAACTGTGTACTGTAGCCAATAAAAGTTTGAGGGCGGGTTGTCATCATTCATGAAAGGTCTCGAACTTTCCACGAGGGTATAAAAACTGCTGATTTTCTTGTCTCCAGGCCATTCGTATAACATCTTTCTCAGTGTGTGAATATGTAGCAGGGGGCGGGAAGCGCCTCGTTCTTCAGGCAGCAGTTCTTCAACAAGGTAATGGCCTTTTAACATCTTTATTTCTTGCTAGCTCAGCAGTTTAACTCGCGGGGAAGGTTCGAAACATTGAATATGTAACCTATATCTTTAAATATGCAAGCCTTTTCAATCCTTTAAAAACTTCACATAACTTGAACTGTAATTCGGGGATAGAGATTGCTTTACCCTCTCGAGCTCCCCTTCATTTTGAAATTGAGGTGACTACGTTTTTGTGACCGTTTCTACTCTTCCTTAATGTGTTAAAGTTTGCTCATACGAGTCACCTCCCTAGCGCCACTTAGAGTTTAAAGGCGTCTTTAGGAGTGCATGTAAACGCCTCCAGTCCTCACTATATTTTGGGCCAGTAACTTAACTTGTTGTTTTCCTTCATGCGAAGGCCCTGTAGGTTGGGTACAACATAGCCCTGTTTCTTTGTAAGTGTGCCTTGAGGGCAGTTAGAAGTAAAGTTTGTTGTGGCCTTTGATAGGCTTGTAAAATCGAGAGCGGGTCTACTCTTTATTGTATTTTGATGGGTGACTCTAGGAGGCTTAACATGGTAATTAGGAGCAAGTGCTCCTTGGTATGATGGGGTTTTCTGCACTTAAATCAAATTATTTCTTGGCAAGGTTGGGCTGGTAGCTCAAGGAATGTAAAGTGGGGCTTGGAGCCCAGGGCTTGTAACGAATATTGAACTTGTTCTTTCATTTGTAAAATTATTCTTGTACCTGATTTTTCCATTGTTATTTCACCTAGTGAAAAATGTTAAATTGCCTCTAAATCTTGTTAAGTTTTGATATTTTTGAAAATATAACCTTTATTGAAATTTTAGGTTAATCTTTTGGCCTTGTAGTTAGACCCATTCCAACCCGCACCTTCTTTCACCTCTGCTGTTCCACAGATACCTCGGAACAAGTGGTAGCAGAGCATGGTTGAATGGGTATTATTTAAGCCCCTTTGATGGCTAAACCTTGTTTTTGTTTTGAACTCTAACATTTCTCTGAGTCGCTGGAATTTTTTGATTTTTCTAAATTTTTCTGTCATCATGTCAGGCCCTCGCGACGTCCTCCATCCCGGTTATTTGCGCAAGGAGGAACTGATCTATGAATTAACGATTAGAAATGTTCAATCTGGAGGCACGGTTGCGGTAGACACCAATAAGCTTAAAGATTCCCTTGATTTGCCTATTACCATACCAACATTGGGAGAGAAAGAAATTGACGACGCTCTCTCCACGATCACTCTCAATACTACTGAGCTAGCATCCGTAGTTAGTTTTTTTGAAGGAGGGGATCCATCCCCAAATAAACTCAAAAGAGTACAGGCCAAATTGTACCATTTTTCTAATAGAGTTAACGATCTATTGTCTCTAAAGTTGAATGACATTCAGGGCAAGGAGGCTAGTGCTATTCTAGAAAACCTTTCTAAACTGTCCAGTAAGGTTAACCTATTGTTAACTGGAGCAGTACCCCCCAAAACCGTCCAACCCACTCTGGTAAACGTAATTAGTGAGGAAGTCTTCTAAAGGAGAAGAATATAGGAAATCTGTAGGAGCTCAATAAACCTCTGCCCCATTAGGCAAGGAATCTGAACGTCGTACCTCGTTGAATAATGCACCTTCTGAATCTGCTTCTCCGCCACTTAGGCCTCTACCTACTATGTCACCTGGCTTCAGAAGTTTGTCCCATCCTTTAGCAATGTTGATCAGAGGTATTTCTAAGTTCTCCGTCAATTCCACCAGTGATGTTATTGCCTTTCTAAGATTTTTCGTTGAGTTACAGGATCATGCTCTTGTTTTCTCTTTCTCCGTGTCAAATCCTTCAAATTATTTACCCTTATTCCATTGGTGTCCTCTCAGACAAAATAGTAAGAGACATTGCTGCCCAATCATCTATAGATGACTTCCACGCCCATTTATTAGCAAAGTTCATTCCGGCTAGGGCATGGTCATCTCTAATACAGAAGTACTATTACCGTGTAAAGCGTCTGGATGAAAACCTTGCCGACTTCATCCAAGATATTAAATTCTACACTAGGGTGTTTGCTCTTCACTTCCCTGAAGATCAGATTGTACAGGCCATTGTAGAAGGCATTTCCCCATCGTACAGGTCATATTTGTGCTTTGCGTCGCGTCCTCAAGCTTTTGCCGAATTAGAGGCTATGGCGGTCTCAGCGAAAGGAGATACGCCGACACCTTACGTGTCGCGAAAGAACCCCCTCCATCCTCTAGTGATTTTCGGCCTCCTCCTCGCCGAACCGTCACACCCAGCAAATGTTATGCTTGTGGGTCACCTGACCATCTTCAGAACAAGTGGCCCTTGATTAAACCCAATGAGACCACGAATGGAGCAGGGTCATCCCAAGGCTGTTTTAAATGCGGCTCTTTTTCCCACATTGATAAGAATTGCCCGAATTCTAATAGCACAGCCTCCTGCTCAACTACGGGTGTAACTTCCACCGATACTCAAAAGTGACTAGTGGCGTCGGCTGAGTCGGCTAACTCATCTTTCCTAGGCTCAGCCCCAGACAAACCAGCCGAAATTTCAGGCTCGGAACATGGTAGGAAGTCTTCCAACCCCACATTTGAATGCCCCAAAGAATGTCTTAGGATTGCGGCGGATACCCCCGCACTGTACCATTTCTCAAAATTGAACTGAATAATGAGCCTGTAATTGCTCTGTTAGATTCTGGCAGTGTGTGTTCCATTATTTCGGCCGAGTGGTACTCCAAATTAAAGTCCGTTTGTAAACTTGCTGATTTTTGTTCGATTTCGGTTCAATATGTTTCGGCTAACTCATCTCCATTAGAAATTTTAGGTTTTCTATATGCCAAAATCAGACTTGCTAAATTTACTTGGAAAATTAAACTGTTGGTGGCTAAGCACTTGTCTTGCTCCATTATATTGGGAGCGGAATTCATGTCTCACACTGGTCTAGTGAGCGACATTCAGAGCAAGTCGTGCACTTTCAAGTTTGGTAGTAATTTCAAAATCCCCTTGTTAAAATGTAATTCTGTGTCGTGTTCATCTGTTTCGCCTACCCAGGATGAGATGTTGTTAGACCTTAGACATCTACCTGAGGACCAGGCTGAAAGTATTCGTAAGTTGTGTCAGTCGTTTCCGGATGTTTTCTCCGATACTCTTGGTGTTACTGACCTTATAGAATACAAGATTGAGGTTACGGATTCGATTCCAGTCCGGTTTCCACCTTATAGGCCATCTCCACCTAAAATGAAAGCTCTGAAGGAGATTGCCGATCAGATGTTGAAGGATGGTATAATTCGACCCTCTAAGTCGGCGTATTCCTCGCCTATTTTTCTAGTTCCGAAACCCCAAGGTGGCTTCAACCCTGTGATTGACTACAGGGCTTTAAATCGGAAGGTGGTGTTATAATCTGTGCCCCTTCCCGACCTTCACTCTTGTTTTTCATGATTTCGTAAAGCCAAGTTCTTCACCATCTTAGATCTCAATCAGGCTTATAATCAGATACCGCTAGCAGAGGAATCTAAACACCTAACAGCGTTTGCCACGGATTGGAAGTTGTACGAATACAACCGCGTGCCTTTCGGGCTCCCTACAGGAGCAGCTGTGCTTACGAGACTGTTGGATAGGATCTTCTCCGACATCAAATTCGAGTACTTATATCATTATCTGGATGATGTAGTCGTATTTTCGGAGACCTTTGAAGAACATCTAGATCATCTGAAAGAGGTCCTTAGTCGCCTTCGTAAGTCAGGATTAACGGTGAAGTTGTCCAAGGTTGCCTTCGCTAAGCCTTCCATGTCATTTCTAGGGCATATTGTGTCGCCCGACTGTGTCGCTGTAGATCATTCTAGAACACAGGCTATCCGTGATTTCAATCCTCCTAAGGACATCAAAGGTATTGCCAGATTCATTGGCATGATGAACTTCTTCAAGAAATTTATTCCAAATTTCGCTAATAGAGCGGCGCCCATGAACTTACTCCGCAGGAAAGGCGTCAAATTTGAGTGGGCGCCTTCTCAACAAGCCGCTTTCGAAGACCTCAAATTAGCCCTTTGTAATGCCCCTATCCTCGCTATTCCCGATTTCTCTAAGAAATTCATCGTCCAAACCGACGCGTCGTCGTCAGCGGTAGCTGCAGTCCATCTTTAGGAGACTGAACTAGGGAGGCTACCAATCGCCTATGCCTCTAGGACGGCGACCCATCGCCTATGCCTCTAGGACATTATCGGCCCAAGAATCAAAGTATTCCATCTATGAACTTGAGGGTTTGGCTGTCTTATTTGCGTTAAAAAAATCCGCCTCTGTCTGGAACATGTCAAGTTCGGCTTGGAAACGGATAACCAAGCCTTAAGCTGGGTCTTAACTAGGCCGCGTCGTACTGGTCGCATAGCCCGCTGGGCCATCAGAATTTCTGCCTTCCTGTTTGCTGTCAGGCATATAAGAGGAACGGAAAATGTTGTGGCAGATGGACTAAGCCGTATGTTTGCCAATGACTTAGAGACCCCTGAACATGTTGATAGTTCTTCATCTCCCGAATCCATACTACCTGAGGTTAATGCCGTTCTAACTGATGCTCCCATGCTCTTTAGGGATATTGAAAAAAACGTGAAGATCCGACGCTGGCTCCGATCATGGAAACCCTTTCTTCTCGGGAACATGTGGTCCCTTATGTATTGAGGAATGGTGTTTTATGTTGCCCGTCGGGGCATGATAAGATGATGAAAGTAGTGGTTCCAGCTGTTCTTGTGCCTATGATCTTCAACTACTATCATGAGACCCCATTAGGGGGCATTTAGGCATCTTCAAAACTCGAGAAAAGATCAGAGAGATGTTCATTTGGAAGGGTATGGACGGAGAAATCCGTGAATTGGTAAAGGCTTGTAAATCTTGTTGGCTTAGTAAACCCACCATGTCCACTAAGCTAGGTCTATTGTCTTCTCACCAAGCGTCGCGCCACATGGAACGCCTTTACATCGACTACGTAGGACCCTTCCCCCTATCAAAGGGGAATGCCAATAAATTCATTTTTGTTTGTGTAGATGGTTTCACAAGATTTTCCTGGTTATTTCCGACTAAGCTGGCTACCGCTCAGTCCACCATTTCTTGTTTAAATTCCATCTTTGCTTTTTTTGGTCCTTGTCAATACATTGTGTCTGATAATGCTAAAGCTTTTACCTCCACTCTCTTCCGTAAATTCTGTTTTGATCTGTCCATCTCTCATGTGACTACTTCTGCATACTATCCTCAACCATCTCTGACTGAAAGGGTCAATCGTAATCTGAGGTCGGCTCTAATTGCCTATCATCATAAAGATCATTCTAGGTGGGACAAGTCCTTGCATTGGTTAGCCTTTGCTGTGAATTCGGCGGTTCATGAATCTCATAAGTTCACTCCAGCTTCCTTGATGTTTAAGTTTGTACCCAACACGCCGCTCTCTAATCTCTGGTCTCTTAGTGATATTCTACCAGAGACAATAGATCCAGGCAATATTAAAGATATTTGGAAGAAGGCTAAGGCCAACCTTAAAGTTTCTCATGAAAAGGTTAGAGAAAGACATGATCATGGACGGAGGCCCACCAATCTAAAAATATCAGACCAGGTGATGGTCAAGAACTTTGTTCCCGCTAGCAAGCTTGCCCCCAGATTTTATGGGCCGTGCACAATTTTGGATTTCCTAACCCCAGTAACATTGTTAGTAAGCAATCCAGCCACCGAGAGGATCTTTAGGGTTCACCTGTCTCAGGTGAAACCTGTGTAAATTACTTGCTCATTGGATCTTTAACTCCTTGTAAGAACCCCAAAGGTTATATTTTTGTGTTTTATTTTTAAGGCCTTCTGCCCCCTGTTTGTCCATCTACCTTGTATAACTATGTAAAACCTTCCCCACGGTTACTCTGCTGTCCTTGCCAAACGGCCATTACCACGCCCCCGTCTCCTGCTAAACCACACCATGGCAATAAAAATAAAATAAAAATATCCACGCCGCTGGCCCCTTAGCCTCACCACCAAGACAGTACCCTAAAACATTAATTTCCAACAAAAATTCTGCCGTCGAAATCTAAAGGCTTGGTTTCTCAGAACCGACGCATGCGAGGTGCGAGGTGCGAGGCCCGCCTCGCACAAATCCAGACAACACGAGCTTATGCAAGTGGTTTCTCAAGCTGCGCGGTGCGCAGTGTGCGCAACCTCGCAATGAGACCTCGCAGCGTCACCGCGCACTGATTCGTCCGGCCACATTTGTGCGAGGCGACAGCAGTGCGAGGCGACATTGTTTCTGTTCTTGTTTTTACTTTTTTAAGCAACACGATGAGCTTTACGGACGAAGTGGACGAAGAACTGATTGAAGAAGTTCGAATGCACCCAGTGTTGCATAACTTACAACACAAGAGCTACAAAAACAACGTTGTGAAAGACATGGAAAATGATATCACTGAAGTTGGATAGAACAGCTAATAAATGTTGCTAGTTTTATGTATTATACGATGATCTTGAGAAGGAAAGAGTTCGTAAAAATAGGAACTCCAAAAAACGGAGGTACCAGACGATTAATTTACTGTCATTTGGAACCTCCATTCTTGGGATTCTTTGTTTTTTCATTGATGTGGTAGCTGCCTCTGTGGATCGGTGGTAGAGTGTCTATTATTATTATTATATTATTATTATTATTATTATTATTATTATTATTATTATTATTATTATTATTATTATTATTATTGATGATGTTACTTATAACAAATATAATGAGTTCAGTTTCAAAGGATTAAATAATTAACAGATTTAGAAATGATATATCAACCAATAAATCCATTACTTTAATATCAAATATGCCAATATATATAATTTTACAAAATTTAACTTTAGTATTGTTCATTTAATAAAATCACGTGTTTTATTTTAATAACGGTGTTCATTCTGTTATTATGTTAATTGGGTCACAGAAAAGTAAACTATAGGTAAACAAATATATGTTTGTCCGTTAGAAAAAAAACTTTCACTCCACCCTGCTAGCATATTCTCTTTGTCATACCGATTCTCTCTCCCTGCTACAAAAATATTTCTTGAAGCTGTCTCTTATCATGAAAGCATCATGTGTAGAATTGCCTCCGTTGTCAGCTGCCAGAGGAATCATGTTTTCTTCTGTTAATTCCAAATTGACAATAAAGTGTTCATTTGGGCAAGGAATTCGCTCATTCCGGAGAAGGTTGTGGACGATACAGGCTGACATCACAAGATCATCAACAGTTTCCATTGATACTGCTATAGGGGTGAAGAAAACCCTCCAGTATTGACACATAATCCGCTTCCTCTTCCAACATTAGCACACAGGTTGCGAGACATGTGCTCGGCAACTGATCCGCTTCGCAGCCTGGGAAACCACGAGCCTCGCAGCGTCATTGGGACGAAAGTACGCAACGTCGGCCTCGCACCTCGCACCTCGCATGCGTCAGTTCTGAGAAACCAAGCCTTTACTGTTGCACTGTCCCGCAGCCGTGTGGCGCCGTACCGCCACTGAGGTGGGGTGCGGGCCCACTCCACTCCAGTGATGTCAACTGGTGTACGGCGCGCCGGAGCCCTCCTTCCGGCCAAGGCTGATGTGCGGCGTACCAACCGCAAGCTACCCGAGGACTGTAAACAAACTTCGCATCTGCGGCGTGCTTCACCACGACTACCCCTCTCATAGCGCGGGAGAGGTGTATCTCAGGTACTTGAGGGGTCCGGGCGACCTCGGCTGGACACTGGCAGCGGCGGCTGGTTTGGCCGTCCGAACTACCCCCGTGTACATTGCTGGTTACGGCAACAAAGGAACTCTAAAGTTGGTGTTTAAATAATTTCTACAAATATACTTTAAAAAAAAGTGAAAAATTTTCCTTTTGGTAACGTCTCCAAAATTCTTCTGCAAATCAATTTCAAGCATTAATACCTCTTCCAAAAACTTTTAACAAAGCTATTGGCAAGGAATCGGGAAATGTTGATTAATTCTTGATCAAACAAAAAAAAAATTCTCTAAAATTCTTCTGCTATTCAAAAAAACTTTTCATCGATTAATGTGCCGTCAATATTTTTTTCACACATCTAATTGCAAGGAAGCTGGAATCCAATTGATATCTCAATCACCAAATATGACAAAAAGAAAGTTTTTTTAACTTGTTAAAGAACTTCTTCTGTGTCACCCCTTGGTAGGACCTTTGGGGGGGGGTAGGTCTGTACCGGTTGGTACACCTCTACGCCGCACATTTGAATTTTCCGCCTTAAAGTACTTCTCTACTGGAGAAACCCTGAACTTTAACAACTGAACTAACTCCACTGTCTATCAGAAGATGTCACTGTGTGTTTTTGATTTGCTTTTGTTTTTCATTGATCAAGAAGTGTGGACTTTCTCTAACAGATGTCTCTACCAAAAACTATGATAATGCGCTCTGGTGTGAAGGAATGAACTTTCTTGGAGAAATTTTGTATTCATAAGTTTTGTCTTTACTAAATTTTGTTCTATCATTTGTGGGTTGGCAATATTAATCCTTTCTTTCCGCCTGTTTTGAATGTAGCCAGTCAGGAATTTCTGTAATTTATTTTCGGCCAATCGGGGCTTTCTTCTTCAATTTTGTGTGTAACTGTGTACTGTAGCCAATAAAGGTTTGAGGGCGGGTTGTTATCATTCATGAAAGGTCTCGAACTTTCCACGAGGGTATAAAACCTGCTGATTTTCTTGTCTCCGGGCCATTCGTATAACATCTTTCTCAGTGTGTGAATATGTAGCAGGGCGCGGGAAGCGCCTCGTTCTTCAGGCAGCAGCTCTTCAACAAGGTAATGTCTTTTTAACATATTTATTTCTTGCTAGTTCAGCAGTTTAACTCGCAGGGAAGGTTCGAAACATTGAATATGTAACCTATATCTTTAAATATGCAAGCTTTTCAATCCTTCAAAAACTTCACATAACTTGAATTGTAATTCGGGGATAGAGATTGCTTTACCCTCTCGAGCTCCCTTTCATTTTGAAATTGAAGTGACTACGTTTTCGTGACCGTTTTTACTCTTCCATAATGTGTTAAAGTTTTCTCATACGAGTCACCTCCCTAGCTTGGGATTAGTCCCAGTGTAATCGGCCTAGCGCCACTTAGAATTTAAAGGCGTCTTTAGGAGTGCATGTAAACGCCTCCAGTCCTCACTATATTTTGGGCCAGTAACTTAACTTGTTGTTTTTCTTCATGCGAAGGCCCTGTAGGTTGGGTACAACATAGCCCTGTTTCTTTGTAAGTGTGCCTTGAGGGCAGTTAGAAGTAAAGTTTGTTGTGGCCTTTGATAGGCTTGTAAAATCGAGAGCGGGTCTACTCTTTATTGTATTTTGATGGGTGACTCTAGGAGGCTTAACATGGTAATTAGGAGCAAGTGCTCCTTGGTATGATGGGGTTTTCTGCCCTTAAAGCACATGATTTCTTGGCAAGGTTGGGCTGGTAGCACAAGGAATGTAAAGTGGGGCTTGGAGCCCAGGGCTTGTAAAGAATATTCAACTTGTCCTTTCATTTGTATAATTATTCTTGTACCTGATTTTTCCATTGTTATTTCACCTAGTGAAAAATATTAAATTGCCTCTAAATCTTGTTAAGTTTTGATATTTTTGAAAATATAACCTTTATTGAGATTTTAGGTTAATCTTTTGGCCTTGTAGTTAGACCCATTCCAACCCGCACCTTCTTTCACCTCTGCTGTTCCACAGATACATCGGAACACGCACAAAGAATGTTACTGGACTGGGTGACTTTGACGAAGGCGCCGTGTGTCGTGTTGTTTACAATTTTTACTTAGTTGAAAAATGTTTGCCTACAGTTTCAAAAGTTCGTGCAATGTTAGAGAAAGTTTTTTGAAGTTCAAAGGATCCAATACTATTGTCGCGGAGACCAAATTAAGCGGGTCAGAGAAATTACGCTGTTATCAAGGTTATGTAGCAACTGGCGACCAATGTCTCATTGAACACATCATTTCGGAGTGCGAGGCAAGTTGTTCCCTCTCAAGCTCCTGATGTTACTTCATACAATGTTTCAGAACAAATTATACTACAAGCTTCAGAAAACACTGTTGATTTCAGTGGTACTACTATTTTCCATATCAACCACTTTAAATAATTATTATTTAAAATAAAATATTGAATGAGTACATTCAAATCCGTAGAATCATGTATTGAACATTTCAGTAAGAGGCCAAGTTTTTATTTCTTCAGCCAATAAAATTTTGTCTCCAAGAAAATGTAAAAAACGCCTGACTTATATTTTATTTGAAATATATTTTCGTGATTCTTGTAGTTTTACTCGAAAATGGCCCGGAAAGCGATCATGTAAATGTCGCTAGCTGAGGCAGTTCGGGGCGCGTGCGCCAGCACAGGCTGGAGGACGCCGTAAATATTTTCGGATTACATATTAATCTGTATCAGTTTTATTACATTATAAATTTAAATATTTGATTGCTGTATATTGTACTTAGTAATATAGAAAAAGAACTACTTTAAACAATAGGTTTGCATTAATTTGCGATGGATTAAAAATCGGTTCAGTCTAAGATTACTTAGTCACTGTCATCACTCATCTCACTACCTACGAGTCTCCATTCTTTCGTCCCTTACTATTTCCCTGGCCCATCGTCTGTTTGAAGATTTTCCGCGCGATTGAAGCACTTTTCCCAATCTGCAGCAGTCACACGGTCGGTGACTTCTGGCGTGAGTTTTTCTACGTCCTTTATTTTGAATGTCTTGTTCCTTTCTGCCACTTCTCGCTTGACTTGGGCCCAAATCAATTCAACTGGGTTGTATTTGCAGTGGTAGGGTGGTAACCTTACTACCTTATGGTCCCAGGAGAGAGCTAATTCATCAAGCTCGTACTTTTCTTTCTACTTTGAAGGGAGCAACTTTCTCCAAAAGTTCAGCTCAAGTTTCTTGTTCACTAAAAGTCATGTTTCTCTTCAGCAACTACTCTTGAGTTTCTTTCTTCTTCCAGCTTGTGTTGGGTATTTTTTCAAGTAATGCTGAATGATATGGAGCATTGTCCATAACTATTATAGACGGTTCCTGCAGACTTAATAGCAGGTCTTCTACAAACCACTTTTTAAAAGATGCCTTGTTCATTTCTGAGTGGTAGTCTAGGCTATTATTTTTTGAAAGAAATACCCGCTTACACTGGGGTATAAAACCTTTAATACCACCTGCGTGTCAAGCAATCAGTCTTCCACCTTTCCCAGTGGGCACCTTAATCCACCGCTCTTATCTGAATGTTTCCAAATAAACTGTTTACTTTGCGACTGATTAACCCAAGTCTCGTCTAAATAAATACGTTGCCTCGGGTATTGTTCATGTTTCAGGTCATGCATTTTTCTCAAAAATCGTGCACGAGTTACGACAATGTCCTGTCTTTCCAGCAGAAATTTTCTTCCACCCTTCGCCCTCTTGTATTTGAAGCCTAAGTAGTGCAGCACTCGTCGCACTGAACGTACACTTCCACGGTATCGAATTTTCTCTCTTAGCTGATTACGCACTTTTTCCGATGTAGGAAATTCCCCATGGTCGTAAAATTCGAGCTCAGTTCGCCTAGCTACATCGCAGTAAAAATCACTAAGCACGATAAGCCTTTTCACACTTGCGTATTTTTTTCCTTGGAGATGGAAGTATTTCTTGGTTGGGTGAATATTTTGCTTTATTAACACATCTCTGAACCGAACGAAGGCTAAAATTACACATTGTTGCAGTCAATTCTTGGCTTTTCTCGAAGTTCACATTCTGCAACATATTTGAGTCGGCCATATTCTCCACGTTTTTCAGTACATTCACAATTACGGATTTTGTCTCTCTGGCTAAATACTTCTTCTTAAGCCCTTCCAACCGACGACGCTTCAGGGGAGTTTCCTGTTCGTTTCTCGCACTTACTTCGTCCTCTTCAGATAATAGACCCGAAGAAACACCAGTCTGAACACATTCACTCTCCATCTTTAACTGCACTCACGGTGCGAGCTCAACAGCTGAGTGACAGGGAAATGACTCGGGTAAGATGCCTGGAGCGGATAAAAAGAGTCTAGCCCCTGCGATCTAAAAGACGAGCTGACTGTTGTAGCGGAAGGAGTACGTGCCTCTCGATCTGCTGTTCTTCTCCTTGCCAGGCGCTCTGTACTTTTTAAGTGCTAGTCAGGCATCTGTACTTATTATTACAACTTGGAAAGAGCTTTCGTCAGAGCTGAGCACTTCCCAGTGCTCGCTTTCTGTTCTTTTTCAGGATTTCTTTTCAGGAGGACCAGAATGGAGAAGCTAAGCCTA